>NC_060914.1:8875905-9186482 GCF_021234035.1 Daphnia pulicaria
TTTTCTTTCTGTACAATGCAATAGTCTAACTTTTCACTTTACTAGTTTACGCTGTGGCTTTACTAGTTTACGCTGTGGCTTTACTAGTTCACGCTTTACTAGTTAAGGCTTTACTTGTTTACACTTTAATAGTTTGATAGATTTATTAGTAAAACAAGTTAGCTAGCAAAGTTGTAAGTAAATTTATTAGTATAGTCGAGGGGTCAGATCTGCAGTTTTACCATCATTTTTATTGGGTGGTGGTGGAGCATTTAGTTCCAGTTCAAGCGACTGCAACCCATCCTCCAATCCTCGAATTCCAATTGGTCTCTGCTGCAGTTGCCTTGGTTGTTGCGCTTTGGCGATGTGATCGAGCATTTGCTTCATTTGCCATACAAAGTGGCGGCTGATGTGGCGATTGCGGAGAGGCTGTTCATGTGGTAGCAGTACGCCTTTGGTGAGGTCTTGGCGGAGGTGGCGGAGGAAGCGATTGAGGTGGAGGAGGGCCATCAGCTTGTTGATTCTCGCCAAGGATTGCATTGTTGTCCTATGGGCCATCCTCTGCTGGACCGTTTTGGAGTCAAGGCGGCACACCGGCATCTTGTGGTCTTTGAGGTTGACGGCGACAGTGACTGCGACGGTTACGAGGAATTTCAAGTCAGAGTCCGGAGCTAGATAAAAATACAGTTTAACATTAGAAAAATATTAAAAAATAGGACACTGGACTGAAAACACTTACCAGGGAAGATAACAGGGGGAGATGTACGGTGGAGCTAGTTGATTGTTGTGTTCTCTATAGGATATTGAGATGACATCGGATTTTTACATTCGGATTTGCTATAGAGGTAAACAATTAAAGGGGGAGGAGGATTAAGGAATTGGGTAAGTCTGTATAATTAATTAATTGCTCGAGGTTGCTAACTACATAGTAAATAGTCTAAAATCCTGTCCACCGCAGCCACCATATGTTTTTGACTAAACATTAAAAGAGAGTCAATCAGAACGAGTTCTTTTTGAAAAATACGGAACTGCAAATAATGAGACAACTTCCTCGATGGTATCGAAAACTTGTTTGAGCTTATCTGTGACTCTGTTTATGAGAGTTTCGATAACTTTTTCAATGGCAGCCTCATCAGCGTTTGATGACATTATTTAACTAAACGTGAACAAAACTGGAGCGAGAAAAAAAACAGAAGACCTATTTCGTCGAATAACTTGACAATGAGGGATTTTCGCTCAAATCTACCTCGTGCTGTGTTTCAATTTTTAAATAACTGCTTTACGGCATTTTTTGTCTTTGTTTTTTAGCTTTTTTTGCGCAAGGCTTCTTTTTCCGGCTGAATTTTCGGCTACATCAGAGAGCTAATCCAGAAGCGGACTGATATCAGGCTGGGGCCGTTAAACCTGTGGAGTCCGTTTTCGCCGAGTAGATGGAGCCTTAGAGTGGGTCGTCTTGCACTCAACTGCTAAGGCTACGAGACTCAACCGCCCTGAAACGTCTTGTTTCATTGTTTATATTGTAAATTTAATTAAACTATCTTTCATTCAACTGAAAAACATCCCTCCCTTAAATGTTTAACTCTTGATTTGAGGTAATGTTGTAATTACAATTTTTCCAGCATGCAAAAGCTGTAACAGCATCAGGATGCGATTCCAGCAAATTACGGACATGGAAGCTTTTGTCGTCAAATCAGCTTCCTGATTAAGCTTTTGTGACTCGTCTACTTCTCCCTTTGCTCTTCGACATCAAATGAAGGTGTTGATGTAGATCTTCTACAACATGCACAATTACACAGCAATCGCTCTCTGAATGGTTCTCTTGGCTTCGGACAGCCACAGAGCACCCGAGACACCTGTTTGAAAATTGACCATCCATAGAGGTTGGCAAGGACGAAGACTGAAACCTCCAAAATTGTTTCAATTATGTGGTCAGGATGTTTCACTACAAAGTCTAAAACCCTTTCCACCACTTTATCTGATTTCGACATTTCCCATTTCATCTTAAGATATGATACCTGGACATTCCTCTGCCTTTAAAATTATGAAATAGTCAAATAAAAACAATTTCCTTCATATAATCTTCTTCTCTGCGACTTATTTCTTTCAGCCGCTCTTTTAAGACGTAATTTTCTTGATTTTTTTCTTTCAGCCGCTCTTTTAAGACATTATTTTCTTGTCCGAGTAGCTCGTTGTTGTTCGACGACGACTGTTGTTCCTTCGACGGATAGTTTGGAATGGCGGGCCGTATTTCCATCGGCATTTCTTCTCCGATTACTTCGGATGAATCCAACTCACCCACGAAAAACTTGTACTCGTATTTGTCTTCGAAACCAAATTTGATAACATCCTTGTGAGTAAGAGTTATTGGTCCACCCTTTGAAGATATAGGTGTTCTATTCACAGCAACACTATTAACGATCGTACTCAAATTTGTTATTGTCCATTGATCATTGATCAGTTTGAAAACGGCGTGTGTACGCGAAATATGTTGATCTTCAAAAATAATAGTATTTGTTCTGTCTCGCCCAAAGGAAACCTCATTAAATTTCAGTGGGATACACTCCTTCATTCCCTCAGGAACAACCCTACGAAGAAGTAACTTATTAGGATGATGGACAATTTTCTTACCAATTTTGTTTTATTGAAGGCACTTTCCACAAATAATTCTGCCTTTTCGAACTGGTAAACCATACTTGTTGGGAACATGTCTTCTGGTATACGGAATTTTTCTTCCTCCATATTGTTTTCTGAGAGGTAATATATCTTAGAAGACCGGCGACCTCTTTGAATTGAACTTTCACGACATCAACATTTGGTAACAGAAGGGCAAAAATATATACACAAGTACGCAATAAGATTTCTAAAAGATTGTACATCAGCGGCTTCTCATAATTTCCTTAGTTAGGAAACGGCAACCAATAATATCAATAAACACAGGGGAGGCAGAGGATGATAACACAAGTAAATAATCGGGTGGAATGTCGTTATCATCATATTCCTGGCTGTAGAGGTGCAATTTTTCAATTTTCTTTCTGCTTTATTTTATTTAAAGTATTTCTCGCGTGCCTAATTGAAATGGCAATCTGATATTGTTTACACCGAGAGTATGGACATTTGGGCATCATTCAATTATGCCGGAGATATCAACGTTAAGCAAGAATAATCCTTCGAGAGACAGTTTCGTTATATCCCTTCCAAATATTCCAGCTCCTTCCTCAGTGACTTTGATTCTCGGTCAAAATCGGATTATAAAAACTCTGGGTGTTACAAACTGAGGAGATCAACGTCTTTAAAATTCCTTCCAACTACAATCAGAAGTAAACTTTTGTAACATTAGGATATAAAAGCAAAGATTGCTTTAGACTTCCGCTGTTGTAGACTATTTTTTCAACCAAGACATGCAGCGTTGACAAAAAATATTTGAGAAATTTCAGTTTTCGATCCAACGCGCTCTGAGCAATTTCAGCAAACCCTTCTAGAAGTGATTCGTGACAAAGTACGTTCAATTTGGATAAATTATCGAGAGCCAGTTGAATTCCTTTACTGTTACTTGACATACAGACAGGTACAAAACGCGGATGGATTTGCAACGCCGATCGCGCACAGTTCTTGAATCCCATCATTGCTCCTTAAATTAAAATAACGTTTATTAAAAATTAATCATAATTATGATCAGAAGTGTGGGATTTATATTTAATCGCCTCAGGTCTGCACAGTGTGTGACAAGAATCTTCATGCAATCGATTTCAGATACAGATGAAGAAATGTCCAAAACTTGCAGTTCTGAAAATTAATGAATAAAATTCAAAAATTTTGGGTAATTATACAATAACCCAGCCACAAAATTTCCAGATGCAATAATGTTAATTATAAACCAGAAAATAATATTTAAGTAAGGTTTTATTTTGAATTTATATGGGGAAAAGTGGGTAATTTTTTTCTTGATAATAAGGTTTACCAATTCCTCCAACAAAACGACAAAGAAATTTTCAACTTGTTGCATATTTACGAAGGCCTATAACCATATTAGGTACACTGTGGACGCAACTGCTAAAAAATATCTAAATTTCAGTTTCTACCAAACATTTGGTCCATTATTTAAGGAACAGTTGGCTAAGTGATGAGAGATCTGAGCTGCACAATTGAAGGTCATTAGTCTGATCCTGGGGTGAAACTTTGATCTTTATCTCTAACAGAAATCATATACAGATATGGATGCAATTTAAGGATACTGTGTATACGAAAACAGGTATATCCAAGGGACATACAGATGGTACGTGCGGGGAAGGGGAAATTAGGAAAAACATGAAGCATTCCAAGGATATGCTGTTTGTATCCCCCTTTTATCCTTGGGAGTACACTGCAGTCAAATCCAAGTTACATCCCTGTGCTAGTAGGGCACATTTGACATGTTTGAAGAACTACTGTAAAAAATGTCAAGTTCTCAAGTAATAAGATTTCGTAGAAAAGGGTGATCGGAATTTTGAAAGCCATTCCTCTGGTCTGACTTTTTAGTTTTTCGATTGGAGGCCCAAAATATGAAAGGGTTTACTGTTGACCTTGTCCACATCTGTCATCTGCCATCTGTTTCTAGGTATTATAAAGGGTATCAGCAACATGACCTAATTACAATATAATGTGGCTGATTGAAATTGAATTGAATTGAAGAGTGCCTGAAATTTCTCGAAGTTTAACTCCAAATCCCTTTTTTTACAAAAAAGTCTACAAAAATGGAACTATAAAGTATTTCCTGGTATGCAAAATAGTAAATTGCATGCCAATCTTACACTTGGAAAATGATGTCGAATATTAGACATCATTATGATAAGTTACTTCGTGAATCTCAAATAGATACCTAGGTAGCACACAGACTCTATTTCAGGTCTGTTACAGATCTGTTTTTTGAGAGTCTGTAAATTGCTTGCAGTGAAACAATTTTACAGACTGTCGTCATACAGGTCTGTGACAGACCTGACTTAAAAAATCTGTAAAACAGGTTTTTTACATATCACTACACACTATTTTACGTATTCATCCCAGAGATCCGACATTTCAATATTTCAACTCACAATTTACAAAAAAAATATGTATTTAACGCATTTCACTTTTTATACCACTTACATTTGATTATTTTGATTATATACACGAATTTCTTTCTGAGTTTTGAGTTATTCCTTTTTGAGGTATAATAGTAATAAAAATTATTGTCGATCGAGATGCAGTAAGGTTAGCTTCTGGGTGTCCAATCCTCGTAGAGCAGGGCTAGATTGTCCAAATTTGTAGCTAAAAAGATTATTTTCATTCAAGGCCAGAAATTTTAAAGTTATTCCCAGTCAAAACGCAAAACTTGTTTCCTGATACTTCTTTAACAATGATTCTAGGGATTGCTCAAATGCTGATCTTATTAACTTTTGCCTATCCGCTAAAAGCTGAAGTTCTATTAGGCGGTTTGTAAATGAAGCACTGTTGTAATATCCGTTTTGAACGCCGTTTAAGACTACTGTTGCCAACTTATCAATTAATCCAAACCATGTTACTTAAGCTATGCAGACGGCAAATGGTTTGATTGCTGGTGCTGGGTTGAAAGGAATACAGTAGTTAATTTGACTACCCACATAAGAATACTACGAGAAATACCAATCACCACATCGAAGTTCAAAAGCAAAGTATTTCGGTAGCAGCGAGCGCTGCATATATATAAATCTATTTTTGAAAGATGGTGGTTATGTTTACCACAGACCACAAAATGGCTAGGCTAATTAGCAAAACATGAATAAAAAGATTATTACCATCCATACTTTATTGAGAAACTGGGCAAAAGTCCTATAATAATAACAGTACTGGGACTTCTGGGACGACTCAGTAGCTGGTGCTATAGGACCTGCTAACTTCATCAGCTCCACGTTTTGATCCATCTGCTGCTCCAGCCAATCCGCAAGAAGTGAGTAGGCTTTTTCGAATTAATATATATCTTTCAGGAAGTTACTAAATTCCTTTTACATGACAGGTTCGTTAAGGGAATCGACTAGCTTTATCTACTTCTCGTTTTGGCCAATCTGCTGTCGGAGAAAATCTCCAATTTTCATCAGCCTCGAGTTTGATGGTTGAAAGTGATGTCACAGTGGAGGAGATTTTGTCAAATTTCAACTGTTGATGTGGGAAATGTCTCGACCTTGTCCAAAAAAATTCTGAAATAAGGATTATTGTGTAAATATGTATCCATCTACACCTTTAAATTTCTTTTTCTTCAAATAGATGGAGATAAATTTCCTTGAAATAATGATGGCGTCTGAAAAAGGAAAGATGATCATCCAACAATTCATGGAAAACGACGAGTCATTCATCACTGTTCCCGATCGAAAAAAAAAATGTTAAAATTGCTTGCAGTTGGATCCAACAAAAGATCGGATTATATCCGAGTAGTGAACAAAAGAGTGAAATGGCAGCTGCCATTGTAAAGTCGTTCCCATGTTTAGGGATCAAGGAGAGTGGGAGTGTAAAACATGACCATTACTAATACCCTAAAGCGGGATGGTTTTTGGAGACTCGTTTAAAAACTTTGAGAATAAATTTTCCTGCCGAACAAAGAAAGCGAAAAGCAAGTGGCACCTCTCTCTGCTCTAAAAGTGAAACCAAAAGGAATTTTGGAACATGAAAACGTTTGTGAACCAACCAACCAAGAAATGCTAAAATTCAAGGTAAAAAGGTTTTTATTATATAATACTAAAGCTTTTTTACCATAATAGGTGAGGCTTATGCAGAGGTTGCCGCCCACATACATTAACCGGCGTCAAATTAGGGAACTGTTTGAAGAGACTTATACCTTTAGACAACAACAGCAAAAGCTCCAACTCTCAACCCCAACTCAACTTTTTGCCGAGTATCCGAGAATGTTGGACACCGACAATGGAGTGTTGGTATGCTTTAAACCCAATTTTTTTCTATTACACAATTCTATACTAAATATATGTGTTTAGATATTGAACGATTTTCGGAGAAAGTATCCGCAAGCCAAATTATCTATATTCCAACTTCACGGAAAAATACCTTGCTAGGGTAAATCGATTGATGGAATTTGACAATGAAAATAAGACGAAGTGCAATGACGGTAATATTTTTATTTGTCTTATAGCATGCGATATTTACTCATTGTGTGTCTTTTTTTATATGGAATTCCTGGCTTCAATTCTTAACGTAATGAAATTGCTTTCGGAGATCCGGAGAGTGAAGTGCCGTTCAGTCCAGGAAAAATTGAATCTACTTATACAGTTCGTTGAAGAAAACACGGAAATAGAAGAATATGTTAACTAACGGACCGAGGCGGAAAAGGCGGCCAACAAACAGCCGTTTTTTTTTCATTGAAGGATCTCTCGTGCCATATGGCAAAATTTTAGTATTGCTTTTAACGTTCTTTTTTGTTCTTTTTTTGTGTTTCAGCTACACTATCCTCCGTAAATAAAGGCCTTTTTTCATTTTTTTTAACAGTGTTTGGTCCAAATAGCATCTATGTCTGCTTCTACGGCTGACTTTGTATGCCGTCTCGAGTCCATCCAGCCTCTTTGAATATGGTTTTATCTATCCCTTGACTTTTCTATTCAAATATGAAGTTTTTTCATCGTTACATTTTAAAAAGTTAGTATGTCTCAACTCTGAAGTCAACACATTTGAATTTCTCATCTTTATTGTTTTGTATATACTTCTTAAGATTAGTAAAGAAGAGAGCAAGCGTGTGAAGGGGTATTAATGTGGTATTCTATATAGGTAAAAGGGCTAGATCCGCTAGTAGCGCTCGCAACGTACGGCCAAGTAGACACTCTACTATGAGAGTTAGTTGGGGCCCCTTCTTTCTAAGAAGCGTTTCTCAACTTATAAGTTGCACTTTCCATTTCGCATCTTATAAGTAGCACTAAGTAGCACTCATTTGTTTGAGAGTGTATTCAGGGAAGTTTGAATTTGATGGCAACCTCAGGATTCGGCATTCACCATTCTAGAAAAATTCCACATAATTTATGTGGAATTTTCTTAATTACCAGCCGATACCGATTACATATTCAATGTATTTTCAATTCGCGCCTCACGCTTCAGCATGCTTGCAGCCTTGCGTTACACTTTCGATTCTACGTTTTTTTGCAGTTGCAGACAAGATTAAAAGTTATGAATCCCCATCAATAGATAACATCATTCACGTTTTTTATTCGTTTTTATTTTTGTGTGTGTTCTAGTGGTAAGTAAATAGCAAGCAAAAAAATGTCTAACGTTATTGTTAGTAATAATTAGTTAGTCAACAGATAATTCATAATTTATAGGTATTTGTAACTCAGGCAGAGATATCCATGTAGAAATCCTTCCGTTTGGCATCCAGCAACACGTCGACAATTACCGAGGCCTCTATGGCAGCCTTGAAATTAATCCGGTACACCGGGACGATCGAAGACACAACGGACTGCATGTCGGCGATTCCGGCCGTTCTGCAACGTCGATGCTGCACGGTCCCCCTTTTGCACTGTTATTTTCTATCACAGAAACGCAGATTTAAAACATTCGCAACACGATAAAACGAAATTTAGCCATGTGAAAATTTGACATCTGATCACGAATACAGCACGAATCAAATTTATAATAAATTTTTAAGATCTAAGACCTTGGAAGAAATTGGCAGTCGTTGAAGTAACACTTTTCGATAAAAAGAAAAGCAACAGGGGTGGCGCAAATTTCATTTTTATAGCCTACTTGTTGCATTGTCTTCTATAATGGCGTCGATACCCTAGATATTTAAAAAAGTTTGCACAACACAATTTGACATTTAGATACAGATCAAAGTTTAAATAACTTGTTCTTCAACGGTGAGCTGCTTTTTCGGATCGGAATCTCGCCTTCCATTTTCAGCCATTCCCGGTGAACAGAGCTGTATCAAACCTGATACAGATTTGTCTCACAAGTACGTGTTTGTCAACACAAGTACGCGAAACAGATCGGTTGCAAAAATCTGTAACAGATCTGTGTGCTACCTGGGATGTAAAAAAGTGGATG
This sequence comes from Daphnia pulicaria, assembly GCF_021234035.1. Taxonomy (NCBI): domain Eukaryota; kingdom Metazoa; phylum Arthropoda; class Branchiopoda; order Diplostraca; family Daphniidae; genus Daphnia; species Daphnia pulicaria. Next base: position 8,884,915 of record NC_060914.1, read on the forward strand.
TCAACCCAAAATAATTTGAACATTAAGGTTCATATTTTATATTCTTTTGGAATACAGTACCTACCAGAAGTTTGGAAACGCGCGAGAGGAGCGGAGAGAAGCTTATGTAAAAAGCCGATTTTCGCCGCGTTCCCAAAAAATCAGGATTTTGACGGAGGGTGTTAAATTTTTTTTGGAAGTAGCCATAATAGTTGGCTACTTCCTGAATTTTTTTCAGATTTTTATATCTAAGGGAAGGGCATCTACAAATTGATGTAAAAGTTTAGAAACACGCTGTAGAAGCGTATTAAAAAGTGGCTACTTTGCCGCTCTCTAATTAGGGAAAAAATAGCCCTACAAAGACGCCAAAAAAAGCAAAATAAAGAACTTCGTTAGTTCTATGACAAGCGTCATTTTCAAATTTTTTGAGTTTCATTTAATATAATGAATTTTAATTTGAAAATGAGATTTGTCATTTTTGCCCATTTCTCCCCTTCTATCCCACCCCGCGGTGTTGTCGCGATTTCTCCTTTGTTTCATTTTCGTAGGAAGGGTAAATATCGCCTACTAGAGCAAAGGCGAAAATTTCCCAACTCCGAAAATGAAACAAATAATAGATAATAAATAATAATAATAATAATAAATAAATAATATAAATAATTTAGAAAAATAATTTTTACACAAAATATATATAAATATTTTTCATTTTTGCTTCGTGAATCTAAAAAAGTGCCATAATGCGTCGCTATAGATACCTTCTAATTTGCCTCCTACTCTAGTACTAGGCCATGATTTGCAGACCACATGACAACTGGCAGTAACCAAGCAGTAACAGACTAAATTTTCTACAATCTCTATCTAGCGGTAAAAATGTTCAACAGTATGCATAGCAGATAGCACGCACAGTCACACACGTAAATAAAAAAGAAAAGATAAAATGCAATTTTTTTTAATCCTTTATAATAAATTGAATATGCAATTACTTCTAATTTCATTTACATGTCATCATTTTGGATCTACTGCAGATCCGACCACTCAACTTAACTAGCTTTTTAATTAGTCGATAACTAGCTTTGCCAATTAATCGATTACTTAACTTTTTCAACTAATCAATTACTTAACTTTTTTCAACTAATCGATAATTATCAGTAGAGTTACTACTCCCTCTTTTTACTAATAAACTATTTACTAGTTTATTGTCAACAAATGAGGCACTTCCCCGGCCGCGAGAGGAGTGCTGGAGATCCTTGGCTTGAGAGCGGAGCCCGCGCTGCAAAGGCAATGTTGCCAAGTGAGAATATATGTTTTTTCGGTTTCTTACATATTTATCCGGCAATACTGGAAATTTCGTGTGCTCTAACGTCAGTTAGCGCTTTCCAAGTGGAGAGAGTAGGACCTCATTTCTCTCAAAAAATAATTACTTTTCTTTCTGTACCATGCAATAGTCTTACTTTTAACTTTACTAGTTTACGCTTTGGCTTTACTAGTTCACGCTTTACTAGTTTACGCTTTACTTGTTTACGCTGTAATAGTTAGATAAATTTATTAGTAAAACAAGTTAGCTAGCAAAATTGCAAGTAAATTTATTAGTATAGTCGAGGGGTCAGATCTGCAGTTTTACCATCATTTTTATTGGGTGGTGGTGGAGCATTTAGTTCCAGTTCAAGCGACTGCAACCCATCCTCCAATCCTCGAATTTCAATGGGTCTCTGCTGCAGTTGCCTTGGTTGTTGCGCTTTGGCGATGTGATCGAGCATTTGCTTCATTTGCCATACAAAGTGCTGCATACATGCTGTCGTTGCCTTGGTTGTTGTTGTTGTTGAACCTCGCCAAGGATTGCATTGTTGTCCTATGGGCCATCCTCTGCTGGACCGTCAACATTTGCATTGTTGTCTTGTGGGTCATCCTCTGCTGGACCGTTCTGGAGTCAAGGCGGCACACCGGCATCTTGTGGTCTTTGAGGTTGACGGCGACGGTGACTGCGACGATTATGGGGAATTTCAAGTCAGAGTCCGGAGCTAGATAAAAAAATACAGTTTAACATTAGAAAAATTTAAAAAAATAGGACACTGGACTGAAAAGACTTACCAGGGAAGATAACAGGGGGAGATGTACGGTGGAGTTAGTTGGGTTGTTGTGTTCCCTATAGGATATTGAGATAACATCGGATTTTTACATTCGGATTTTCTATAGAGGTAAACAATTAAAGGGGGAGGAGGATTAGGGAATGGGGTAAGTCTGTATAATTAATTCATTGCTCGAGGTTGCTAACTACATAGTACATAGTCTAAAATCCTGTCCACCGCAGCCACCATATGTTTTTGACTAAACATTAAAAGAGAGTCAATCAGAACGAGTTCTTTTTGAAAAATACGGAACTGCAAATAATGAGACAACTTCCTCGATGGTATCGGAAACTTGTTTGAGCTTATCTGTGACTCTGTTTATGAGAGTTTCGATAACTTTTTCAATGGCAGCCTCATCAGCGTTTGATGACATTATTTAACTAAACGTGAACAAAACTGGAGCGAGAAAAAAAACAGAAGACCTATTTCGTCGAATAACTTGACAATGAGGGATTCTCGCTCAAATCTACCTCGTGCTGTGTTTCAATTTTTAAATAACTGCTTTACGGCATTTTTTGTCTTTGTTTTTTAGCTTTTTTTGCGCAAGGCTTCTTTTTCCGGCTGAATTTTCGGCTACATCAGAGAGCTAATCCAGAAGCGGACTGATATCAGGCTGGGGCCGTTAAACCTGTGGAGTCCGTTTTCGCCGAGTAGATGGAGCCTTAGAGTGGGTCGTCTTGCACTCAACTGCTAAGGCTACGAGACTCAACCGCCCTGAAACGTCTTGTTTCATTGTTTATATTTTAAATTTAATTAAACTATCTTTCATTCAACTGAAAAACATCCCTCCCTTAAATGTTTAACTCTTGATTTGAGGTAATGTTGTAATTACAATTTTTTCAGCATGCAAAAGCTGTAACAGCATCAGGATGCGATTCCAGCCAATTACGGACATGTAAGCTTTTGTCGTCAAATCAGCTTCCTGATTAAGCTTTTGTGACTCGTCTACTTCTCCCTTTGCTCTTCGACATCAAATGAAGGTGTTGATGTAGATCTTCCACAACATGCACAATTACAGAGCAATCGCTCTCTGGATGGTTCTCTTGGCTTCGGACAGCCATAGAGCACCCGAGACACCTGTTTGAAAATTGACCATCCATAGAGGTTGGCAAGGACGAAGACTGAAACCTTCAAAATTGTTTCAATTATGTGGTCAAGATGTTTCACTACAAAGTCTAAAACCCTTTCCACCACTCTATCTGTGGCTTTTTTACGATATTTTCGATAACTTTTTAGCAGCCTCAGTCACGTTTGATTACATTCTTTAGTTACACCGCTACACACACTACATCGTTGGTCGACTACACACATGTAGTCACCGGCAATAACATAAATTCTAAAAATTTCGTTAAAGGTGGAGACAGGGGATCTGTGTGTTCTCGCACACACACACTGTGCCAACTGCTCCATGCGGACAGGTAAGATGCCGATGTGGTGTCACGGATGCTATCCAGGAGTAAGCTAACCACTTGGTTCGAAGGCCGCTGTTCTCGAATTTCCCCCTGACAACCTCTTAGCAATTAACAGCAGAGACTGCGCTAGTGAGTGCTGCTGGCCCGTCCCAACAACGACGCTGATTTTTGTATGGACATCTCTAAAAACAGCTCAAAAAGGCTAAGCTTTGCTTCAAAAATTGTAGTCGAGGACGGACGAAAGTTTGATAAAAAAACGCCAAATTACCTTGTTTTCATCAACACAATTATTCACTTCCAAGAGAACAGCTACTGTTTCTTCCAACACCAAATCTTCTTCAAATTCTAAATCGAAAGTTTTGCGGAAACCACAAGCAATGCTGGACGAAATGCCAGCTTTACGCCTCACGGTTTGATCAACTAGTGAATTGTTTTGTCTTATCAGCTTCCCCCATATTTCGCTCAGCAATGATTGACTGGATGTTCCTCTGCCGTAGAACATTTAAATTTTGGGCGTTCAGTGGGTGAGTGGGAATTTTCTTGGGGGGGAAGGGGGTGCTTCTCTTAAAGGTATCATTTCTAGGATTACTGTGAACGTATTAACAAGATTTTCATATTGGCCCAATATTTTTTTTTTAAATATCCCGTCAAGCGTATGACAGGTTCAGGCTGTAACCCAGAGGAATTTAGGCAGTTTTTTTACATGAGTTGTCTAGACGGTTCTTTAAAACACGTGTTTGAGCGGGTTGGGCAAATAGCGTCCGCCCCGGATCGCCGCACAAAAATTTACCGGCCGGTTCACGGCCAGGGTTTTAAACGGGCCAGACATACTTTTTTTAAACTTATCAATAGGTTTATAAATAAATATAGGGCAATATTTACTACCGTTTACAAATTAAATTTGTATTCTTTGTTTAAATGAACAAAAAAAACATTGGGGCATGAAAATTGATGTGAACATGAAAACATCAATGAACCGAAAAGAAACTTGGAAGTGTTAAAAATTAGAAACGTCCAAATTAACTGCAGTTATCGAATGAAAGGATTGTCGGGTTCGATAGAACACGTCATCACATCAAGAGACCACTACTGTTTAAAGCCACTCATCTGCCACTCATTTTGCCACTCATCTGTCACTCATTTTTACCACTCATCTGTTTTAGGAAATTTACCACAGATGCTAGACGTGCTTTCCCTTGCTGGGATGAACTAGCTGTCAAAGACACTTTACAACACATCTCTACGTCGCCGTATTTCATGACTAAGGTATGGACAAGACAAGTCCAGCAGTAGGTCCTTCCTCTGCATAACCAGAGCCAGCTCATATGTCATCTCGAGGATCGACAGGAACCGTGGCTGGGCTGGTCAGTACGGCGTGATTAACGTCAGATGAGCCCGCTCCTTCATTGTCTTCATCAGACACCTCTGAACTAGACAGAATGGAGGGAATGCGTAGGCGTCTCGTCCCGCCCAACCGATGCTGAACGCGTCCACCGCTATTGCGCTTGGTTGTTGGACCTAGCTGACGAACTACTCCAGCTGCTTATTCCATAATGACGCAAATATTAGATCCACATTTAGGCTCCAGCTAGCTCTCAGGTGATCGAACACCATCGGATCGAGTTTCCAGTCGCTCAAGTTTGGGTAAGCTCTGGACAGTTGATCTGCAACTGTATTTTGCGCCCCGAGAAGAAAGACAGCATTAAGAGACATCGCACGTGGTTCACACCACGCTACGATCTCAGAACTTATCCAGCGGAGTTCTTCCGACTTCAAGCCTCCTGATTTGTTCATGTAGTGAAGCGCCGTTGCTGTGGTCCAACATCAACCTCACTGAAACACGAGACGCTAAGTTCGTGAATGATTTCAGGACGAAAAGGTTTGCTAACAGCTCCAGTTCGTTTGTGTATTTAGATCGGTCACGATCTGTCCATAGCCCTTTTGCCTCCGTTCAGAACCACACCCCACTCTGAGAGGGACGCGTCGGAAAAAATTACGAGATCCGGTTCTACTGTTGAAAGCGGGCGCCCAAGAGGCATTTGGACGATTGCTCCCTTCAACAAATGCCCCCCCCCCTGACTTTGCTCCGATTGCCCGCCGACTGTCGCCCCCAAAAATAAATGTCCCCTCTTCCTAATTAAAGCCACCATTCAATAATAACAACTGACCCCTTTGTCAAAAATGTATCAATTTGGTTATCAATTACTCAATATAAAAGACTAATATTAAAAAAAAAGAACATGAAAACTCCAAACAAGGAAAAAACAAATGAATATGTGATAAACAGAAAAGACACATTTACAATAACGGCGGGGAACCTTAGAAACCCGACGTGGGCGACCGGAAGCTAATACAAGGTTTGGCAGACGTTGTGCAGAATTTTCAATAGGAGGCACAAAATCAGGCTCGATAGGAGCCACGACTGCAAGAGCTACAGAAGCTGTAGACGCAAAATCAGGCTTAAGAGAAGAATCATAAGCTTCCACTGAAGAAGGAGCACTAATATTGGCTGCAACTGGAGGTGCCCTTATTATTCCAGCCAAAAAGCGTCTCCTAGGTTGAATGGTTCCCTTTGGAGGCGAATCAGCTCTGTTACGACTTCTCAGCTGAAAAAAATGCTAAAAGTAAAAAAAAAAACTCAAATATATTTGTTTATGGATATTATTCCTTCAATGAAGTCCTTCTGATATTTGGCGATTTTGTCATTTCTCTTACGCGCTGACAGTGCCAGAAGCTGACTTCGAGTTAATCGAATGTTTTGTGATTCGGCTAAGTAATCGCGAGCTTTAGAATCTTCTGCTTTTTTTAGAAAATCTAGAAAACAATTAACGTAAGAAAGAGTAATAGAATTTTGTAAATCACAGGGATTTATTTACAAAGAAAATCCGATTGACCGAAGAAAAGGATTGAGATGCGAAGTCCCCATCCGTTCATTTAACCACCTTTGCCATGATTCCACCAAATTTTTGGTTCTGATACTTAGGCCAAATACGCTAAATACTTCAGGGGTGATTTTGCCAATCCAATAACTAAGAAAGTAGTTATTAAGTTTCTTTATTCCAGCCTTCAGTTTCGCGTCGGAGATCAGTGAAGTGAGCTTTTATGTTCTGTAACAAAACACTTGCGTTAGAATTGAATAAATCCACAATTACCTCCCAACAGTAGCCACTTACTTGATAGCTGGCCAAAACTTGATCCACGTGATTGGTTTTCCACCCAAAATTGGAAATCGACTCTTCATCCAAGCGGATTTTAGTCGTTAGATCTCCGTCCGAACGCGCCGAATAAAAAAAATTACGCTGGGTGCATCGGTAATGCACCTGTGCGAAAGGGATAACCTGAATTGCCCATGCCGGGTTCCCTAAAATCTTTGCTACATTTCTCAGCGAGACGAACTTAGCCACCCCCGCCTCCCGGAAGATCTTTTCTACATGCTTTACTTTCCAGGGTAGGAGAAAGAGGGACAAGGACACCGAGTCTACGAAAAGGCCCAAAACTTTTCGTGGTTGGACGGCCACGCCCAGAGATTTTCTCTGTTGATGGAAATCCCGCATTTCTCTAGCAAGTCTACTGTCAGGAGAAAGTCGCGCTCTTCCCCCTCTTTAGACTGATTTAGTAATATCAGAAAATCTTCTAGGTAGACTACTATCCTAATCCCTTTCTTTCTTAGAAAGGCTACAAGTGGATTCAAGATTTTTGTAAATGAGCAGTGGCGGACGAAAGCCCAAAACAAAGGCAAGTAAATTGAAAAAAAGGTCCGTTCTGGATAAATTGTAAAAATTTTCTATAATCAAGGTGGAGGGGAATGGCAAGGTTGATTTTCGTAAAAATATCGCCTTTCCTTACCATTTTCCTCAGCACACTGACACCCTCCATCTTAAAATCTAAATGTTCTACGAATGTGTTGAGTGATTTTAAATTTCAAATGGGCCTAAAACCCCCCGTGCTTTTAGGAACGACAAAAATTTCACTCACGAGCAGCTGCTTTCGAACGGGATTTTTTCAATGGCGCCTTTCCACAGAAGGGACGTCACCTTGGAGTCGCAGATCGCCTTCATCTCTGAGCTAAGGGACATGTTACTGTCGGGGCGATTTTGGAACGGTATATTGATAAAAGGAATTTTCATCCCCGTGGAGATATCCTTTAAAACCCAAATATCGGCCGTTAAAGACGTCCACATCGGCCGTTAAAGACGTCCAAAAGGACGCAAATTTGCGGACTATTCCGCCGAGATGGAAGATAATGACGACGTATAATAGAAATCTTTCATCGTTGGTGGTACCGATTTCAGAACATCAATTTTTACATTATTACATCTGAAAATTTACATCTTGTAATAATGAATGCCAAAATGACATTGAATCAAGTTATTCAAATAATTAAAATTGTTTATCAAAATTAAATCAATTGCTATCTGCAATGTGCATGGGGTACTTGAGTTTTTATTTTTGCCTTTCAGTTACCAAAACGGGGATTGATGTGTTCATGCAAGAGACGAATCCTCTAAAAACGTATGTTTACTTTGCTTTAGACTAGTCAAGACATTTGCATCAAGAAGCCACAATATCTTCTGGATACTTTCTTCATCACTAATCAACTTCGGCAGAGGTGTGGCTTATATATATATATAAATATATAAATATGGGTCATGGATAAAGAGTACGGCATGGACACAAGGTGTAGATGTAAGTTATGGTGGGAGGGATTGGTCCGACGTGGACCTAGTTCATGTCGTTTAATGCAAAATTTTGTGAACATGGGGTGTGAACAGACTCCAGCGTGGGTAACCAAGTTATGGCGTAAAGAGACAGGTCACGGTGTGGATCAGGGGTTGATGCATGATTAGACCGATGGTAGCCCCAGAAAGACGATGAGGTTGAAAGGACACACCGTAATCCGAGATCCGGCGTGGGATTTGGATAAAGGAATCTCCATAAGCTTGGCGTTTTTTGCTGGTCGTTTTGTGCTCCTGTGCTTTAAAAGATTAAGACATACTGTTTCAGCTTATACCATCCGTTGTTAGAGTCTTAAGAGTTAAAAGATGGATCAGTCAAGCGATATATGCAGTCAGTGGAAAAGCCTTGATTTTGCTTTTAAAAGCGTTGATTTTGAGAAAAACTTGGAGAAAGTAATAGAAGAGCTGCAGAATCAACCAGCGAGAAACGACGTTGTTTTTATCGATAAGGTGATGAATTTACAGAAGACGGTAAGGCTGGTTTATTCTTGTTTTTATTTTTAGTTAAGTATTGTTTATCTTTTATTAAATATTTGTTTTAATTGGTTGGAAAACGTTGATTTTCTATCCGTTTTCAATGAGAGTGTTGGAGAAAGTGATGCGCCTGATATGGAGTTACCAAAGTAAATGAAGAAAAAGATATTCCGATTGATTTGTAAGTGGAAAGAAATTATTTGAAAAAACTAAAAAAAAATTTTATCGTTAGTTGTTCTAATTTATTTACAGACTTATAATATGGTAAGTAAAGGTAAAAAAACGTGGAAAACATTATTGAGGAATGTTGAGGATTTTGGCCCCGACGTAGATTTTGGGAATATTGGTATTACGTCGAAATAATTCACGGTGTGGATAGCAGGTTTGCCAGGCATAAATTTCATCGGATTTTAGCATCATTCAACTTTTTTTCTGTTCAAGATACTTTTTTTATTTTTTTTTGCTTGGCCCATTATCTATAAAGTATAATATTATTAATTAGCCCATTCAATAAAACAAATTTGAATCAGTTTTTGGATTGTCTTACGTAAACGTAAAAATCAGTTGCCCAACATGTTTGTGTTTATTACTCAGTTGTTCGTTTTTTTCAGTCAGCACAAAACTTAACAAAATTCATCTTACTTTTTAAATTAAGCGATATAGGCCTATACCACAATGGTTGTGCAGCAGCTGGAGCGGCAGGATCTTCAGGAGCTTTGTGTAAAAAGTAGTGCAGGAGCTTTTTAAAGAATTTCAAGCTCTTTTTCGTCTTCTTCTTGTTTCTTTTTATCTTTGTCTTCTTTAGCCATTTTTCTTGTATTGGCTGTAAGTTCTTTATGCTACATTTTTTTCTGCTTCTCTTTTACTTTCATTTGTTTTTGGATTTTAGCATTTGAAGGTGCGTCTGTGACCGCGCGAGATCGTTGGTGATTTCTTCACCTTGGGCTTCTACCAGCTGTCTCAGCTCGTTTCTTAGTTCTGCGTCGCCGACCATTCAGCAAGTCTTAGCTCGTTCAAGCTGGTCTGAAGCTGGCCCACCGCCTGTTCGTTGTGTGCGGTCATTCGCGCCTGTATCTTTTGCATGTCTTTGTGCTAGCGGTGTCACTGCCGTGCTTGTCTCTACGGCCGCTGTTCGGGCAGTTGTGTCCTCTATCATTGAGTTTTTGAGGCCTGTTATTTTTTGCCTGGCTGCTTAAGTACGCCAATTTGGTGGTCTACTCTTGTGACAGCCTCTGCCATTTGTGTAACAGTCACTGTTAGTCGACCAGTGATTGAATGTATTTGCGCGTCGTATCGGGCGAACCCTTCTTTAACTATTTCTGTTAAAGTTTTTTCCCTTGCGGCCATACCGTATCCTTTCAAGTTTGGGGGCGGCATTTCTGGTGATGGCTGAGGGCCTGCCTCCCCTAGTAGTTCGTTTGCTTTGTCACTCCTATTTTTGGTTACTGAGGTCCATTCGGATTTTCCTCTGTGATTATCATTGGTGGCGACACACTTGGATTTCTATCCGAGGCCCTACTCGACGGCCTACTTCCCCTCGGGTACGAACGCCCGTTGTATTTAAACACTGTTCCGGTTGCCAGCTTCAGTCGAGAAGCCAGCCGGTGTATCCATTTACATACTATACATTTAGGACTATTGAGTCTGAAAAACAACATTAGATTCAGACATAGTTATACTAGCAGCAGTGAAAGTGAAATTACAATCTCAAACAGAAGAAAAAGTACTTAAGGGTTACCACTTGATCAAAATTAATCTTACGTTTTAAATTACAGATATGTAATACAACGGTTGTGCAGCAGCTGGTGAACAAGGATCTTCATCATCCGAGTCCAGACTGGAATATGAAAAAGATTTTTTAAGATTGCCAATCTGTTTTTCTTCTTAAACTACAGTAGTGAAAAACTAGCAGTAGTGAAAGCTTTTATTGTGCTCCTTAGGCTACATGAAGTGAAAAAGCAAAAAACCCACTGATAATTCCAACACGCTGAAGAGTGAAGACAATCTACAACAGAAGAAAAGGTAATTAAGGGTAACCACTTAATCAAAATTAAACTTACATTTAAATTGCAGAAATGTAATGCAGTGGTTGGGCAGCGGCTGGTGCGCTTGGCTCATCATCGTCTGAGTCGAGACTAGAATCCAAAAAATATTTTTCTAAATTGTCCATCTGTTGTTCTTCGTCTTTTTTTTCTCTTCTTCTTCCTCTTGTTTCTTTTTTTCTTTGTCCTCTTTAGACCATTTTTTTAATGGCTACAAGATCTTGATGCTCCTGTTTGTTCTTCTTCTCCTCCTTTTCTTTAATTTCTCTTCGGGTCGTAGTTGACTTTTTATTGGCTTTGCGGCCTTTGCCCATTATCTAAAAATATAATATAGTTAATAGGCTCATTTAAATTTAACAAATTTTATTCAGTATTTAATTTTCTTACGTAAACGAATAATATTTGATGAAATTCCATCAAAAAACTGAACACCTCGGAGTTCAAACGTGAAATGAATGATGGTTGCAGACTACGCCACGTGAGACCATGAGCCTACAGACCAGGCTGGTCGCAGACTATCTCGTAGATACTCCATTGCATCCACACTTAATCATTTTCAATATTTCTTTCGGAGCTGGTCCATCAGTTGTGATTGGAAAAAAGAATCTGTCATTCACAAACCACCCCCAATCAGTTTCTTTCATAGTTGTCACTCTTAACCACATTTGGATCTATGTCAGAACACGACAACATATAAAAAATCATCTCTATGGTAATTTACAAATGTTAATACCTTTAAGTAAACACGTCTGCTTTGAAACTTTACAGATCCTTTTGTTGGAGGAAGCTCTTCTGGCTTGATGGACTTCGCAACACTTGCATTGCTGACTTTCTTCTTGAAAATGGTATATCGAAGAAAGTCTATGTCATCAGTAGGTAAACCACCATACACAATGCACATAGCATTTTTCCCTGCTGCGTCAATTTCTTCAATAGAAGAAGTGGGCAAGTAGAAAACTTTTGACCATCTTTGAAATTGAACATTAGTATTTAGTGTGTAGTGAGTTTCAGTGCCATAGCTTTTCCTTTTCCAAATGGCTTAGATGTCGTATCAAAACCAAGGAAGGCATGCCCAAATAAAAGTGAATCACACAAATTTTACAATCTACAACAGACGAAAAGGTAATTAAGGGTTACAACTTAATAAAAATAAATCTTGCGTTTAAATTGTTAGAGTCAGACAGCCACGCTTCTTTATTCCGAACACACAGAATGAAACAATTACAATAGCAGTTCACATCAAACAATATTTACGTGTAAGTGGCCCTTCTAGATTCTCCGGGTTAATAATCCGTCGTCCGGTTCGTTACACCTCCGTCTTCTTTCCTCGTCTCCCCCTCACAAAACTCCTCTTTCTCTCTTACATCTTCTCCCGTCTTCTCCACGTTTCCTTCTCTACGATTAAATGGCGTAGCCTGTTTCGTAGAATCCGGACGTCCCCTAAGCGTTCTTTCCGCCACATAACAAAATTAAAGATATACACCACCATGGTTGTGCAGCAGCTGGGGCAGCAGGATTTTCATCTTCCGAGTCCAAACTGAAATCCGAGAAAGCTTTTTTCAAGAATTTCAATCTCTTTTTCGTCTTCTTCTTGTTTCTTTTTCTCTTCGTCTTCTTTAAGTCACTTTTTTTAATGGCTGTAAGTTCTTTATGCTCCATTTTTTTCTGCTCCTCCTTTCCTTTCATTTCTTTTCGGATTTCATTATTACTCAACTTTTTTTCTGTTCACGGGACTTTTTTAAATTTTATTTACTTTACCCATCATCTATAAAGTATAATATTATAAATTACCCCATTCAATTAAACAAAGTTGAATCAGTTTTTGGATTGTCTTACGTAAACATAAAAATAGTTGCTAAAATTCTTTGTTTTGAAACAGCTGTCGGAAACTCAGAAATTATTGATGTTTGTGGTATTGATGGCAAACTTAACAGCTTTGTGTTATTTAGATATTTTGCTAAAAGGTTTATCTTTTTAAAAAACAAAAAAAAATATTTAATTTCAGTTTAAGGGATTCTTGAATTCTACAGGCCGCTCGTAGGAAAACACATGCCTCTAGGAACGGGGAATGGACTCTAGTTTTCGCTAACTTTCAGGTCCAAGGGCGACCAATCGAAATCAACCTAATCGAGGCAGAGAAACATGAGGCCGACAATACGCCAAACACCGTATTAGAGATGCAACCAGCAATTCAGAATAGCCCTCCTAGTAATGCATCGGTGATGTCGGATATCCTGGCCACCATTCACGAACACCACGCAGAGGACAACTCCCGAGAACTCCTTACTTCTAACGTCCTGATCCCCCACTGCGAAGCTCCGCACGAAGACTTCGTGGCGAAAGTTGGAGGATGGTTAAAGAATTTTGGAGCAGTTTCGGGTTTTGGTATGATTTCCATAATAACTTTTCGATTTTGCGGCGTCGGTTCCTTCCTCCTCAAAGTCTTCCCAATCATGTCAAAACTCCTAAACATCAGCTGTTTCAAAAGAGCCCCAACGGCCAGTGCTGCGGCTCCAACTCGATCACCTGTCATCATCTTGTCCCGCCCCACCTATTCATCCCAATCGAATGCATCGGAACATTTCGCAGTACCGGCACGCGGCCGCACGCCAGAAGAGACAATGGAAGCCTGGATCACAACGCCCCCGCTTGACTCCGGAAGAAGAGGCCTTCCTTCCAAGAAGCACCGTCCTCAATAATAATTATTAAATCCGAACATTTTCTGCTACGTTCCAATGTTTTTCCCTATTTAAATTTTATCGTGTCCTTTCGTCGTGCAATTTTTTACTCCTTTTCTTTTGAATCATTGCTCCGTACAATGCATTTCCATCCTCGTTTTATTTTTCTCTTTTTGAAATTGATACTTGGCCATTTCATTTTTGCAATATGCTTCATTTGTGCTTATCTTATCGCATGGGACAACGGTTTCGATATTTTTCTTACTCAGCACCACCTGTTATCGTCTTGGATGCTTCCCTCCTTCTGTTTGAATTGCGTCCGTGTGTTATGTTTCTTTTTTACTCCAAACTTTCTCTTCCTGACCTGCCACTCGTATTGTTTTAATGTCCTACCGTGTTTTTCGTCGCCTTCTCCGTCGTGTGGCTGGTCCCGGTTTGACCTCGTCTCCGGTTCTCTCGAATAGTACTGATTTTCGCTTGGTTATCAGAGCGGTCCTCTGAATCGTTCTCCTTGAAAATTCCGTTCAGACGTTTCCCTTGGATGCACCATTATGGACGAAGTCTGTCGCACCTATTTTTGTTTTGCCTTATGTCCCTTGTCTTCTAAAACGGGATTCACATTCATTGGATGGATCCTCCTGCTCTAGCCTCGTTTGTTGTTGCGGGACGCGACAAGATGGGAGGTGGAGTGATGTAAAGAATCTGCTATAGCTGCAGCAACACACAGGTCATTAACTGATTGAAGTTAGCGACCTTCGTGCCCTCAATTCTGCAAGGTCAACCTAACGGTTCTAGGCCGGAAATGTCCCCCTATTTGGGAACACCCAAGCTTGCCCTCCACGCGAGGTTGACCAAAATGCTACGGTGCCCCCCCCCCTATCACACATTACCAAGACATTAAATGGGGAGTAAAGTGGGGACGCGGGCAGTTGAGTGTTAGCCGTTGAACTGGAAGTTGCAAAGAACAGTGTAGAGACTTGGTGCCTTGGTGAACCAGACCTTTCCGACGACTTGTACGACCAGACGATTTCCTACGCCTTATTTGACCAGACCTTCCTGACGACATGTACGCCCGGCCTTCTTCTTACGCCCTATTTGACCAGACCTGTAATTACAACGTATTTGCTCGACCTTTCCATGACGATGCCCTTGCGTGAAATTTGGTAATAAACATTATTTCTCGAATCTTTAGTACTTTTTTCATGCTTATGAGTAACCCTTACCAGGTGATTCATCACACAACGTTATTTTTATTTGAGAACGCTACACGAACATTGCTGCCAGGCAAGTGCCAAAACTTGTTTACGTTTTTTCAAGCGGACATAAAAATGTCTCAGCAAGTAAAAGGTAAATTTACCAACTAGTATCCATACTAAATTGCTTTTAGACTTTTTGTGTTGTCAATTGCTGTTATATGATGTTACTTGTGACCACTATTAGTTATATTAATGTTTCGTAATTACAGGTCGGTGCAAGATATCCCACATCAGCCCAGATTTTCATTCAATTTTTTGTCATTCCCTCCCCTCAGCCTTATTTTTTCCGATACATCACCTTTAAATCCTAAGAAACATATTGACGCTAATGGAGATAATTTTGAAGGTAGTCTCCGTGCTAGAGGCTTCTCAAACCATGATGTTAGAGGTAGAAGAATGTTGAGGTTTTAAAATATAATCGTGCTAAATTGTTTTCTAATATTACTTATTCATACTTTATTTGGTTTTCTCTCTTTACCGATACTTTTCAACCCATTGGCATTTTACGCAGTTCAATTACGTTTAATGAGACAGTAATTGGATTCAGTACAACATAACGTCTGGCGATTCTGAAAAGTAATAATATTCCTTTGAAGATTAGTAAACCAATCACTATGTAAGTCTCTTATTTGATTATTTAGTTATCCTCTTGATTCTAATGTAGATGACAATAACTCTGTACATTTCATCCATCAGGCATTATTCCAGTCACATCTAGGGATGGAGTTACATTTCTTTCGTTTGACTTTCAATCAATCCTATAGTTGGTCTATATTTGGGTCAACTAGAGTTCAAGTTCTTCAACTCGTATATACTAATAGTGTAGATCTCACTGGTTTTGGAACAGAACAACGGTGGTAGAGTCAAATTTTTATCTGAGAAGTCTAACGTTTTTAAGAATTAAATTTTCAATAAAAACATGCCAAAAATTGTTGTCCGACCACGTATCTTCTCTTTTCTGTCTATTGATTATTATCACCTTATAACCCGCTAACAACAGCCATGAAAGTTTCGCAGGGAAAATAAATAAGAATGACCAATTTGTCATTTCTAATTGCATCGTCATCAGTGTATCACGTGACACCATTACGAAATGATGCACTATTATATTAAGTAAACCATATTTAAATAAAAGATGCATTATATACTTAAACGTAGCAATATTTTAAATTCCCATTTTTTTTTTAATCGGCAGTTTTTTGCCAAATAAAATATTTTTCGCCAATTAATAAGTGTGCCAATGTGCCCACTATGTAGTCAACGTAATTTTCCTTTTAGACCATTTTTTATTTATTTTATTTATATGAGCTGATGCGCATTATTTTATTAACCTATCTTATTTATTTCTTAACAACTTATCATATCAGTTATTATCTATTATAAGGGGATCTATCGTCATACAGTTATAGTTTGAATTAATAATGAAAAATATATAGGGATACTAAGATGTTAATGCCAGTCAGCTTTTATTTGTCTGCTTTTACCGGCTTTGAGTATTCGAAAAATAGCCTAAGTTATAAAACGTATTAACCATATACACAACAGAAAGCCACACGTTTGCAATATACGTGTATGCCTGTGCAAGCTAGTAACCAGCTAGCCCTAGCTAGCAGTTAACCCGTATATTTAAGACAGTACAGCGCTAGTCAGTTCCCAGCCCTTTACGAGTTAATCCCCCCAGCTGCCCACTCAGTCAATGCAAAACTAACTATCTAGGGGAGAGGGGGCTAGTTGGCAGGTGGGGTAAGTTGGCATTTTGCTAATTAGACCCCTTACAGACCAAAACAAATCAAGCCTTTTACACCAAATATGAAAAACAGCACCCAGATTGCTCATAAAAAATTTCAAAAGAATACGACTTTCCAACATTTATAGCAAAAAGAAAAAAAAACGGAAAAAAGTTTTTTCTTTACCTATCAGCACTTTTTATTTTTCTCACAGTATAAAACTCTAAGAGTGTCAGAAAATCCATTAGCCAAATAGAATTAATGTTTGTTATATTTTTAAAAGAAACCTGACATTTATACATTAAAAAGTTATTTAGTTATCAAGCACCCTGTGGGGTTAGTTGTTAGAAATTTTGAGGGGCATGTTGTCATACGGATTTCTCACCAGATGCTGAGTTGCAAGTTTTCAAAATTCGAACGAAGAAATTTCGGAGCAATGGAGACCCGTCAGCAGCCAACTTACCCCGTAGGTGCGGCAAGTTGGCACACTTTTTTTTTATTTTTCTCAATTTCACAATTTCGTGTAAATAAACATTGTAAACAAATACGATCAATTCATAGATAATTGAAATCTGAAGCTGATTCATTCATTCATTTTACCAGTAGTGTACTCAAAGAATTCAAAAAAATTCAGGAAAAATGCACCTGACAACTAATCCCCCTCTCCCCTACGGATACACCACACAGTTTTTTTACTAGTATGGAAATTGCTAGTATAAGTGAGTAAGTGCTAGCAAGGATCCCTCTTTAGATGTCTAAATTTTCGTACGGGGATCAACTCGATTTTTTGCCCGGGACAAAACGCGATCTGGGTTATTTGACTTTTCTTCATTTTTTTAGAGTGCAGAACCGGTTCAAAACCCTTCAAGGAAAACAACTATTTAATGTGTAAACCTCTAAGAAAAAATCCCGTCCCATTAGGTTCAAGACATAACACACACACAGCGCTAAAGCTGGTCTTCTATATTTGTATAATATGAAAATTATTTTAATTTAATGTATTATATTCTTTATGTATGATCCAGATTTTAAAGTCCAATACAAATTATTTTACAAAATTGTGCTGTATCAGAGCTATAGAATACTGTTAGCGCCACTGTCATGTTTATTGCTCCTCTCGGAAATTTTTTCTGGGGCTGAAAGCCTGAAGCCAAGTTTACGAATCGATAGTGAAAATCGGACTAAGTGAATATCGATCTCGCCCCTTGCCATTCCTCCACTTTTCCCTCCATTCCTATTCAAATTTGACCTCACCCACAAAATTCACACCTGACGTTTATAATTGATCACGTATCAAATCCAATCTAATCTCTGAGATTTGACATTATTTCATGGCAACGAAACCAAAATTGATGAAGAGGAAGACAAAGATATCATAATTGCAATTTCGCAAGTCACTGACGCAGATGTAAGCCTCGTTGTCAAAGACACGGAAATCGAGGGAAAAAAGGGACGTGTAGTAAAAAAAAGATTTAAGAGAACAGAAAGAAGAGTTGGAAGAACGGAAAAGAGAGGTAGTCGCAAAGTTGTGGAAAATAAATGATCAAGATGAAGAACTAAGAGGATTTGAAATTAAAGCAATTGGTGCAATTGAGGAAAGTGGAAGCGGAAGTTAACAGAACACCAGGATGAGTAAGCGTACAACGACCTGATCAAGAGCAGATTGGAAGCTCTCAAAGTGGCCCATAAGTAAGCTAAATTTCATTCTCTAATTTTTGCCTCAATGTTTGTATGTGTTTTGGTTTCCAAAAGGAAAGTTCAAGCTAAGTTCACCAATAGATCGGATATCCTGGATATTTCAGACCGAATCCAAACAAAAATAAAGGTTAAAACTCTAAAAGAAATTAATATTAAAAATGAAGAATCAAATTGTCAATTCGAAAACAATCAATCTAGTTTGAAATTCTGTGCAATCCTAACACTGTGGAACTGCTCTGTTAAGTTTTTTGTGCTCCGAGTTTGTTCTTGCTTGTGTTTCGTATGTTAAAAACTGTACATGCTACCGTTTTTCGTAAAAAAGGTAGAAAATCACACCAATGATTTATTTCAAAAATTTCAGTTGTGGAATGTAACGCAAACTTTTTGATAGAGACGTACCTACCAACAGGGTCAATCCACGCAAAGTCGACCAATCGATGTGGCGACCAAGTCAGGGATTTTTATGAAACTTTAACCTTAAGTAGATGTAGTGCTAGCAATTTCATTGCCAAAATTAAGCTTTTTTATGAAAAGTACTTTTGCTTAAAAACTAGCAGAAATTGTAAGGCTAATTGATAAAAACAAATTTCATTTAATTTAAATTTCTGCTATATTACATAATTTTAAGTGGCTAAAGGGCTCTTTATTCTTAACTCCTAATTATATAAAGTTTGCCTAGGTTTTATTGTCTAAAAGAAATATGTAGCTTTTCAAAAATGCATCTGTTTTAGATATCTTTCAGACTTTTCCCCACCATTTTCTTGCCGAGAGCATAAAAGGGAGTAAGAGAAAACAGTGACCGCCAAGGACATAAAAGGGGGGGGGGGTAACGAAGAAGGGTAAAAGAAAATGGCGGGGAAAAGGGTTCCTTACCCCCAAATTTGGCCTATAAACCAAAACGTATGTAAAGGTGGCTATTTGAAAAAAATCACCGTTCGGATATTTTTGAAGTATATTGTAAATAAAACAGCTTTCAATATTAAGATAAAAAAAGGTAAAATCCAAAAACTTTAATTTCGAACCAGCTACATGTGACGAGGTTTCCGAATCATTGATGAGCAGCTTCGTGAATAATAGTGATGCCAAAAAAAGCCTTTCTTCCCAATTATGTCATTTATCTTTAAGAGAAGTCAATTCACTAAATAAAAGAAATAAGAAGTTGGGTAAAGACATTTTTAATTCCAATTTCTGCATGTCTGCCCCCCCCCCCTTCAAACTGAAAAGTACTCATTTCATTCTGGATTTCCTAGTTCGAGAGACCGAACTTTTCCCTCCTCTGAAGCTCTCATCGGTAGCAAATTGAGGAGCAGCAATCGATTTCCTGTTCTTGTTGCCAGTGAATATTATTTGATTGTCTTACAAACTATAATAAGAATGTTTCTTTTACATTATAATTCCTGTTCGGCTGTTCATTTGTCTTTGCCTTCAAATTCTCCCTATCTTGTTAAAAAATTCTAGTCTGTTATTTAAAACTAAAATGAAAGGAGGCAAATTAAAGCTATCTTCCTTTTTAATGACACAATTTCAACTGACCTCTTCCTTAAATCCACGGAGGGTGGAGCTGGTCTGGAGTAATTGATTGCGTAGCTCCTTTTTCCATTGCTGAAACAGAAAATTGTTGATTTTTTTGCCACGGTTGTTATAATTGTTCTGCACTTAGGCTTTTTGAACAATAAAACGAAATAAAGATGGTTATTTTATTATTTATAGGCTACAACAAAATATGCCGACATTTGATACCTGTCATCTGCTCAGGCTATAATTGTATTAACGATTTAAATAATTAAACTGTGAAAAGCTTTAATTCCATTACCTAACCAAACAAATGTAAACAATTGATAATACATTTGTTTTTACAAGAAACGTAGTTATTTCGAAATAACGAATATCAAATTCAACGAATCCAAACATGTATGAAATATCACAAAATATAACTTGGCGAAACCTTTGTTTTGAGGCAGAAAGAATCACAGGTAATTTTTTTATTACAGAAAAAAAGCGGTCGATTTTTGCCAGTGTTCTGTATTTGACGAATAAAATAAAATAAAATACAAATAAAATACAAATACAGCTGTATTTTTATTTGTATTTTCGACTTTTTTTAGAGTGCGTATTTTATTTTTATTTTATTTGACGATTTCCGTATTTTAATAAAATACTCAAATAAAATGGTCAAATAAAACCGTTTTCAAAATTTATGGGTAAAAAATGCTACGGTTTGAATCAAGTGAGCGGCCCGCCCCCAAGCAAAAAGAAGAGCAACTTGTACAACACCATAAATACTCCCAATAGGACCCCTTCAGCTGGAAGTGCCAAAATTGAAAATTCTCGACGAATTTGAAGTCTACTTAGGTGAGCCGAACATGCCTATGGAAGAGTTAGATGATGGTGGTGTCTTGCAACCGACTCGAGCTCTTAAATATTGGAAGCTTTATTCCCACAGTTTCCCTTTCTTGTCTCTTGTTGCAAGAGATATTTATGGTTGTCCTGCCTCATCCGCCAGTATTGAAAGAGCGTTTAGTACTGCTAGTGACATCCTCACAGCCTTGCTCAAGCAAAGAGGTCTCGAAAAATCTTTCTGGTTTCAACAATTACTTTTTCTCAAACACAATTCTAAATTGTTTGACTGTTGAATCGTATCAATTCAGCCTACATCGATCAATACTGAATTATTGGAATAAACAGTGACGAAATTAAAACTGACTTATCTGTATTTTATTTGTATTTTATTTGTATTTTATTTGTATTTTACACCTTTTCTTTAATTATTAAAATACTGTATTTTATTTGGTATTTTATTTTATTTTAATTTGCATTTTAGAAAAACATTCAGAATTGTATTTTTAAAATACAGTATTTTAAAATAAAAGTAATTTATTTTAAAAATACGTAATGTTTTGACAAATACAAAACACTGATTTTTGGCATAAGTGGTCAATCGATATAAAATTTTTGCAACAAAAACTACAAAAACCGTGTGGTTTGATATCCGAGCACTTGATCTCATCGCCATCTACCTTCAATTTTGTCCATACGCAAAACCCTATTGAGTAAAAGTAACATCAAGTAACATCAAGTAATTCAATGTGCCGTGGGTGGCGCTGAAACATGGCAGAGCCATTTCGGTTCTATAGTCGGAATGGTTCTATGATCGGGCGGTTATTTAAGTGGACCAACACTGTAGTATTTTAAGTTACAATGACTAGTTTTGGACTTTATGTTAAGCAACAAAAAACTGAAGACTATCAGGTAGTCTGGCGTACCCTGGCAATCGTGCAATATGCTTTCGGACATTTTTCTCGGTGATACAAGACAAAGGACTTACACGGTGAAAAAATCGCCCAAGATTTTGTGAAGATCTTGGTCTGGATATTGCAAATAAGCACCTTTGAAACATTGAAAGGCTGTTTTCCCTTTAGCATCCACCTGGTCAACATGAAAAGTTCCGTTGACGGTTGTATTCACGGCCTTCGTGAAGGCTATGGCTCTTTCCGGGCAATGTAACGTGTACTTTCCGGGTAACGTTAGCCACCCTTGAATTAATCTTGAGGGACATTTTTTTTTTTCATCAGTTGATGAAGAATGCTTCCTTGGAATGAATCGAAGACGCTGATAGCACCAGCTTCAAAAAAAAATGATGGATTGCCTTATAGTCTATTTCCAAGGCTGTTGTGACGCATAACTACAGCATTAAACTAGGTTTTCTTTCACTTTTCGCATCATAGTTGGTAAAAAATAGTTCTTTGAAGTGACTGAATGAGTTTTAATGCTGAAATCGCCAAATCTGCTACGATTCATTGACGTGAATCTCAAGTCTTCATCGTGAGGCCAGGTAGATGAGGATAATGCCATCTTGTTGACCGGGAAATATCCTTCGTACATGTTCAAGAGTAACTCGAAAGAAAATTCGAGGCACAGCATAAGACTTGGAAAACTCAATTCGTTCAAATTTTCATCTTGAAGAAACTTAGTTAAGAAAATCACGCAAGAGTTAAGTGCCTCCCACTTCTTGGTTGACAGCGTTTTTTTTTCAATGGGAAAATTAAGGCACGGAAATTTTGATACAAATTTAAGATGATTTTCAATCCAATATATCTCTCTACGCGACATTCTTTAAATGAGCATCCGATTTCAAGCATGAGCATTAGGGGACAGCTGTACAAGTTGACGCGATTTTTTGTTTTTTGGCCACCTTACTTTTAAAAATAAACTTTCGAAACTCCCGATTATCTTAACAGAAAGAGGGGAGAATGAGCTATATGTCTCGTATTTTTAATTTACAGAAACTCCCCTTTATTAGGCCGAAAAGTCAATTTGAAAACATAAAAATTAAAAGACGAGATGCCCCGTTGAAGGGGAACTTCGCTCCATGTATGTGGGCATAAAAGCCCATATTATTCTTATGGACTAACAGTTCAAGGGACGGTAACATCAGAAAATATAAATAACTAAAGAATGTTACGATTCAAAAGTATATTCTTGGTGGAAATGTTAACGATACATGTCTAATTTAAACATCACAAACAAAAAAGGCCACTCATTAACACAACTAAGAGCAATCAAAACATAAAAACCGCTTACTTTTGGTCACACAGTTTTCTTGGGCCCATAACATACATTTGACACATTGCACCCATTTTTCACCGGGCCTGCTTTCAGAGAAACTCTCTTGACACATAATACAGAACGCTTCAGTTAATCCATTTTGAGCACTGGAAGAGGGTCTGGGTAAATTTTGCACTGGAATGGTTGGGTTTTTGTTTTCTTGGTTTGCTCCTCTTGACTTTCTGGCAGTTTTTTTCACTGGTGTTGGATTTAACTTTCTTCTGACTTTGGCAAGTTTGTTTTTCTTAGAATCAGTCATCAGTCATCGGCATCTTGTAGTCATTTAAGTCCATATGCATTTGCATGGATAACGCTTTAATTTTCACAATGAATAAAAAGTCACCTAACAGGGCTAAGACTGTTTTAAAAAAAAACAGGAAAGAAAACAAAAACCGTGGAAGAATTACTTAAATTCCATCTAGATGATGACAGTTCAACGTTTAGTTCGCTGGTGTCTCCTGCAAAAAAAGACGATGATACAACTGCCAAAAATATAATGAGACTAGTACAAACGTTAAAATTTGCTGGAATAATGTGAGATCCACTACTCAACTGAGGATTGATGCTGAAGCTACAGCAGTTTTCTTGAGTATATATGTTAAATTGTATTAGTTACATTTTATGTATGTTCTCTACAATCCTTTATTTCCACAATGCAGAGCTCGTTGGAGAAATTTGGTCCCGACTGTGTGACACCAAGACCAAAAATTCCTTAGAAAATTCCCTGTGGCAAGCGATTGCCATCAAATTAGATAAAAAAAGATTCAAGATAAACAAAGCTGATCCCGGTAAATCAGCCCAAGAGAAATGAAACAATCTTAACAAAGAATACAAGAAGTATGTTCTTTAGCCAAATTAACAGGTGGAAGGGAATAAGATGTTCTCGATTACAAGCTCCGATTCTTTGATGAGATAGATACAATTCTAGGTATCTAGTTTTAGTCAATGTTTGTACGAGCCAGTTAAATGTGAATTGCTGTGTTTGAATCATATAGGAAAGGGAAATGCAGCGTACCCAGAATATGTTGGGTATTCATCTCTGGTGAAGCAAAATACAACTCGATTGGGGAAAAATGCAAATAAAGAAACTGATTCTGATCCTGATCCTTTATGTGAAATGGTTACTGGCCTTATTCTTATTTTCCATTTTTTATAGTCAGCAAAGAAAATCAGCCCCTGAGTAATCCGGAAGCAACCGAATGTTGAGTTGACCCAAGTCAAGCTCCAAAGTCTAAGGACAAAGACCATGTTTGACAAATTCAATTTTTTGATAATGAAGACGAGTCAGACTTCAACGATAGTTTTACCAAGACGAAGAAACCTAAATTTAGCAAAGCAACAAACGTTACAACGGTTATTAAAATTTTTATGACCAGCAAATATGAGCGGACTGCCGAGAGGGAGAAGAAAAAGAAGAGAAATGCTGAATCTGAAGCAAGCAGAAGCGTCATGAAGATGCTGTCCTATTTAGAAAAATTGTTCTTCTAGTCTCTACGGTCTTTAGTCTTTTTGGAACTAATATAAAAAAATAAAAAATACACTAGATTTACAGCGTATGTGCTTCTCTGGCATTTGAAGATGTGCGTTTTGTTCTGACCGTTTTTGCTGTGTTGATTTTATTTTAAACTATCAGTTCTTGTTCATGTAGAGCCCTTGATGTAACGGTCCCCATTCTTCAATAAAGGAAAACAAAGACTTTCTTTCCAGAAAGATTACGAACTGTATTTTTGTTTCAGAATGTTTTTTTTATCCACGAAGGGAAAACAAGAATTTAGTGAAAAGACCGTTATCTATTGTTAAATAGTGGTTGGATTCTCCCACAAATGAAGTCTCGTTTTATAACACTTTCGTTTAAAGAACCCTTAGTTGGATCGGGCAATCGTTCGGGATTCACATTGCAATTTACACAATTTCCATCAATTTTAAGATCACTATTTTGAATACAAATGTTGTCTAGCACTCAGGAGGTTTACTACACTGCTCGATGGATGGATTGATTCAAATCTTGAGTTCTTCTAAATCGTTCCTTCAAGTCACCAAAAGCCTGCTCTATATCAATCCTTGTGCTTGATAACTTGTAATTAAATAGTTTCTCGATTTGGGTAAAGGTGCTCTTTCATCTTTTCGTTTTTAAGGAACAAACACCACTTCTGTAGAGGAAAATATGCAGAATCACCAATTATGTGATATTTTCGAGAATCACAATACGCATTACAATTTGTCTTAAGGTTTTGCTTAAGGGTAGATTATCTCCAAATAAAAGAGTCGTGATTCTTTCCAACGAATATGTAACTGAACTGACGATCAGCTTTGGCAATCGCCATCAGAACAAAATTTCAATAGTGCAGTCAATTTTTAAAAGATTTCATGTTCTCTTTTTTGGGGTGAAACGTCATATGACTCCCATCAATAGCTACTATAACCCCTAGCTGGGATTCCTCTTCTTCTTCGAAACTAAGCTTCAGTACATTTGATTTATCTTCATGTTTTGGGCATTGTAATATAGTTGAAATGATGATCAAAGAAGATCACCATGCCAATAACATTATAAACAGTGGACTCGGTTCTTTCAAACTTGTCAGCAAACACTCTTAAAGAATCTTGATTGCCTAAAATTGAAGAGTAACAAAAGCAACATTTCAGCAATGGAAAGCGGTTTTCGGCCACTATGATTTCAGCAATGGAAAGCGGTTTTGGGCCACTATGATAACACACTTCACTTCTAAAGTCTTCAATGTTTCAGTAATGAAGTATCATGTTCAATCAAATCATCAATCAATTCAATGTATCAGTGGAGCGTGAGACTCTACAATGTTTCATAAAATCACAATCTGAGTACAAGGTTACAACCTGTAAGTAACCAGTGTGTTTGTGATCTTTTATCAAACTGATAGCTAATACTTCGTCCTCGTCACTTTCTAATGAATCTTCTATAGAACTGACTTTAATATTGGTTGGATAAAAAAACTCATTACTACAATTATCATCGTTTGACCTAGACTTCCCTTGCTCAATTTAATTCCAAAGTTTTTGATTTTCTAACGTATGAGTAATTAGTAAATCAATTGCTCGGCACTATCGGCAGCTTATAGGAAAAAAATAGCTCTTTTTTATTAGCCCCATAGAAGTGCAATTTTCTGATGAGATACAATAGTTACAGGTGTGGGAAGCACGGATATCTTTATCTTGAAATTTATCAAGATAATTTCTACATTGGGTGCAATAAAAATGAATATTCTTATTCGCAGTTTTCCACAAAGATTTTTTTTAAAGATACACAATTTGGAGATATTATATTTTTAACATAACCAATAAGTGATAAAGCGCTGTGTCGCAGTGAGGTTATGTCAAAGAAAGAAGGCAAATACTAATAATAAAACGATAACAATTCAATAATAACATCCAAAAATTGTAAATGATACATCATTTATAATTCCTTCCCTACTCTATATATGTGGAATTAAATGTGTTATGGACGTCCACAGCTTCGGTAAATTGTTGTTCTTCCGATAAATACATTGTTTTTCATATATTCAAATGAATGAAGTTATAATATTTTTTGTATGCTTAGATGTGCTACCTCATCTGGTTCTTCGTTGATTACTTCTAAGACTTCCTTTCGTAGTGATTAAGCAGAGAAAGTCTTATGGACACACATTTACCAAAGATTTTGAAACGGAATACGTCACTAAGAGTCAATTAGAATAATGGTTAGCAGATTTACGATTTCTTGACCTAATATATTTGCCTAACGCTTTAAATGCATTTTGATACATTTGACCGTCAAAACCACGCTTTAATTGCTCAACTTCGTTAATGAGCAAAACGGGAATCGCAATATCTGGAATTGCTGCACTAACTGTCGGGTAGATAAAGAAAACAATCTTGGGTCATCCAACCTTTCTTGGTATTTCCATATTTAAAACCTAGTCAAACCGAGTTTAACAAGAAGTGGAATATAGTTAAGAATCGTTGTTACTTGGTGGTAGCAAACTTTTATTTGGCGTGGGAACTCTTTTTTTCTTTATAGGATGAAGAATATAATGATAAATACGGTGCCAAAGTCACTCCCGAAGCATGTCCTTATATTACCTAACTAGATATTACATTAACTTTCTATGTGACCTTACTAATATACCAATGTATTACTGCTGTAACCGATTTTTCAAACTTCTGTGCTTCACAATGAAGACATCTTCATTTTTAAGATTTAATTCCCAGGAAACTAACGCAATGAAAAAATAATCGATATAATAATAACCTACTCGTTCTCTACCACAATCAAAGACTGATCCATGTCTCAATGACAGATAGTGTCGTTCCTGAAGTTGAAATATCCATCAAAGGGATAGTCAATTATCTTTAAAAAAGCGTTTTTTTATTCATTTTGTAGTAAGTTTCTTGGACCGCCCCAGTAAAATCTTTTCTTGTTACTGGGCACAAATAATAGTTTTTTCGAATCGCCCAACCAACGATCAATTTTTCCTCGTCATTACGATTAACAAACGAATCAGAAAGAAGATAAGGGCGTGGACTTTCTTTCGGTCTTTGTTTAGGTTGCTATACCTTGGAAACACTTACAGCCGCTGATGACCACCCTAGATAGATATGACACGCTAATGCGTGGCACCCTTTACAGTTTGAATTCTAAGCAAGGCGGAAGACCTAGGTGATTCCTTAGTTGGTGTTGCTGCACGAAGAGTGCCTGCGACTGTAGTGCATGTGCAGTGATTTGAATATGAAGAAGGACTTATATATGCAGAACTTTGGCATTAATTTGAAAAAAAAAACACAAAACAACCAAAAGAGTATTGTAACATAACAACCTAAACCAATCTCTCGTCAGCGAGATTACAAGCGTCTTAAACGGACACTTAAATGAAGACTATGATGACGTAGAATGTAAATTTCTTGAATATTTAAAAAGCGAAGATGTAGAATCATTAAAAGAGCTCTGCCGCCGTAAGTTTAAAAAATAAATATTTCGTTATTCACTTTTCCTCTTACTTATGAATTTTTCAAATATTAATTTTTCGTTTTACACAAGGTCGCTTACCCTCTGGAGACGACTTATCTTTGTTACTTGATAATCTTGGTAGTTATCAAGACGTAGCAGAGATTAAGAAGTTTCGATGTTTAGGAAACATGGCGTTTAAGTGCCAACAGTTAAAAAACAACCCGAAAGATAAATGCTTAATCTGCGAAAACACTTGGAAGACCATACATAATTGGCTGATGGACTTCCTAAAAAAAAAACTAGAACTTGATATCCCGGCTCAATGTCTGAAAAATATCGTGTGGTTAGTATTCCAGAGTATTCCAGCCCTTTTTGTTTTTGCCCTAACCGCATAATTCCGTTCCATTTCATTTGGCAAATTTCACAATCAGTTGGCTTACTCACAATTCTTCAATTTCCATTACCGATTCTGAACAAGCCGTTACCTTTTGTCCCTTTCCAATTTATAGTAGTTGCGGTCGACAAGTCACTTTTTTTAAAACTAGCGAATCGTCTACATGTAATACTTGCGGTGTAACAAACAGAGTAGCGACGAAAAAAATAATTGAAAACCCATTTTTTTACACAGCCTTTGATGCCGAACCGGAAACGGATAGCCGAACATTAGTTTTTTAAGCGCAAGAAGCTCTTCTGGATATCCTGTTGTTGCAGATTCAAAAGATACATTCCAAGATCTTAGAAAGTAAGTGAAACATATCTTATATATTAAGAATAATCAATAATGATTAATAATGAAGTTAAATATGAAGATTGATGATATGAAAATATGAAGAATATGAAAAAAGATTAATATGAATTCGAATGAAATGAATATCGAACTGAAAATGAATGTCAATGAATATGAATATGAAAAAGATGTGAAGAATGATGATTAATTATGAAGATGAATAATTAAGAATAAATGGCCTATCTTAAGAATAATGAATGTATATTTTTATTACTATTAACATTTTTTGGTTTAAGTAATAATCGACCTTTTGGAAAAAGAAACCGTCCTGGTTTCCCAACTGACATGGAATTTGTTGGTAATTTCAGTGCCAGAGCGCAAGCGACTGCGGCGATCAGCTCCATGACTGTTAAATTACCTGGAGTACCGGAACCGAGTCACACAATCTCCCGTTTAACAGACTTCGCTATTATGCGCTACAAGCCTAGGGACACAATTTTGATTGTCGTATCTCAACCAGCCACCTTAACAATATCTCCCCAACATCTGGTAAGTCAGACTGCGTTGATTTATGTAACATGAATAAGCTTTTCTCAAAGTCATTTTGTTTAATAACAATTATTTTAAAAAAAAATTTTAGGATGCATTTATTTCCGAACTTTTCACGCGAGGAATACCCAAAGACAGTTTTTACATTTACTGTCATTGTTTGGAGTCCACGTTCAATAAGTCTAGGAAATACGAGACAATTGTAAAATGCGAGGATTTTCTTAACGCCATCCGAGAAACGTGACGCTATGCGCAATAAAGGTAAGTTCACCAACTAGTATCCATAGCGGAAGCCAGCCTGGTTCCACTAAATATTAAGGCCGATATGACTTCTATTGGTCTAAAATTAAGACCAACAGATAAAACCTTCGGCTTGCTTCCGCAAGGAGCGCGGCGGAGAGTACAAAAAATGGCTGCCAGGCAGAGAGGGAAAAGGGAAAAATGAGCCTTTCAGTAAATTTGCCATATCTCAACCAATAAAATCCGGAAAGAAAATTCTTTTTGGATTTTGGTAGTTGAGATAGCAATAAACCTTTTTATACAATTAGTTTTGTCTATAGCTCCTTCGCTTTTCAGAAAAGCGATGTCAAAGCACCCCCCCATTTCTAACAAAATTCAAAAAACCCAAACTTTAACGCTTAATATCTCGGAAACGGGTGGGAATTTCGTCTTTCTGCAAACGCAGGTAAATCTGGCGTGCAGAGACAAACATGATTAGATTTTTTTAGATTTTTAAGGTCTTTTCCGGATTTAGATCTGGAAAGCCGCTCCGGGATTTCGGTCTACTTGAGTCGTTGATCGCTTGTTAATGAGCTTTATTTATACCAATGTTTTCTTATTCTGTGTAAAACCCACCCAAGAAAAAACAAAGGGATCATATTAAAATATGTGTTTAAAAATTAACTTTCTGCTAAATGGTGTCGTTTTATTTAAAAAATTTTATTTAAAAAAAAATACAGGGTTAAAGAGAATTGCAAGATTAACTTAAGTTCAAATTTTTGTTTAATTTCAATGTAATTTAGTATTTATAGATAAGATATCGATCTCTCCCCTTGCCATTCCTCCACTTTTCCCTCCATTCCTATTCCCCACACACCCGCCGTGGCGCTTATAGCTAAGGAGCAGAGCTGGTTTCACTTCCAGAGAATAAAGCAATAGACAAGTTCCGGATGCTGAGTTGCACAACCGCTAAATTAGGATCGTGCGCCAACGTGTCCTTTTAACGTTGTGGGGATAGTAGAAAGCGGGTTTTTTATTATTTAAGCATAGAATTACTTATCTAATCTTAGAAATGTTCAGGATTATCGTTGTTAAGAACATTCTGCTTTTTATAGAGTAATTTTAAATGTATAATTCAGCTTAGTTTACCCATTAAAATTAAAGAAAGTCCAAGCCTGGGATGCTGTTTAGTCTTTTCTTGTGTGTTTGAGCTCGTGAAATCTATTGCCATGCCGGTCCGACAGGGCAATAGCCATAGAGAGCTATTGCCCTGTCAGTGTTAAAACCCCCATCTGGTGACGGCTTTTGGTAGCCTTTTTGAATCCAAATGAATGCTATGTAGAATTGTCAGCTACCAGCGTTAGCAAGGGCTGATTGCGATTTGTTCGCAATTTATATGCAATATTATCTGGATCTCTTGCATTATTATAGTATCGCAAATCACAATACAATTTATTACGAAAAATAGCAAATAACCATAATATGAATATGACCTACCAAAGTTTTAAAAAATGGTAGCCTTTCTGAATCCATATGAATGCTATGTACAATTAACGACCTTGTAAGTTATAAAATAAAAGGTTATTGTAAGTTATCACATTTTTTTAAAATTTGTTTTCGTAATAATTTAAACTTCAATTTGAAATTAGTGTACTCGAAAATAATTTCCCGTCTATTTTGTATTTCATCATGTTAATTTGATCCAAAAAAATAGTGTTTTTTAATTAAAGTAAGCTAGGGCGCAGGGTATATTAATTCTGGGAGATATTTGATAAAATTTCGTATATAGATGAATAGTTTAAACTTGTTTATAGCAAAACATATTTTGAAAAACGCAACGCATTTATTGTGTTTTGTATTAAACATAACAAATGCGTTGCGTTATAATTTAAAGCATGTAAATCACATGGTTTAATTTACAACAACAAATTGAGTCACCCTCACCCTCAGTCACAGTTACCCCCCTTGACCTTGTTTTGCCTTGTTTGGCTGAAAGCAAGGCTGAAGGTTGAGCCGGAGTTCTCAGAAGTCAGAAGGGGTGCGAGGGGTTGTTGACGACCTTGAATAAACATAGACCAGCAACGTGACTCACCATATCCGCCTTTTCTGGTGACTGATTCCCACGTAACGTGTGAATCAAACGAGAAATACATACGAAAGATTTCAACTACTAAACCGACGGGACTCCCGTTTTATGCAGAACTGGCTGCGCATGGTTCACCGTTCACCCTCTTACGTCTGAGAGAATTAACGGAATTAGTCAACAAAACCAAAAAATCATCAACACAAGAAATATTTCCATCATGATAGGCTGATACTTAAAAAAATAAAACTGGTTCACGCCCGTTGCACTCAATCGTTTCACTTTTTGAATGCTTCTCTTCCACCGGGTCGATAATTTTTTAAACAGCCTTATGATAAACAAATAAAGCTAAGTTAAACTTTTTTACCAAAACGGAAAGCCCCCTGAATTTTTAAGGATCGGTCTTATACCGTGACATCACGTGAGATTGAAATCTACCTTTGTATCCTTCGCGTCATTAAAATTTTTTAGTTTATAGAGTTTGAATTATAGAATTTTAATTATAAAGTTCTATCGTCCGATACATTGCTTCTAATTTAACCAAAGAGTGTGTTTACCGTCACTCGTGGCTGTGTACTATATCTCTCTATATTCGATTTTTATACTAAGAGCCACCGAAAATGTTTTTAGCTTATGAACAACAAGAGGAAAAACAAGATTATACTTGTTTGCACTGAACGAGATGAAAAAAAAACGCTTACAAATTACAATTACCATGTTTATCTAACCTGAGAACTCAATAACAGTCATATATATAAGAATCATCATATCCATCATAGTTTCTAACGGGGAACTTTGCACATAATGTTACACATACATGATAACACTCACATGATTCGTTAGTCGTGACGGAGTTAATTTAAGAAAAGGACTCCGCGGGGTGCAAAAGACCTAAACCAAGGTAAAATTGTACATACGTAATGTAAAATGCAATAGCCGTCGCTAGATGGGGTTATTAACACTGACAGGGCAATAGCCCTCTATGGCTATTGCCCTGTCGGACCGGCATGGCAATAGGTCCGACCGAACTTGGTTAAAGTTAAAGTATTGGATCACAAGCATTAAGATCACCCATGTTATTGTTTACATCTAAGATTCTAAGTATTAAACACAAGAAAAGACTAAACAGCATCCCAGGCTTGGACTTTCTTTAATTTTAATGGGTAAACTAAGCTGAATTATACATTTAAAATTACTCTATAAAAAGCAGAATGTTCTAAACAACGATAATCCTGAACATTTCTAAGATTAGATAAGTAATTCTATGCTTAAATAATAAAAAACCCGCTTTCTACTATCCCCACAACGTTAAAAGGACACGTTGGCGCACGATCCTAATTTAGCGGTTGTGCAACTCAGCATCCGGAACTTGTCTATGGAAGGGCTCGCCATATGAGTGGTGCTACAAGTATTATATAGCTCTGGCAAAACGGATACGAATTATTATTTGTTTAATCCTTTTGAGGATCAACTACTGGGACAGTAGCCTACTTTACAATGAGTTACAAATTTTATACGAAATGGTCGCGCCAAATTTTGGTCGATTCTGGATTTGGCTTAGAATTACTGGTGCAACTGGCTTCGCAGGCTTGCAGTTCAGTTCAAGCTAACATATCCAATCCTAACAGCATCCGCGTTGAATAATTGGGATTTTTCAAAAGAAAAGTTGACCTCCAGTTTAGATTTTTATTTAAATAACCAAGGAAAATGGCGTTCCTCGTAAACAAAAACAATCGACTCATGAACCGCGAAATAATCCCCATAGCACCAACTGACAACCCTGCATTAAAGTGTTGTGCTAGTTGTAAAAACCCAAATTCCTTCCTTCTCGAGTTCTCTTCCATCCCAGTTGGGTGTTGTGTCTTTCGTTTCCGTTTTTTATCATCAAACATCTGTTCACCATGATCATCTACAAGGACATTTTCAACGGTAATTTGACTCTTTTCAACTTCTCTGTATTGTGGAATAATTGTTTTATTAGTTCCAAAATAAAATGTATTTAAATATTGTTAAAATGTTGAGGACCGGTCTGACAGTTCCGACATGTCAATATTCAAAATGTTTTAATCTTTTCACTGTGTTGTATTAGATGATGAGATGTTCTCTGACAGCTACCCTATCAAGCTCGTTGACGGAGTCCTTTATGAGGTCACTGGAAAGGTAAAAAATTACAGTTTATATTAGTGTTAAGTGTCAAATCTTATGCTTAGCTCTGTATCTAACATGGCCATGCACCTTTATTCAAATGTGTTTTTGTTTGCGGTTGTATAGTACGTGAACAGGAAAGCTGGAGAAATTGTTCTGGCTGGTGCAAATCCTTCTGCTGAAGAAGCAGATGAGGGAGCTGATGAGTCCTCTGAAACTGGTTGTGACATTGTCTTGGCTCATCAGTTGGTTGAATGTTTTGCCTTTGGTGACAAGAAAGGTTACACCCAATACTTGAAAGATTACATGAAGAGGTATATATTAGTTAAATGTCAAATTATCTGCAACTGTTGTGCTGATATTCAAAATTTCATGTAGGTTGGTTGCTAAGTTGGAAGAGACTGCACCCTCTGAAGTTGATACTTTCAAGTCAAATATGAGCAAAGTGATGAAAGATCTATTGGGCAGATTCAAGGACCTACAGTTTTTCACTGGTAACAATTTATTTGTCTTCTGTGTGATATTTACTTTAATTAAATTTATTTTAGGTTCTCAAATGGATGTTGACGGAATGGTTGCACTGATGGAATATCGCGATATTAACGGTGAAAGTCGACCGGTCATGATGTTTTTCAAACACGGACTGATTGCAGAGAAATTCTAAAATCAACTGCCTCACAATAACATCAAGTTTTTAAACTGGGAAAATAAACATGCAGAAAAACTCGATTTTGTCAACATACTTTTTATTCATAAACTGAAATAACCATGCTTTTATTACAAAGGAATATTTCCATGTTTTTTCCAAGGATTACTCTGTGATTTAGATGCTAAAACATTTAAATCTTCACAAATCCTACGACGTGTAGTTCTAGGTTCAATTATATCATCAACAAAACCTAAATTTAAAAAGAAATTTTAGTTCAAGTAAAATTACATAAATTTTGTTACAAACCTCTAACAGCAGCTGGGAATGGATTGCCAAACTTTCTAATGTATTCCTCTTCATACTGTTCCACATTGGACTTTCCTCGATACAAGATGGATACAGCACCTTTTCCTCCCATAACAGCAATTTCAGCAGTAGGCCAAGCGTAATTTTTGTCACCTCTAAGGTGTTTTGAACTCATAACATCATATGCTCCTCCATAAGCCTAAATTTAATTAAAAATTATTTAAAGTAATGAACATAATAACAAACAATAATACCTTTCTAGTGATAACGGTTATTTTGGGGACTGTGGCTTCAGCAAAGGCGTACAAAAGTTTAGCTCCATGCCGAATGATGCCTCCGTATTCTTGAGCTGTGCCAGGTAGAAACCCTGGGACGTCAACAAACGTTATTATAGGGATATTGAATGAGTCACAGAAGCGGACGAATCGTGCTCCTTTGACTGAGGAATCAATATCCAAACAACCTGTAAAATAGAAAATAATTAAAAACTAACCCTGCCGAGTGATCATAGAAGTAATTACCAGCTGCCACCTTCGGTTGATTAGCCACAATGCCTACTGATCGACCGTTCATGCGAGCGAATCCTACAATAATATTTTTGGCAGATGTTGGCATAATTTCAAAGAATTCTCTCTCGTCCACGACAGAGTTGATTACATCCAGCATATCGTAAGCGGTTGTCGATTCTAGTGGAACGACAGCATCCAATCCTGGAACCTCTCGATTCCTAAGTTACACAATTATTAGGCATTTAAGAAAACCGATAAACATACTGCTGTAATAAAATGTTTACCAAGGATCCGAAGGTACCATAATAGGTGCGGGATCTTTATTAGATCGTGGGAGGAATCCCATGAAATCCCTGAGCTGAAGAAGGGCCTCTACGTCATTTTCAAAGGCCTTGTGGGCCACGCCTGAAATAGTTGTGTGTGTTTTGGCTCCACCAAGCTCTTCAAAAGTTACGTCTTCGTTGGTGACCGACTATTTAAAGATTTCACCAATGATCAATCAAATTTAATAATGACTTAGTTATTCATGTCTGTAAACATGCATTTTACCTTGACTACATCAGGCCCAGTAATAAAGAGATATGAGGAATCCTTGACCATGAAAGTAAAGTCAGTGAGAGCAGGAGAATAGACAGCACCTCCTGCACAGGGACCCATAATCAAAGAAATCTGTGGAAAATTTATACTGCATGATTTTCAGAAACACTACTAATAGTAAATAAAGTAGATCAACCTGAGGAACAACACCAGATGCCATAACATTTCTTAAGAAAATGTCTGCATATCTGTAATTAAATGATAATAGAAATAATTATTTAGAGGAAACATTTCAAATTTTTTTCGCCAAAGTAAACTGTAGTTTGCTGGGTTCCGTTATCATTACCCTGCCAAGGATTCAACTCCTTCTTGAATCCTAGCTCCACCAGAGTCATTTAAACCAATAACAGGTGCTCCCACAGTCATGGCTTCATCCATGATCTATGTTAAAATTCAGTATGTTAACCAAATAACCAAATTTGTGTGATAAAAATAAACACAATACCTTGCAAATTTTTTTGGCATGAATAGAGGACAAGCTTCCTCCAAAAACAGTGAAATCTTGGCTAAAGATGTAAGCAAGTCGGCCCCTAATTAAACCATGGCCAGTAACTACTGAATCACCAGGATACTTAAAATTTAAAATTTAGAATAAAAAAAATACTCATGTGTAAATATTTACAGAATTTTTAAAATACCTTTTCTTTATCCATTCCAAAATCTGTGCAAGTGTGCTCTGCAAATGCATCATATTCCACAAATGAGTTATCATCACACAAAAGGTCAATTCTTTCCCGTGCAGTTAGCTTTCCCTGGAATGAAAAACATTGAACTTGTTAATAATGCCGCATGAAATAAAACGTTATCAAGACTGTTTATACTTTTTTGTGTTGGGAATCAATACGTTTAGGCCCTCCTCCTTGCCTAGACAATTCTCGTTGGTGATCAATGTCTTTTCTTACTCGAAGTGTGTGTTCGATCGAAGAAGACAATCGTAATTGTTTTTGAACACGAGAAGCTAAAAAATGACTTTGGGATATACATCGAGAACGTAGTATATTCAACATCTTGGTGTAACTAATTTTTACAACTCAACAGCAGCCGAATAAAAATTTGGCCTGGACCTTGGAGTTGGATCAGCTGTTTAGAACTTGGCAACATTCGTAGTCCTCTGTTGTTGGTAAAACCGTTAAGAGATGGCGTTAGTTCCTTATCAACAACAAAAAATACCAAAATACAAATTTCTATAGCCTTAGGTCTTTCTGGGCAATCGGTTGGTTGTTTCTCATCAAGTGCAGACACATGACCAAATTCCGTTTAGACTTTGATTTACAAATATGTCTTCCCAGCCTTCGTCAGGTGCGTTTCGGATTCATACATATATTTGTTATGTTATTAATCTACAGGATTGACATACAGATTTAACAAATTCCATTGTGGTTTTCAAAAGTCGCCGAGTTGTACTGCCCCATGGCGTTGTTTCTGCGGCCATCGTTACGAAGAACGGGAAAATTGTTGCCGTGAAAGGCTATGAGGAAGGAAGAACTGATCTAGGCATTAATGATGAGTAAGGGCAGCTGCTTGCAGAATAATGGGTTGTAAATTAAACATTTAAATGAAAACCAGAGACTAGAGTAATCTTGAATTATTTTTAATTATAAAACTATTATAGTATTAAGTTATTTGCATGTTTGTATTTGCAATCCACATTGGTTGTTTGTTTGGACATTTTTTCTGGCATTAATAATATGCAAATAGCAGAGATAAAAAGTAGAATGTTGCCTAATATGTTTTATTTTTGTTTTTTAGTTTAAATTATTTATGTATTGCAATATCCTCTATAATTTTATTATCATTATAGGTATCAACCGATTTTGGTTGTAGATTTGGGCAATTTGGTCTTATCTCCTGGTGTTGTGGATTCTCATGTGCATGTCAATGAACCAGGCAGGACTCACTGGTAATGGAAAAACTCTTACTTTTATTCCAAGGCTATTCAATTAAAATACATGGATCTGTATTTACAGGGAAGGTTTCACTACTGCAACAAGAGCTGCAGCTGCTGGAGGTGTTACAACTATAGTGGACATGCCTTTGTAAATATGCTTATACAATTCCCTATGGCTGTATAATTTCTGAATGGTTTGATTGTATTAAGGAATTCAATTCCTCCTACCACAACCAAGGAAAATTTTGCTGAAAAATTTAAAGCTGCTTCTAACAATGTTTTGGTAGATGTTGCATTCTGGGGTGGCATCATTCCTGGGAACCAGGTACTATATAACAGTTAGAATTAAATATTTTCTAATAATTAAGTAGCAAATTCATTTTTATTTTTGATTCTTAAGGATGAACTGGTTCCACTTCTGAAAGAAGGGGTGCGCGGATTTAAATGTTTCATGTGCCCAAGCGGAGTGGATGAATTTCCCCAAGTTAAAGAAGAGGATCTTGAAATTGCTTTCCAGCGTCTTCAAAACTCTTCGTCCACAATACTGGTACATTCACACTGTTTCGCGTGTTTTAATTTAATTGTTGATTTAATTTTAATGTTTTATTTTACTCAAAGTTTCATGCAGAGGTTGAGTGTTGCTCTGCTGTAAGTGAGAAAGTGGAAGTTCTGCCCAGTGTTTATAAAGGTTTCTTGCAATCTAGACCCGGCGTTATGGAAGTGGAAGCCATACGTTTGATCATTGAACTCTGTAGACGCTACAGGTACTAAATAAGATTTTTAGCTGATAAAACAAATTATTTCTCATTAAAAAATACTTATATAGAGTTCCGAGCCACATAGTGCATCTGTCCTGCGCTGAGGCCATTCCTATTATCGCTCAAGCCAAAAAAGACGGAGTGCCCATCACAGGTTAAAGATTCATCGACACACAATCCCCGCACTTATGTGTAATTTATGTGACTGATTTTATTGCAGTGGAAACCTGTCCGCATTATTTAACACTCTCGGCCGAAGAAGTTCCAGTCAAAGCGACTCAATTCAAATGCTGCCCTCCCATTAGAGACAAAGTCAATCAGGTTAGTAAGATGAATCAGTCAGCGATAGCGATTAAAATGGTCTAACATTACCCTCGCAATAAGGATTTGTTATGGGCTGGATTATTGGATGGTACGATCGACTTGGTGGTTTCCGATCACTCACCTGCACCCCAAGATTTAAAGTGTGTCGAAACTGGAGATTTCATGAAGGCCTGGGGTGGAATTTCATCCTTACAACTAGGTATCTTTTTGGGGGAAAGATGATGGGTGACTGGCGAAAAACGAAATTGATATAACTTGAACTTTTGTGCTGCAGTGCTACCTCTTCTTTGGACTTACGGACATCCTAAAGGGTTATCTTTAACTGACGTGTCCCGTTTCCTGAGCTACAACACAGCCAAGTTAGCCCGCCTCGATCACCGCAAGGGGTCTATTGCAGTAGGGCTGGATGCTGATTTCGTTATCTGGAATCCCGATGAACAGATTACAGTAAGGCGATACAGAGATGAATGTATAGTTGCTGTCGAATGACTTTGCTCTTTCTGCCTAAATAGGTAACTCCAGACATGCTGCATTTCCGACACAAGCTGTCGCCATACTTGGGCAAGGTGCTTAACGGCCGTGTGGTTATGACTGTCTTAAGGGGCCAAACAATTTTCAACAGTGGAGACTTCGTCTTAGATAAGCCACATGGAGTTCTACTTGCCGATTCATTGGAATAAGCTGGCTTTTGTTATATCCATTTCCCATTTATTTTTCTCTATTCCTTTGTTTAGAAATATCAAATTTTTATATTAACTTGTTGGGAAATTTTTGCAACTATAAAGGATAGAATTGGAATGTTTTTTCGTATTTTGATTTTTAACGTTTAGAGATCACCATTAATCCGTACTTTGCTGCTTCACCGTAATTTGGACGCTCTGGATGCCGAACAACAAATCGGTCACATCGTTCAAAGGAGACTGGGACGTAACGAGTGGCAAACTAGTGTCTGCAAGGGTATCGATATCCAGGTCTGGTGGCGACATGGGCTGCCGACTAGTACATCCGCATAGCGTTTTACCGTTCCTGGTTTTTTTCGTCGAGTTGCATGAGGAGTGGTTGTTGGTCGAAGTTGGTCTAGTCGAATCACGGGACATGACAGCAACTGTATGAGGTCGACAGGGACTCGTAGTCTTTTGCCAGTCCAATTCCTTTGCGTCTTTTTGACCTTCGCGATTGGCATTTCCTCGTTGGTTCGATAGATTGATCTTCGGTTGAGACGTCGGTCGTACTTTGAAACCGCCACCAAACCGTCTAATGCAATTTTAGGATTTCAACAAGTTGATTTGACTAATTAGAATAAAAATTGAAGTGTGCGAGTTCACGCACTTGCTGCTGTAGACGCTGAACCGCGCTTTTCCGCCAGTTCTGGCTCTGTTCATAATATCCGCCAATCGAGAGAGAAGCCGTCGGTTCTCGTTTTCTATCTGCCAAATGCGTTCGTTTTCCAACTGCAGTTTTTTCAACTTGAGCTGAAAAAAGCCATTAAATTTGTTGGTAATAGCATCTTTTGTTCAAATGAATTCCCGTGCCAAGTGCATTAAACGTGATTATTTGTTAAATACCAAAGGTTTATGTACCGTCAAATGACTGTAGGTCGGCGGAGACAAGCAGTCGATGGCAGGAGTGGCATGTCGGAGCTGTTTTAGCATGAAAGCAAGAAAACCCATCTTGTGAAATCGAGTTGAAAGGATTTCGAAAGGTTCTTTCTTGTCAATTTGACCCACTTTGGACTTACCTTGTTGTGGTGGTCAGCCAACTGCTTCTGCATGATCCGCTCGTCAACCAGCGAGGGCCGCATAAGGAACTTACGCATCATTTTCCAATCTACCCTGTATTTGTTACTTTTATTAGGTGAGCAGCAGAAAATTATTGCATAGAATTCTTACAGACGCGTTCACTTATGCATGTGCACCTGGGTGCTAAAAGACACCAACTAACGAGAATCAACGACTTGTCCATCGATCTAATAACACGTCGGTTGCTAGGGGCCACCACCGAAAAAATAAACTTAGCCTTTTCCTGTTTCTTTACTTTTGATGGTCATGTCATTATGCATGTTCGTCATGGTAACGTCTTCTTTCACTGTAGGAAAATGAGGAACTTGAAAGATGAATCGGAACTGCTGGCTGCCGAATAACGCAACCTGCTATCCTTCTCATCAACCATCTTGAGAGAGCTATCTCTGGCTATACACGGGGACTGGCTCGTATTCAACACACGTTCGTGACCTTTTTCCCTTCCTTGTACTTTCCACTCTTTCTCCTTTTTAAAGAAATATATCTGCTGAAGCGCTTGCTGCGTTAAAATCCTATAGACTCTGCTGCGGGGAGCATCTGGGCGCTCAGTCCGTCAGAAGCATCGAGTGAACAGAGTCACGCA
Organism: Daphnia pulicaria; assembly: GCF_021234035.1. Taxonomy (NCBI): domain Eukaryota; kingdom Metazoa; phylum Arthropoda; class Branchiopoda; order Diplostraca; family Daphniidae; genus Daphnia; species Daphnia pulicaria. Next base: position 8,925,741 of record NC_060914.1, read on the forward strand.
CGCCTAACTGCAACATGCATTTCTTGGTTCATTCGGTCTCATTGCTCATCGCTGTTGCAGTCAGCTGTGTTAACTCAGTGCCCTATGGGTTTGGTAATAACGCAGGTCGAGTAGAAGACGCTGTCGTTGTCGATGCGGCGCCCTCGTTCTCGCCCGTTGATAGCGATTCGACCTACCCCGTGCATAGCCCTGGCATGTTTTGCCGACATAAGGTCTATTATAGTCCTTCCGAAAGTGAACCGAAGCAGAATTATAAACAGAAAGAACAGGTGACGTATGAGACGTATCTGCCGAGCCCTGAATTTGTTAGAATTCGATCATACGCACCTTCTTCCGACTCTGAAACATTTCGGGCTCCATCGTCGTACGAACCACAGAGGACTCCTTCCACTTCGTACAACAGCAACTACGAAACATCACGTACTCCTTCAAATTCGTATAACACCAACTACGAAACCCAAAGGGCTCCTTCAACTTCGTACAACAGCAACTATGAAACACATAGGACTGCACCGTCGTACAGCACCAACTACGAAACATATCAGGCACCTTCAGCTTCCGTTGAATCACCTCAGTACTTCCAGAGGCAGAATAATGAAATTCAAGAAAATTCACATATTAGACAGGCATGTATATAACTAGCTCGCCAATCGTTCATAGCAAACAAATGCTCCGGGGAATGCAGACATGCAGTTAATTAGAAATCTTTTGTTTTCCCTATTTACCATTGAATTTTGGCGATGTTGTTTAATGAAGCCCCTTTGCAAGAAGAGAGCCGTGGCACCGTGAAAGCTAGCTTGCATTTAGTTTGTGGTGAAAGACCCGCGTTTCTATATCTTGTTACTGACACTTATCTTGCCGTTCGTCAACTTTCTGACTGACCAACCAAGTTTTTTTTTTTCTTCTTCTTCTTATGCCATATTTAGTTTGACCAGACCGGTTCGATGTACGAGTCCTTCATGGTTCAAGTTATGGATAAAGTAAGACAAATAAATAGTGCATAAGCAAATTTGTTAACGGTTTAAGTTACCATTAATGACCTTTGTAATGACAATCGTTCTTTTCCTAGGGATATCCGTCAGCTCGAACGGTCATGGGCTACAGGTTGATGAACGCGCAAGAGCCCAAATCGTCACTGTCCTACAATTAATTCCGCCTCAATTTAAAATAGACACTAAAACAGAATATTCTCGATCCCTTCCGCGGTCCACGACGTTGAATGTCACAATAAAACGGCTGGGAGGAAATGCTTTTTAGGAGCCCCTTTCCATAAATGGAATTGGGTTAAATTATGTAAAACGAAGTGAAATCTCAGGGGGGAATAAAGAATGGCCCATGTCTTTTCCTGGCTGACTTTTCTCTTTTTATTTTTTTGTGGACAAATTAAATATCGCATTAACTTACCGAAAATACACGATTCGATATTAAAAATTGATAAAATAAATAGAAATGTTCCGCTTGTGGTCATCGGTGTGTGGATCGGAAAATGTTTGGGAAATAAAAACTTTCAGCCGTGAAATTTGTCGTAGCTGTAGACTTTCACGTATAAAAGATGTAATCTATGGCGTTTTCTGATGGCCAAATCTGGTGCTCTGCCCGAGACATCGTGCATATGCACCCTACATGGACGAGAATTGGAAACTTTCTTATAATCCGCATTCAGTATAAAATAATTTCATTTGATTCACCTTGCATGCAGCTTGCATGATAAACATTTACGTGTGACCGACGGTCACTACTCTGTCAAGTGATAAGTGTTTTATTTCCTGAGGATAAAATAATTTAATTCGATTCAACTTGCATGATCAAGCAATAAGACTAGTAAACATTTACGGATCGCTGACCGACGGTCACTATACCCTGTCAAGTGATTGATGTTTTATTTTCCGTGTTCCGTCGTGTCATTCGGCGTTAAGTCCATCTACAGACAGTCAGACACGGTGGAAAATGATGCCAACGTCCAACCATTATAATGGAGGACTGCCGTAAGAGATTACTAAAACAGCAAACAGGTTCGTAGAACGATCGCGATACTTGAAGCTGGGAACTACATTTGCGCGTGCTTAGAATTCACGATTTATTGCACACATTGTCGCGCATTGTCGGGTATGTTTGATTTCCCAAAACTAAATTCGGGGAATTTATACGAAGCCAAAATGGATATCACGTATCGCAAATTTAAATTTCTTAAATTAATTTGGTCTTGCTGAGACCGAGGTCACCCTTTTCTTTTGTTTTTAGATTTGGAGCTGAATATAATGAAGTAAACACATCTCGATTGACCAGTTTAGTTTTCATAACTGTTTGTTAGTAAAGAAAATAGAAGTTAGCAGGTAGCGGGAGTGTTTGTCGAAAATAGTAGAATACTCGTAAATACAATTATAGTACTTAGCATTATAGATTATAATACCCCACCCCCACATTTTATTATGAGAGCGGATGGGTGAGTTAGATAAGACATAGCTCTGTGATCGGAGGAAGCTTCGAGGATCGAGAGTTCGACTCCCCAGTGGAACAAATGTATTTCCATAACATGCCAGCAGGTGGCGTGTTACCGGCTCAGAGAATAGTGATGACTCCACTGTAGAGCTCAGTGGTGGGCATACCTAACGGTGAGATCAGCAAAAAAAAAATGTACACACTGGTGTATACCATTAAATGGGGGGAATTTGGGGATATCTGATTGAAGTATACGTAAGAATATTTGATATACTGAGTATGCTAAAGACTGAGAGAGGTTGACTTAGCTCCTTCGAGTCGATCTTTGGATAACTTTCTAGGAATTGCTCTTAGTCTGATGTTCAAAGGGCCCTCACAAAACAAACTTTTTTCTTTTCTTTCATAATGTCTTCCCATTTTAATGAGTTTTAATGAGATTTTAATAGTTTTGAAACAATTGATTAACAGACGAAGTTTCCCGGGGTGTCACGCTGTCTGTCCTGTGGTCCGTGAGAATTTTGGTTAAATTCTGTTAAAATCTCTGAGCAGATTAGCATACCAAAAAGAATTTAACCAAAATTTCCAAAATAGGCTCAGGATCTGGTAAAAGAACGAAATTAGTTAAGCAATTGGTGATTAGAAGAAAAACACTTGTTCAACTTACCGGAATAGAAATGATAAGCAAGAATTGCAGATGAGAAACAACACAACACAATGTAAAAGTTCACGACAACTCACGGACCACAGGACAGACAGCGTGACACACCGGGAAACTTCGTCTGTTCCCTAATCAATTGTTTCAAAACTATTGCATTTTTATCGATGTCTCCGATCTCCCCCTCCAAGGGGAGGAGAAACGATAAAAATAGGCCCGCCCCCTAGCAGGCGAAAAGGACCGAGCACTAAATTTTCGAGCACTTAATTGGACCGAGCACTTAATTTTCGAGCACTTAATTCATTATCACTATGGCGTTCCATAGTTTAGTTTTCAAAACCAAAGTAGTTATAATGTTAATCAAAACTATCGTAGTTAAAAACGAAAAAAAGTGTGGCTGAATGGCTTTTTAAAAAGGAACCCATAAACAACAATCCATGCGATAAGGGAAATATAGTACATTTGGAAAATGATTGAAATTGGATACGCTGCAGCATGCCGCACGATTATTTATCTTGTCCGCTGCGGTGTATTATAAATCAAGGAGGATTAACAGCCGTTTCATTTGATCAATATAGCCAGAAGGGTGGAGAGTAGCCTATTCTTGATCAAGTTAGCATTACCGTACGACCAGCTGTACTAAAAATGAAACTTCTGTAACTACAACGTGTCTTCGTGCATCACGCATATACACCATAAGTAAGTTGAAACAAGTCAAGTGAACTTTACTTTATCGTTAAGTAGCTTCAATATTCTCATGGACAAACTTCAGAAAAGGTGACATGAACAATAACGTGTGTTTCCAATCTCTCGTGAACGACTGTATGTAAATCACTTCTATCTAGAAAGTAGATAGCATACTTCTAGCTTTTCAATAAAGTTGTGTATGACGGTACGGATCATTGTTCTATCGATTATCTCTTCCCGTGATGCCGCATAGAGAAATAGAAATCATCTATTCGGGCATACGGAAATTATTTAAGGCCAACGAACGTTCAGCACTGGAGACGAATAAAAATAGCTACATCAAATGGATTTTCAACTTTCGATCGCAGAGATAACGAGGATTGATGAAGACATAAATATTTATCATTGGAATTTTTAAAATAAGGTACTTCGCTCGCCGCTATGGAATTTTCTTGTTTTTATCAGAGGTTCAGTGGGAAAAATCTTGCCATATCACAAGAAGCTGACACATTTTTATCGTCGAACCTGCCACTAAACTTAAAATGGCTGCAATAAATGTCCGTATTTTTTTTTTTTTATTCAATTGTATTCTGCTCACTTCTGGGATCGCTTTATTTTCTTAGCAGTTAAATGGGTTGTATTGGTTTACTGGTAGGAAACGTGACGTTAACAATCTACTAAATTTCTAATATACGTGTTCTTTATCGTAGCGTGACCTCAGTAAACGTAACCTCGTAAACAAGACGATTATGGAGCTAGAATATATAGTCGTATTGTTCAGTGAATAATATGTGACAAGGTGACAGTTATAAATGCAAAACATTCAAATTCAATAATATATCCAAAGCGGAATTTTAAAATATTTAAATGCTTCCATATATATCAGGTTACGAGGCTGCAGTCACAAAATCACGTAAAATCTACACATAAAACCATTGCTTACTCTAAAATTTAGCTCAACAACATAAGATGACAATCCGAGGGGTTGTCAACTCGATCCGAAGGTGTACGGATCTTAAATCCAAAAATCAATTTTTCAGATTTTTTGGATTTTTTCAGATTTATTCAGATTTATTCAGATTTTTCAGATTTTTTCAGATTTTTTGATTTTTTCAGATTTTTTACGATTTTTCGGATTTTTTGGGGGATTTTTAGATTTTCTTAGGATTTTTTCGATTTTTTAAAGATTTTCGTGATTTTTCGTGATTTTTAAGATATTTTGCATAATTTTTTAAACTTATGTAATAAACAAGAACTTTAAAGACAGAATCCTTTTATTAAGTTTTTCATTTCCATAACAGTGATATCGGAAGAAAACAAAAGTTGGGACTCATTATTTATCACAGGGGGAGGCAAACTACATATATAATTACTACAGCAATGATACCCGTGCGCAAACATTGGCTGCTCGATAAGTCTTCCTGTTAATTGCTGGTTGACATGATCAAAACAATACCAATCACATTGAGCACCCACATTTTTCTCTCCGTCCCAGTTAAAATGATTTGCTTCATCTCATTTTTCCCCCCGGACATCAACATAAAAGAAAGTACACACTCTTTGTTTCTTTTTTTTACCTCTACCAGTTACATCACTCTTAAACATACACCAATCCCCAATACGAATTTTCCTTTTTTCCGGAAAATTTATAATCAATTTTTGTGCAAGTAAGAAATTTGAGCTCTGAGTAACTCTTTTGAGGCGATCGTTACTCTGTTTTTTAACTCCATTTTCACAAAGCCATACTATTGTCTGCTTTTTAAAAGTTACTACGGCCCCATCTTCTCTTGTTATTACGATAAAAGGACTAGACAAAATCTCTTGGTCAGTATCACGAACTGGCTTTTCCTTTTCGCAATATTTTATCAGTCTGCTTTCTAACAAGGAACTGTAATCTGTAAGCTGCGCGCCTTCAATTGATTTCAATAAACTCTTTTCATAGGAATCAATGAAATTAAAGTATCCTCTCCTTCGCAAGCAACTTCTTCACATTCATCAAATTCAAAAGCGTCATCATCAGTAGGGGCTGGCGCTTCCAACGACTCGCTTAATTTAAAGGCTAAACGCGCGTCAAAATTGAAAATTTTGTCATCTGAGTCGCCTAAACAAACCCCCAGTGCTTCCAATTCCATTTTGGCGTCGACCCTAGCCTTTTCCATCGTATTTTTAATTTCATCCAAAGAAGGAAGTGTGTCGCACAGGTATGTTTCCTCCGACAGGCTGCCATAACGTTCTTGGTTTTTAATATGCCTCGGATACACAATGTTATCAGCTGAACCAAGGGATGTTAAACGAATGTGGGCATCAGCCTTCCTACATCAGTGAATTAAAAAATCGAGCAATGTAAACGTCAATTGGGTGCTCCCAACCGGTGAAAAAGAGCGACAAGCCTTGAAATATGACTCGCATGGCTGACTAGAAAAAAGCCAAGGTTTGAACAGCTGTGGTGTGTTGTCTTTTCCTAGCCTGACTATTAACATAATTAACCCATGAGCATTGAGTTCAGAACATAGATATGCATTGGGGGTAACAAAATGTTTACCTAGGGGGTAGGTACAATCACAAGACATCCAATATCTCCAGCAACGAAGACTAAATACTGAAAACCACATTTGGTACACGTTAAAGGATCAAGTTTCTTATCAATAAAGCTATTTGTCAAAAAATCCATAAGTTTAAGATAAAAGATTGTTCCTTCCGCTCCCGGTACTTGTTTCAGTAACGAACGTAGCTTCGGATTGCTTAAACGACGGACCGCATCATAATTCATTTTGTCCTCGAAGAGAATATCATTTTTCAAGAGAATATCATTCACAAAGTATTTTTTTAATACTTTCAGGTACAATGACCTTGTTTTCTTTTAACAATTCCCATGTATCGTCATCCTCTCTAGAAATACCAGAATTTATAGAAGTCATTTTTCCCATCAAAAATTCCTAGCATGGCACTGACAGCAGACAGACCAAGAGACAGACAGAAGCCCAAGGGGAATTATTAACACAGTAAGGGGAATTAGAATCGATAACGGAAAAATCGATTCTTGTAAAATTTTGTCGATTGATTAAACCAAAATTCTTGGAATTTTGGGATTTTTGGGATTTTTTTGATTTTTTGATTTTTGGGATTTTTGGGATTTTTTAGGGATTTTTTTGAAAAAATCCGAGGGTGTACGAGGATTTTTTTGAGTTGACAACCCCTCGTGACAATCTCTGTTCCTAGGAAGTTTTCTGACAAACTTTCAAGTCCAAAGATGGTTACTATCCCAAGAGTGATTCTGTTCATCGTAGGGGTTCTGTACAGGTTTACTGTCATGCACGATTGCACGGATGAACGTTGTCATTGCTGCTCATTTTTTCAAATTGCTTTTACCTTTTTTTGAACTGCGCGCCATTTTGGTTTTCGAAAGAGCAGAATTGAAGACAAATTTGGCTCCAGTTTGTATTTAATTTAATTACAGTTTTTCTAGAATGCTGGAAAAAATGGGACGTGAGGTGGCAAAATACGATAAAACTAACAAAGTTTTACCTAGCTGGAATAAAATAAAAGTGATAAAAGTATCGTCACGGCGGTTTTCCAGTTAGTTATTTGCTGCAAGTTACAGCCCAAAATGGAAGCGTTGCTTTTGATTTCATCTCGGAAATGAAACTCATAAGAACGTATATTTCTTTTCCCTAGGTATAATGACGATTATCTTACTTTTTTAGACATGCATACATCACGATCCAGTTAATCTCCAGCAGTCCAGACATAAAATATTCGTTCGTTGCAAGTTAAGAAAGTTTTAAATAAAATGTCATAAAATAGAAAATATTGCACAACACTATAGTATCAGTGTATCGTTTTGAGGCCATAGATCTTTTTGTTAGCTATAACGCATGGGTGTATGCGCAGGTATCCCTAATAGGGACACCATACATATGTATAGGGATGCCCTATACAACCTCTAAAAAGATTCTAAATATCATCCTTTCTCCAACAAAGGCAAATAATAATATAATACTTTGCGGGTTGCTAACCAAATCCGTGCACATGGGAAGGATCAGAGATAAATTCTTTAACTCGTATAACTTGAAAATAAATACACGATCAGGATGTGGTATTATATTCAATCTGTTCGTATGCTACATACACGGTGCCGTCCTATTTCAGTTGATGGCACCACTAAACAATAAAATATCTGAAATCACCGGGTTGATCAAGAATTCAGATCGGTGCGGACGGTGACGTCGGGGTGGTTGGTGCTGTGGATTCCAGTAGCAAGCGATGGGCGTCTATCGAGGTTGGATCAGTCGTGGAACGGATGACCGAGACAACGCTCCTTAACTGCAAAGTATAAGATTTAATAGATTAAGACCCTGTCGTACAATTTTCAGGAGTCATTTGAGAAATATAGAAAATGATGATTTACAATTGACGAAAGGAAAGCCGCAACAGGTGGTCGCTCAGCGTAACGTTCGTATGCATCCAAACTTTCGTGCAATTTCAGAGTCAAAGAATCATAATGCGAACGAACGACTTCTAAAATCTTTACAAATGATATTTTATTGAAATTATAAATTTTTCTTTAGATAAACATTTAAATAAAAACCTGATCTTGAGTCGGTGTAGAGAGTTTTTGACTCTCCATCCACATTTCAACTTTGGGTTTGAAATGTTGCCCAATGGCACGGACGTTAATCAGAGCGGCTGACAAACGGACAGCTGATTCTCGAAATTCACTTTCTCCAGTAGAATAACGCAGCGCTAAATTGAAATTAGTTTAATAAAAATAAATAAGTTGTGCAATACACAATCTGAATAATTACCCATGGCGTGAAGATTATCAAAAACATGGTGCATCCTGATTATCTCGTAGTAAAGATCATCATAACTCTGCGGTGAGGGCAAAAACGTGTCACCAAAGGTGACGAATAGATTTAAAATATTGACGGCTTGAGTAGCAAGCGCGAAGAGGTCGAATTTTCGAATCAGCGCCGAGTCGCTGCCATGGAGAAACTTGAGCAAAGCAATCAACGCCGCCCAGAGTTCTTTCCATGGGCACAGTGACAAACGCAAGCGACAACGTTTTTGGTGGCACAAAACGCGTAAAACAACACCTAAAGCCAACTCGTACAATTCGTGTGGGAATTTTTTCATTAGATGGCTCAGAATAAACTCTATGATCAGATCTGCAATCGAAAGGAAAACGAGCATTATGGTTATTTCATTTCCATTAAAAAAATCATTGAAGTATGAAAAAGACCTAATAATCCGCAGACCAACGGGCGAAAAGGCGGTGTTTTGTCAGTCAAACTTTTGCGATGTCGCATCGGCAACCGGTGCAGTGGTACTCGGAATGTTAAACCAGGATCGTGCATCAACGAGTTGGCGTACTCGTCTTCTGAAACGCAAGTTAGTATTAGGAAGCAAAGCTTTGTGCTGTGATACGCAGCTTCTGAACGAGTGTCTTGCATCACAATTGAACTGTCAAATAAAAAAAAAGTATCTTGATTATACATTTCTAAAAGATTCTTATTCAAGGATGCAATTCAATTGAATAACCCCTTACCAGTATTCCAAATATGTAGCCATGAGATTGGAGGTGGGCATAGCAACATCTACGCTAGGCGGCAATGCCACGTTATTCTTTTCGCCACTAGTTGCATTATTCGGATTGGTAATATCGGCCTGATTCGCTTGATTAGCCATTTCACTGTCTTCTGGACTGGCTGTTGGAGGCTAATGTAAACGACATTTAAATTAAGATACTGGAGAATTGAAGTTTTGCAAACTAGCTTACATTTACATCTGCTAAGCTTTGCGCTATGATACCAACAAAATGTCGATTGAGATGGACGGCTTGGTACAGTGCTAATAGTCCCGCATCGTTAGCTCTGAAGAAATAAATCTGCAACTATAAACTGATAAGTTGAATACATGTTGAAATGGTGGCATACTTGACTTGTCCGATCCTAATCTCTGCTTCATCGGAAACAAACATAGATCCAACCATGGAAGTTAAAGAGGAAAGCCAGGAAGATTGTGGTTCAGCCTGCCTACTCTGAACATAGCGTTCATTGAATTCACCCAAAGAGGCCATGACAACTTGAGCGTAAGCCGTTAAGGCAAGTTCATCGTCAAGCATAGAAAGTTTGACTACATAAGGATTGGCACTTCCAGTTTTGCGATAACACGCCATGAGTGTGACTACTACAACAGCATCCTGCCCTAGCTCCAAACGTCCTATGAAATGAAAGTCATGAAAACAGGACTTATTGATGTGTTTGAAATGAAATTACCTTGGGTTTGGCAAAGTATGTGAACCAGAGATTCAAAAACAGAATGTTGAGTAAGAAACTCACAGAACGGATTTTGTGCAATATTATCATTGCCAGTGCAAGCTAATACCATCATTTTTAGGCATAGGGCTTTAATAGGAACTGGGCATTCACCTGAGGATAATTCAATAGTTTTAAATGAAAGTCAGCAAAATCTTAACATTATTTGGTCAAACTTGTCAAAATGTCCGAGCAATGTTCTATTAGCAATTGCATTTGCATATCAGCAGCCCCCCCACCAATCAAGAGCTCAATGATGTCACAGTTTACATCAATTGCAGTTCGAGCAAAACCAGCTTTTATTAAGGCACACAATGTCTGAAAAAAGATGATGAAAGATATCATCTGTAGTTAACATTATTTTAAAATGACAAAATACCTGCAATGAATGAGCCACTCGTATCTGATGGTCATGTCCTAGCATAGAGATACATTTGGAAAACAAGGTATTTAAGTTCTCTTTCAATATTAGCAACTGTTCAGTGTTGAGTTTCACCAGCTCTGCTTCAATAACACCAACCTTAAATCAAAATTTTAATACATTTTACCAAACTAAGTTGATAACAACAAATTTCAAACTCAAATACTTTAGGTTTCAGCAGAAAAAATTCATCCCAAAAATTCGGATTTCCACTAGACTGATCTTCTCCCTATCAGAGCAAAAATAATATTTCAAAAAGTTTATTAAGTAGTCAACACAAGTTTAATTTGACACGTATATTATCTAAGTACTCACGCGAAAAAAAGCTTCATAAATTTGGACAATTTTTTCTTTCAGTTGTTTTTTGGAACCTGAAGTGCTCCTTTTTCTGGTAGACATTGCTAAATATGCTGCACGATTTCAAGTGAACGTTTTGTTTTTAAATTTGAACTGTACATTCGGAAAGTCTCCAGACGATCCAGAACGTACCTTTGGGTATTTTTTGGGGGAGAAGTTTGACAGCTCCCAGTTTTACTGTCTACTCTAGGGAATCGCCGCTAGCAGCCTAGTAATCAGTCTGTCACAACAAAAGCACCATTGCCAAATTTCCTAGTAGACATAAACCTTTTTGGGTTCCATCCGGAAAGGAAGTCTGGACTCTGGAACTCTTTTCGCATTATTACTTGTATTACATTTCTTCAAATACTAGATAAGATGTTCCTTGAATTTACTACAACTGAACTTTCGCAATGTAACGCTTTAACTCCACTAAAATTCTTTATAACCAATCGGCGCAAAATTATACGCATTATAGGAGCAACTTTCAGAATTAAATTTTTCGGTTTCTCTCTGTAGAAAATTTGTTAATTCTTTTTTTTGGGGGGGGGAGTTAGTCATTCAACTCTATCTCATGTTCTTGTTAAGTGCATGCATGAATAAAATATGAGTTTCGAGGAACATATTGATTTAAATTAAAAACAATAGCTCAACTACATTGTATTTCCTGCCCTATGGTAATAGACGTATTTTCCATTGCGCTTCATGTATTTTACAAGATGATTTTTATTGTACCAACTACAATTATTATGAGATTATTATACAGCACCCTCCCCTCCTACTGAATTTAGTGCTGGAGGGTCAACATTACGGTTGAGATCACACGTGTGGAACAACGGTAACATTTCATTTGGTGATATCTCAATGTAGCTGTTTAATAGCGCCCAAATTTCTGGATTTCCATAATTCCTTGCTACCTTATGTTGATTTTAAGAGGACTTAGCTCAAAATTAGAAATTTAAACTTTACTTTATTTCCAACAGAAAAATTGGATACATATTTATACACTAACTCATTCATTCAGCAGTATTATCATTCATTAATCACTTGGCAATTTGGTGTGAATCCGAACACCATGCATGTCTTGTATCTCTTTTTTTAGGGCCTCAGTTACCAGTCGATGTTGTTTGACTGTGTTGAGACCTTTAAAATCTATGGTCTCTACAAAGATTTCATACATTGCACCACATCCACCTAAAATTAAGTGTAAATTTGGTTTAAATATTTATATTAAAAAATGTAATGGTGGAACCTGATATATCTTGAACTTCAATATATTTTGCTGTGGGAAACTTCTGTTTCAAAATTCCAACAAGCAATGACTCTCCAACTGAAGTACTTCCTGGTTTATCTGTGGTTGAAAATCTTGTCGCATTCCAACTCTATAACAAAGTATTTTAAGTAACACATGGAAATAACAATTTTCTGTGGTACAAACCTGAGTTGATTGACGCATCAATAGGCGGTTAACGGTTAATCTCAACATATCCAACTCTAGCTTAAAAATGATAAAAAAAGAAATGAAGAGCGCCTCTTAAAATATTTTGGATATTGGGTATAATTTTATTTAAAAATTTCAGAAGTCAATATCAGGTTAAATAGTTACATAAGTTCTGAAAAATTATGTTTTTACTTCGTCTGTCGTTCACTCGTTCTCACGTTCTGTCTGTTTATAAAACGTCTGCATGCTTACTGAAGGTTGCCAGATTCTAGTTAACTACAGGCGTTTCTCATTGTTTGTTTTCTACTTGCTATTTTACATTTAGAGTTTTAGCGATTTCTACTAGAATTATGATTGATGTGAATTTATAAGAATAAACTCAACTTAAATTTCGGTGTTCGGCGTGAATTGGCGTGAATTGATGTATGTGAGAGGCCCTAATTATTTTTTAAACTCTTCCAACTTCCCGCATTTTGTATTTCACTTAAATTTTTTACTTTTGGTCTATGATTTTTATTTTGTTTATCGGCTATAAAGCAACGGTAATATTGGCAAGTGGCAACTGATAGAAAGTTGGAAATTCCTTAAACTCGCATAGACGAAGAATCTATACTATGTCACATGTTCCGGTATGTCATCAAGGCTAGCTATAACTTATAAAGCTCATCCGTGACTTCTACCACCTTCTACTGTGACGATGTCGCTTTGTATAAGAAATCTTAGGTACAAAAGGGGGTACCGTTACACTTGACGACGCAATAAACTTCCGATTGGCTAGGTGGTGAGGCTAAATATAAGTATTATAGCGGTGAATTTTGAACGGATACCACACACGACAAACCAGCGGCAGCAACTTCGGAACACTTTCATAAGGTTCGTTCGTTGTGTTACACGCGCACGCACAGTATAGTTGTTTACTCTATTTATTTGTGAAATTGCACTCGTCAAAAATACAGGACAGTATTTTGAAAGATGGGTTTATTTTATAACATATATTTGTGTTATCTGCTGGTTTTCGTCTCATCACTTAAGTTAACTGCTGGTCTTTCTTTGTACGAAAAAGTGCAACTACTTGAAACAAATTATGTGAGAAATAGATAACAATTTTTTTATCAGGGAAATTACTCACTTGATTTTTTTGATTTTTTCAAAAGGATGAAATTAAAGGAAATTTGGAATGCAAAATTCTTAATTTGGAAACAAAGGTTTCCACGCTGGAAGAAAAGATAACTGAACTAGTCGAAAAAGTAGAACTGCAAGAATCGAAAATAACTGCCCAGGAATCGAGAATAACTGCCCAAGAATCACAAATAACTGACCAAGAATCGAAAATAACTGCCCAAGGATCGAAAATAACTGCCCAAGAATCGAAAATAACTGCCCAAGGATCGAAAATAACTGCCCATGAATCGAAAATAACTGCCCAAGGATCGAAAATAACTGCCCAGGAATCGAAAATAACTACCCATGAATCGAGAATAACTGCCCAAGAATCACAAATAACTGCCCAAGAATCACAAATAACTGCCCAAGAATCGAAAATAACTGCCCAAGGATCGAAAATAACTGCCCAAGGATCGAAAATAACTGCCCAGGAATCGAAAATAACTGCCCAAGGATCGAAAATAACTGCCCATGAATCGAAAATAACTGCCCAAGATTCGCTAATAACTGTCCTGAAAAACCAATTGGAAAACGCAACCAAATCAGTTCCCAACAGTGTTGATGTCATTGATCGCCAACAAGTGGGAAATAACCCTATCTACCGAACGTGCCATGAGATCAACGAAGCAAATCCATCGCTGGATTCTGGAATTCACTGGATCGACCCAGATGGCAAAGGTATTGGAGATGACGCCATCAGCGTGTACTGCAACATGACTTCAGGTAACTTTGAATTATTACTGAATCTATTTTACAGCAAAGTAATATATAATTCTCGGTTGCAATGCCATTGGCTACCGTAAAGGTTCGACATCAATTTTTCACGACTTGACCGATACAAAGACGGATGTTGGACACTGCGCTGAACGCGGATGCTATTCACGAAAGATCAATTACAACGTCACTAACAGACAAATCGCATCGCTGATTGGATTGTCTTTTGAATGTCATCAGTCAATAAAGGTATTTTCACGTAATCATTTGTAAAAAAATAAAAACGAATATCTAATTTATTTCTTGAATCAATTAGTACGATTGCATCGGCGCTCCGTTGCAGTTCAACGGTGTGGACTTTTCTTGGTGGGACGACAGAAACGGAGATGCGCAATATTTTTGGTCTGGCAGTAATACTAGTAAACACATTTGCCAGTGCGGAATTGATCGAAATTGTGTTGAATCTCACGCAATGTGCAACTGCGACTCTGTTTTCCAAAAGCCATTAAATGATAGTGGTAAGTATTTCTTTAAAAAAATTCACATTTTAGTGGTTTCTTTTGACTACGAAATTCAAACCCCTCAGGAGTTATCACTGACAAAAGTATTCTGCCAATTACGCGCCTTCACTTCGGGAGAACTATGCTCAGCAGTTCGTCTGGCGTGTATACACTTGGCCCGTTAGAATGTTCGGGAAAAGTGGAAGTTAAGCGGTTGCCTTCTTCCTGCGAGGACCTGTGGCGCATGGGACACATTTTTAGCGGATTCCATACCGTTATGGGTGATAAAAACTTGGATATCGTTTACTGCGATTTTACGAAAAGTCCAGATCAACAAAGTAAAATAAATTATTGCTAACTTTTGTTAAATTTCTTATTCAGAATTATGCAAATTGTTATTATGTTTTTTAATAGAATTCCAGACTTGGATCGGACATTCTGATGTAAAATCTTTCCCAACCTACTTCTTTGTTCAGAAAAACACTAGTTTCAACCGGACGAAAATTCCTATTCCTTTCGAGGTTGAACAACTCAACACCGGAGGGGCCATGGATCTACCATCTGGAAAATTTACAGCACCGAGAATGGGAACTTATTTTTTCTCTTTCAGCGGAGTAGTGAATTTTCCATCCACTCTTACGGCATCCAGGGCTGCTCTTTCCATAGGGTTGTATTCCAAGGGTAAGCGAATTGCGCTCGGCTATGTAGAAAAAGCCAACTCTGACGTTCAGTTTAGTCCTGTTACTCTTCAATCTACACTCAATTTGAAAAAGGGAGATCAAATTTGGCTACAGATAACTGCTATGTCAGCCGGTGTGCATTTGTTTGACAGTAATTACTACTATACTCATTTTACTGGTTGGCTATTAGAGGAAGAAATTTTCAGTCAATGAAAACTGAGTTCAAGAATACAATTTTATGGAGTTTTAACAAGAAATAAAATTTGTTTACATGAATGAAATTAATTATTAAGGTTTCTAAAATTAGTAAGCCTGGCTTTGCCCTCGACTTATTTTCGTAGAAAATAGAAAGCGAAAACAAGAGAAAATGAGAAAGAAGGGACAAGATATGGGTCTCAACTCTCAATTGACAAACAGCCACCCACACTAGACACTAGAGACTAGACCATATATATATAGACCATCAAATCTTGGTGTGGCTGACCTCATCAAGCCCGTAGGATACCTTGATCCTGCTATATCATTCGTTTTGTCTGGGTCAGAGTTCATATCTCAGTTCGCGACCTCATATCGAAAAAGAAATGGGTTAAAGTTATAGTAGGTCAGGGAAAGGCGAGCAATATCAGGAATATCAGGTCAGTCAAAAGATTTGTGATTTAACAGCACAATGCAATGAAAAGCAAACTAAAATTGAATATTATTTCCTCGTCGTAAATTATCGTTACAGAACTTAACGATAAGCAATAAGAAATACAATTTCTGAAATTGTTAAAAATTTTGGGTAAATTTTTGTTAGGTAATTCGGTATAGAAATAAAAATTTATTTTCTTGAACTACTTTCATTTTCATTCTTTTCTAAAAAAATTAAAACAACCTTGTTCGAGTCTGTGAGGGAAATTATTCGTTTTACGCGCTAAACGCGCGTTTTGTCACTGCGAGCACTAATAAATTAGGTGAGGAGTGAAAGGATGATTCTTGGATGGAATTAAGTTCTCAATATTTATTGGTCTGGTATAGTATAGATTCAGGCATATCTTTATAAATGTAAATTTGTCTTGTAATATTTTTGTCCGATACAACAGACAAACAGTTGCTTTACAGCGAAATAGGTCAAAGAACGGATCATTTTGAAGACGGACCATTTTTAGCATTTACAAAGCCAGCTGAAGACGCAAAAGGAAAGTAAAGGCCATGAGGATATATGTGATGAAACTGGGGATTTTCCAGTCCCCTACTAGAAGAGTGCAATAAAGAATCGAGCCTTGATGGATGTGAGCCGGTGGAAGGCACCGCCCATTTCCCAAATGCAAAATATCCATGAACTATTGTCCAAGAGGGAAATTTAAACTACAACAATGGAATATTTGACATGCTTAAATAGCAATGCTGTGAATGATAAAAACAACAGTCTTCTTCGAACCTCTTATGGAGGTACACTTGGATATTTAGTTCTGTCAAGAGTTCTTTCTTTCTTTCTCGTCAAGTCACAGAAAACTTGGGCAAACTATGTCTGTCGTGCTGATGTTTATTGGTTCGTGGATCGGATACGGTCCGTTCTTCTGCTCACTTTTGGTAATCTTGCTAATTGGCTACTACTGGACATGGAGCAGATCCCGCTTCGTTCGGCTCATCAACGCTCTTCCAGGGCCAGACGCTCTGCCGTTTCTTGGCAATTTCATGGATTTGAATGTTGATCACGACGGTGTGTTTATAATTACGCTTGTGATGCTTAAACAGAGTTCAATTTGAATTCGTTTCGGGATTTTGTTTTTAGAATATCTGAAAATTGTGCACTTTGACTGGATCAAGAAGTACGGAGCCATTTATCGTTTGTGGCTCGGCCATCCGGCGGTACTCATTTCATCTCCGGAATTCATGGAAGTAAGTAGCCTTCTGGTAAAATTAATTGTTTCAAATATCTGCGAAAACAATAAAACATATCTCATCAGATGAATCACAAACGGAAAAATTTAAGTGTATTTCTTGTTCCGAAGTTACTCGGAGAAAGACATTTAGGCCTATTACAAGAAAATAAGTTTATATCCATACAGTCTGAATGAATAACTAATCCATTAAAATTATTCTTTACACAGCCTATACTGAACAGTCAAAAGCTCATTTCCAAAGCAGTCGAATATAGATACCTGAATCCTTGGCTTGGCAACTGCATGTTTCTAACGACAGGTGAGGACTTGACAGCTGCTATTTTAGAAATAACTAAAGGATTTGATTTCTTGTATATATGTTCAATTACACATATTTTGATCTTTACAACAGGCAGCCGATGGAGGAATCGCCGTCGTCTGCTCACGCCCGCATTCCACTTCCAAATTCTGAATAGTTTTGTAGATGTCTTTAACGAAAAGAGTGCGGATTGCGCCCGGGAATTTACGAAGGCCATTGAAGCTCACGGTGATGAAAACGAAATCGATATTTTTCCGATGATGACACAATGCGCATTGGATATCATCTGTGGTAATTATAAAGATAACTATTTTTTTACTTTCAAAATTGTTCTATATTGCAGCAACAGTATTAAATCTAATAAGCTATAAAATTTTGAATGAATCAGAAACTTCTATGGGCCGACAAACGCGAAACGAAACTGAAAAAGCCATTTACGTTAAAAATCTACATAGGTAATAAATATAGTTGATATATTCAGCCGATATCAAATAAAAAGATTTCTATTTAATCACTGCGCGACAGAATTGGACAGATTGTTATGGAACGCGGGATCCGCCCTTGGCTGGCCTTCGATTGGATTTACAAGCTTAGTTCACTAGGTCGCGAAAATCAACGCTGCGTGAAAGCTCTGCATACCTTCACAAATCAGGCATAGTTTATAAAAGCGTACGCATAAATTAACATCTAACATCTATTTTATTTTGACACATGTACGGTAATTAAGGTTATTCGAGACCGTCGTGAAATTTTGAAACGAAAAGCGAATTGTCATACAGACATGCCGAAGTCAAGCCTCAACAATAATAATGTAATTTTTCAGGATACTCAGGAATTTCACCCAAGTATATAGGCTAAATGCAATAAAATATTTTTCAACATTTTTATCTATTGACGCTGTACATATATTTCGAATTGTAGAGGAGAGGTTAGCTTTTCTGGATCTGCTCATCAAAGCTTCGGAGACCAATGCTGATTTTAGCGATGACGACATAAGAGAAGAAGTGGACACTGTTATGTTCGCCGTAACTATATAAAACAGATTTTTTATGATGCGTGTAGGATATGATATAACTGCGTTATGTGACACAGGGTCACGATACCACAGCTTCTGCCATGAGTTTCTTTCTTCATTGCATCGCCAAATATCCCGAGCACCAGGTAAAACCGTTAAAGGATACATCTATCCATCTTAAACTCGAACTTTATTACAGTGATTGTGTTAATACATTTCGTTTACGTTTTGTAAAGCAATTGGTTCTGCAAGAGGTGGATGCGGTGTTTGGCGATTCAGATCGGGATTGCAGCGTCCAAGACGCTGCCGAGCTCAAATATTTGGAGTGTTGCATCAAAGAAACCTTAAGATTATATCCAAGTGTGCCAGCTATCATGCGATGTCTCACAGAAGATATTGAAATAGGTCAGAGTAGCCTAACAATGCATGCCATCTAATATCCTTGATAACCTTAATTTTACGTTGCTGTTATACAGGTGGTTACAAACTACCATCAGGGACTTCAGTCGCGCTAATGATTCATGGTATAAAAATATTATTATGAATTATATTATTAGGCCTATGAATATTATTATACATTATACATTATATATTATTATTCATGGTATGATGTAGGAATGCACCACAGCCCTGAAGTTTTTCCTGATCCCGAAACTTTTGACCCAAAACGATTCCTGCCGGAAAATAGCATTGGTCGTCATCCATATGCTTTCGTTCCCTTCAGTGCCGGACCCCGCAATTGCATCGGTAAACATTACAATGATTGTACAATGTTACATTTTTAAAAATAATGTTTTAATCATGACTGAATAATTATTGCAGGTCAAAAGTATGGGATGCTGGAAATCAAAGTAGTTTTGGCAAATTTGATGCGCCGGTTCCGATTTTCCGTCTCGGATCCATCGGCACCTTTGATCATACCTTCGAGTGAAGTTGTATTGAAGCCCAAACATGGCATCCCCCTCATATTGTCCAAACGGTCTTTTGGAGAGTGACCAATCGATAATGCATTACATTTGGGAGTTTCAGCCAATTCTCGTGACTCCGTTGTCCGCTTGTTTTCAAGAAAATCAAAATCAAAATGTTCCGGAGTTTTTATTGATCCCTTAGTGTTTCTTTAGCTGCTCTGTGTGCTGTATTTATTTAAATAAATGACTGTTTGCGGTATTTATGGCAAACTTAACAGCTTTGTGTAGACAATTAGCTTTTTAGTCCTATTTTGTTTGAATTATTTGTCTTTTGAATGGTAAAAACAAGGAAAAACATTTAATTTTAGTTTAAGAGATTTGCTAACTGAATTCCACGGGATTTTCCCCTTTACCGGATAGGTGTTGGTGCCTTTAGAACTGTCACAACTTGATATCGATTGATAAAACTCTAGAAACCAGAAGGAGGAACAGCTGTGTTTTATGTACAGTAGAATCGTTTTCTCTTTTTCTGTGTCCGTTATCTATATTGCAACACGCTCGAGTAATCTCTGCCAGATGAACTAGATTCGCTCAGCCAACTTGCTCGCCAAACCGTCAGTTTTGTCCATTCTGTCGTTTTCTCTGTTGCTGGCGGTTCTAAAGATATTTTAGGACGAGCCGTGCGAAGCTTCAATAATTTCAGCCAATTCTGTGGGGTCTTAATTTTTCAAGAATGGCGACTCGTATTCGCAAAACCATATTGTATCTTTTAATCCCCATTTATTTTGTGTCCGTTTTTTTCAGACAACAATTATAAAAAAAAAAAAGGTAGACCACTAGCGTATACAGTTACAATTCATATAGGAGGTTCATCATCTCCTATCTACAAAACTATACGGATTGATTCTGCGATACAGGCGATTTTAATAAAAATATACGTGAATGCGCATGACTTCAAAGTCGCTCAAAGTATACTCGTTTAGGAAAAGACGACCAGCATCCACGTCAAGTCATTTAATTATACAATGTTTTTACTTTTTAATTGTTATTAAAAATTATTCATTAAACAAATATCGACGTGTTTATCACTTATCAGGCAATACGATGCGATTATAATCCCCGCAACATGTAGGCTTTTATTAGAAATATTTAAAGGAATTCCGAAGCTACGAATGCGATCGACACATCCGAACTCCCTTTTCATTTCAACTTATTGGAAATTTGAGTTACACGCTCCTGTTCTTCTGTTTCTTTCTTGCGAGCCATATAAACGCGGAAGGCCTTGTCCGTTCCATGGAGTCGATCAAGCACAAGGGATTTACCGAAGCAACTGTTGCTCGTCATGTGGTGGAAGTCGTGCGCATGAGCTGACGGCCACATAAACCACGGGAAGTGATAACCGCTGTGGTTCTTGATGCCTCTCAGGTGGACTAGGGCGTACCATATCCACAAGGTGACTATGTGTGGGTTCATAATGTGTGGGCCCTTACGAAACCACAAACAATTTTTAGCGGGCTATTAAAGAATTTCAAATATTCAACAAATTTACAGTATGAGGAACTAGTATGTACTCACTATATTGACAGGAAGTAGGGTCATCAGATATTCCATTTGGGTGCTATACGTGAATACGATGGCAATTGGGGCGTTCCACTCGTGATGTTTCTTGTGGACTGCCGCGTACAATTTCGGGTGATGTTGTAATCTATTACAATGCGATTAAAAATGTAAATTGCAATATTTCAAAATATCTAATAATATTCTACCTGTGAACGTAATAGAGCCCAACCTCGTCGATTACAAGAAACACGGCCAAGTCAAAGAACAGACGCTGCAGAGTAGGTAATTCGGAGAAATCTGGCATGGTGTGGTTCATTTTCTTGACATAGTAGTTGATGTGTAAAAGTGGGACAGTAAGAAACCACTGGTTGATCAACACCACCTTTGCGGTCTGGCAGTCGAGGAAGTTTTAAAAATTAAGATATTATTAGCATACTTTGTATTACGTATACGCGTTAATAGATTTACCTGAATGACTTTCCGGAAATCAACCGGCTCGTTGGTGCCCGGTTGAATCTTGTACTTGAGAATCCATTTAGGCCAACTGTAATAATCCATAAAAACGAAGATACTTCCAGCACCCCAAAACGGAACTAGAATGGATAAAACACATCCTACGAAAGAAATTGATAAAGGGGGTTGGAGCTCGGATGACAATTCAGCAGAGGCGTCTGTGAAATAGAAAGTTCTAGAAAATGATACATTTTAACTCAAAAACTTACCCCAGACGTACAAATAATAGTCGTCATCCCCGAACAATTGAAGAAACTTTCTCCACTGCGACTGGAAAAGGACACTTGAAGAAATCCAAAACTGTTGCCAGCACTGACTATAGACAATTGAGATTCACGTTAAAATTATCAGTACAAACATGCAGATAAAAATTCGTACACTATTAAGAAACTTTGACCGTAGATAATCGCTGAAAGAAATAGCAAAGCACTGACGAAGCGAAGGGACGATCTTATCCACCGACCAGGCGGCTGTTTCAGTTCCATGATGATTGCCGAGAATATAGCTTTCTCGTTCCGTTTTATATATTTGCGGGTGAAAGTCTAGCCGAAAACAGTATGGGGTAACCTACTTTGTACATACTTCCCGGTACTTCCTACACATCACGACTTGCGTTCAACGTACGACAAATGGCAATTTAATGGAGAACGATGGAGGACCCCCTGAGGAAGGCTCCTTTACACACTTACCAATAATACAATCTCAGAATTAGAATTACAAATTCAGACGGCAGTATTAGGAAACGAGCTTTTTTAATTTCATTTAAAATTTTTGGTAAATCCGAGTATGATATTCATATAATAAACCCAATAAACCAGATTAAGCCATCTCTATTTGTCACTGCTATGCTCAAATTTATATTTTAGTTACCGACAAAATTCGCAGCATACAAAAGGCGCTTTTAGGTCAAGGTTTTGCAACGGCAGATTTTGTGATAAAATGTAAAATTACGGTCAAGACTACTAGGCGAAATAACATTAATAAACCACAACGAGATGATGATAATTTTTGAAGAGAATATTGTGTGATAATTGGGCGATTTGGCATGAGGTATTATCAGTTGCTAAATTTTTAAAATTACATATCTGGACTTCATTTTTTTTCCGTGGCCCGTTTTTTTAAGCCCGTGGTTGGTCATGTTTCCATTTAGATAACCAGAGTATTGTGAGGGTTCTGGTCGAACAGGGACTTGGGAGGTCCTTATGATCCGATGAAAACTTTTGGAGGGTCATGAGGTTATCCAGGAATCTTACTATCTTCCGTTTCCCTTGAACAATGAACTGGTGGATGCACAGTAGATTAATGAAGCTGAGCTGCAACTTACCGGTTGACTTTCTCGACATCCTAGCTATAATAATCTTTCCGGTAAGTGAAATGAATCAAATCGACAATTTTCCTTTCTTTCTGCAGCATTACTTTTTTGTTTCAATTCAAATTACTATTGTTGGATTTTTATTTTTTATTGGGTCAAGTATTTTAATTAACCCAATCAAAAGACAATTTTGAATTGTATAATTTAAAATCCTTCCTCGAATTCATTTGAAAAGTCTTGCCTTTATAGTTTCAGGAACTCGAATTTCTTTCCAATGCCTATTCTATACGAAGGACTAGCGGCAGTGTTGGCAAGTCCAACAGCAGTGCCAGCACCCTCGCCAGTCAATTTAACATCGATTTTCAGCACAGCCTGGACAAGTACTTCAGAGACGCGACCCAGTTGACTATAGATTACGTCTGTAGTCAGATTCAGGTATTAGTTTTCTAGTACCTTTTTCCTTTTCTGATTTTCATTGCTTTTTGTGTCCCCATGGTAGAAACAATATGCTGGTGAAGTGAATTCCGCTCTCATTCGTGCCCTGGTCACCGCAGTATCCAAGAGTTCTATCGAAGGTGATGAATTTTACTAATTGTCAAATGACAAAATTTCAATGACGAAATTGTTTGTTTATTAGGACTTGGTACTGAAAGCCGACTGAAAGTAAAGTGAACAACACTGTCTTGAAAAATCGGACCTAGGTTATTGATGATGGGGTATGTTGACAATATTGCTGATCGTGTGACTGAAGTCACCCAGCAACAACATCCAAAAGATATGTGCTTATCAATTGTGTAAAGATTCGATTTTGTAAACTTTTATATTTGCAGGTTTGATTCGAGGCATCTTCGAGACCCTCTGACTGTGACAGTAACGTCGTTTCTGAAGAGGGCTTTGAATCTTGGGTGTCTTGTCGACGATCCTTTGGAACTTGAAGGCATTTAGCTGTGCCACTCAGTAAGATGATCAATTGATCACATCTTTTCTGACGTGGCTGAAGGAAGCAAAGCCAAATGACCTTGAAAGCGATCAACCGCGAACTTATAAAAGGCATATTCAGGAGCATTTCTGTGAGTTTATCGTGTGAGTAAGCGGGTGAAGCCAGAGTGTTCATGCGTGTAAGTGAAGAAGATTGGTAAAATTTAGCTATCGCCCCTAATCTTCCCTAATTACATGAAAATGAGCGGATTTTTTAGCTATAATGATAAAGGATTTTTTTTTTACTTTCAATTAAAAACGAGTTTGTAACAGGGTTGAAAATTGACTTAACAAACCCGTCGCTAAAGTTACAAATCATCACTGCAAATCATTCATGCCTTAACAAACCCGTCGCTAAAGTTACAAATCATCACTGCAAATCATTCATGCATTAACAAACCCGTCGCTAAAAATACAAATCATCACTGCAAATCATTCATGCCCAAAATGAAAGAGAAAAAGTTTAATGAATATGTTGTTGTTTTAATTCTATTATTAAACTTAATTTTTTGTCTGAAAATGATTATCTTGCCAAATGTCAATCCGCTCTTGTTCTGTGCGTCAATGAAAAAAATCTAAAAGATTATTCGACTTAGAAATAACGAAATAACTGTCAACAAGAAATATACCGTATTCACCGAACTTCCCAGTCAATAAACGAGAAATTGGGCGCTAGGCTACTCAGTTGATCGTAAATCGACAAAATTAAACTATCTATGCAATAAAATTGTAAAAAAACTAAGTAAAGAATAAATCTTTGACAGATCAAGCCGACCGTGTAATGCCTACGTACAAAAAGTTCTTATATGAGCATCACAGCCGATGAAAGAGAAACGATTCGAAAGACGGGAACACAATTAACTAACTGACTAAAAAGCAAGAGTCTCATGAGATCCGGTTCATTAAATATGGATAATTCCAGCTACGATGGTTAACTTCATAATGATTGCATTAAAATTCTTGATACCTGCTGTAAATTAAAATTAAACAGTGGAATATTCTGAATAATTAAACAGCAACTAATCTCAACAGATTAGATTAATATTAAATCAGAAGCTTACGAAAGACAATATGGTTTCGAATAGTTATGGTTCGACCCCTTTTATTATTAATCCTTAACGACAACTACGTACTGCAAGTTTGAAGATTGGGTCATGCCTTTTTGCTCGACGAAATGGTGACGGAACAAAAGGAGAAAGGAACAAAATGGACACCTTCAAGAATCATTGAAAAGCTTGGTCGAGCGATCAACAACCCAGAATCGGTGTATTACTGGGCTGCTGTCAATAATATCCCCGTATTCAGTCCCGCATTGACAGATGGAAGTTTAGGGGACATGATGTACTTTCACTCTTACAAGAATCCGGGACTTGTGGTGGACATTCTTGAAGATCTCAAAAGGCTCAACACGATGGCAGTCAAAGCCTCCAATTCCGGCATGGTTATTTTAGGAGGAGGCCTTATTAAACATCACATTTGCAACGCTAACCTTATGGTAAGAGTAAACATTTTCTAGCATTTACGACAGAATTTTTCTAAAATTGTTAAACTTTTAGAGGAACGGAGCAGATTTCGCTGTTTTTATCAACACAGCTTGCGATTTTGACGGATAAGTGACAGTAGTGGAGCTAAACCGGACGAAGCTGTATCATGGGGTAAAATTAAGAAAGATGCCACCCCAGTCAAGGTAAAAAGAAAAGTGAATATCTTCAGAATTTTAAAATATAAATTTGACTTAATTAATTCTATAGGTTTGTGCTGACGCCAGTCGAGTCTAGTGTTCCCTATCCTGGTTGCTGAAACATTCGCAAAACATCATTTCGCATCAATTTCAAAATAATTCATCAGAAATACATAACCTGATTATATTCTTTTGCTAGTTTTTATTAATCGTTGACAGATGTTTGCATTTTTACACATTCAAATTTAAGTACTTTCAAAAATTCACGCCCGGCTTTACGTTCTATTATGACTGAGCTACGCCAGCTAAATGACTTCATGACATTTAAAATATCTTCTTCGTCATTCTCTTTTACAATTAACAAATAGAACACACCACTAGGAGACATAACTTGTGGAATGACATGACATGACTGTTCTTCCACGAAATCCACCCGCTCAAGACGGAGCTATGAGTGACAATGGATCAATTTCATTTTCGTCCGTTGGAACGTAAGGGGGATTAAACACTAGCACATCCACTTTATTTTGAATCTGGGGTAATTAAGGTCACACCAGATCACAGTTTACCACCTCTAGGCTAACAGAAATTTTTACAAGCTGTTTTACGAGTCACACTTGGGCAGCATGTGGATTTATATCAATACTGAAATAATAAGCACAGCAAGAACCAAGACACTTGGCTAAGCCAGTTAACACAATTCCTGATCCTGAACCTATTTCGAGACAGATGGTGGGTTTGAGGGATTTGATGTTACAGTGAATTTCAGATTCAAGTGCATCAAGCATCAGAAAGGAATCTTCAGCCGGTTTATAGACATTCTGATAATCATTGCTGTTTAAGTGTGAAGAGTCTGGTGTCACTATTTCATCCATCATGGGGAGGATTTTCCACTGATTGACTCTTTACAATCTCTTTAGCTGAAAGTTGACGAATTTTGTTCAGGCGGTCCTAATAAGATTTTATATGTGTTAAAACTTGTTTAAATTTTAATTGGCCTAATGACTTGGAACCCTACCTGAGCATTTTGAAGGATGGTTGACAATTGTTATCCTCTTCCTTGCATCAAACAGTTTTTTAATGTATGATTCCAAATCAATAGGAGATTGCTGATTTTATGATATCACAGTAAGCTCTGCAGACAAATTTTCTATCTGAGAACGAAGCTCAGCCTGACTTTGCCTGAATTAAAAAAAAAAAAAAAATTTAACAATTTAAGAACATTTTGTCATCTTGTTGTACAAATTTGTGTAGGTAATTACCTGGTGTTTTTAATGGAGTTTTCAAGGCAATCGACGGTAGGTTTCAGTAAGTTCAAAATTCCTTCTGTCAACGAATCTCGGGTGGGGTTATCGCCAAAATCTTCTGTTCAATCAACAGAGAAGTACAAGTCGACGTTCCGTCTTCCATTGAAATTTGGACTTTGGAATTTCAATAAAAGCTGTAGGTGCTGTACCAAAATAACTCTAAATAACAAGTCACCCCTATAATATGTGCACATGTGCAGAGTAAGCCAAACAGGCGAACAGCAATAGCCCTTACAACATTGTCAGTTGCTATACAAGAACTGCTATTTTGAAGCAGAACGGTGTGGGTGGGCGATTCGACAAGGTTGCGCTTAAGCAAATGTGGGACATTACGGCCAGCACAACCTTTGACAATCGAAGTATGCTTAAATACACCGACCTGGAAAGTGATAAGTGAACGTTATGTAGAAACCTTTATAAAATTGACATTTAAAAAATCGCACCTTTTGGTTGGAATATCAGCGGTGGCGAGGAAACTCTTGGCGCTAAGCATATTTAATAATAGAGGAATTCCACCTCTGAGAATGAATTCTAGTTGAAACTCAGAAGTTCTCTCCGAAGCTGACATATTGGCCGGCATCAGCAAACTGTAGGCAACCTGATAAACAAACGAGAGCAATAGGATTTAGTGGGAGGGAAACGAGACCCTTTTTTTCTATTAACCTACCTCCAGATGATACAAAATGGTCGAGGGTGATGCCGCTACGAAGATAGATTCCAATTCCGAAGGAGATTGGGTAGGCTCAGTTTTTTCACTACTCGTCACTGAAGGCGAAGACGAAACGACGGGTGGAATTTGGCTAGCGGCTACAAGGCGCTCGATAGTCTGCAGATCAGCTGGCAACTGCCGTAGAAGATTGCGCGCTGCGTCACGCAACTTAGCATGATGTAACTGTGAGCCCAGATCCGCCAATTGACACAAAAACGGATTGATGCGCTTGTCTCTCGATATTAACACTCCCGGTAGCATAATTTCGGCGGAAGCGGCTGAAATCGGATGATGTTGCTGACCCCCCAAGCTACCTTGATAACTGCTTGGCGCATGCTGAGGTGAACCACCCGTGCTACTATCACTGCTACTGTCTGGTGATCCCGCCACAGCAGTATTCGATTGCGACAGTTTAGCTGTCAACATCTAAAGAGAAATACAATGAATATTCATTCTAAGAGAAAAATTTGTTTTAAAAAACGCAAACCGTTTTATCCCTGAGTGGTAAGTCTGCCACTAAACGATATCCTTCGGACGGTTCTATGAGTTCATTATTCAAGTAGAGATCCAGCTTGACTCCACTCTGTTGCTGCTGTACTGGCGGCTGCTGGTGGCCCACTACTTGAGGCTGAATTAAAGACGAATTTACTCCAGCAGTTGCAGACAGGGCAGCTGTCTGGTTGGTGGATTTCACTCGAGCCATGATGCGTCGCCGAACGGTGGCGAGGGTCTCGTTACTATGGGTCCATATTTCGATATCCTCCGGTTGGCGTCCTTGGTTAGGAAACCGGACAACCAGTGTAAAGCATTTCCTCCTAAGTAATGATTGGCAATGTTCAAATTCTCAAATTGACTCCCAAAAATAAAATGTGTCAATATTACCTGTGTGCTCTTCCGAGAGGGAGTAGAGTACGCTCCTCCCTCATCTGTAACTCGCAATCGTAGTCGCTAACATACTCCTGTAGTAGTTTCAACAGTCTGCACATCCGCGTTGTCTCCTGTCTGCTTCGATTGGCGAAATCTTTCTCGGTCACTAAGGCTCGCTAAGGCTTCATGTGGCTGCTGCTGCTGCTGCTGCTGTTGTTTATTGTACGCACGCAGAGTATAGTGCGAAGCTCGAAGTCTGTCACTACAACGGCCTATGAGATCTTCGTGAATCTCAACTTGGTTGTTGACCAATCGGGGACCTAAACTGGTGTAGGTCTCCTTCAGCAGAAGAATAGCTCTACATGACAAAACATTCAAACGGTTACACAAAATTTAAATTGAAAAGGAAAGATAGTGATTTAGATCGTACTTTTCAGCAACTGGATCACTTCCAAACAGAATGACACGCCACAAGTAATCAAGTCCGATGAGCCCCACGTCGTTCATCTTGCGTCGGGCTACTAATTTTCCTTCTTTGGCGTTGACAGCCTTAAAGAAACGGTAGAAGCACTTCATCCCACTCCCAGTCATGAGATTAGGATCCAGTTGAAGAATCTGTGCCTCGAAGAACTCGCGATTTACTTCGGGATCAAGATCAGGCTCCTCGCCCATCACTTTCGAGAACCATTTGAAGCAGGCCTCTCGATCAGCAACAAATATATAGCCCGTTCAACCAGGCAATGCCAGATCTGACGTGCCTGAGGCGCACAAAGCCACAACTGCCCGTCTTTCAGCCAAAATCTTAAAAAACTCAAGCGTTCTTGAACCTAAAGGGCAAATTAGATAAAAAAATTTGAACCATGATTTAGAACCTCACACGGCATGTCGATGTTAGACCTCCCTACTCTATCCCCCAGCTCACCCCGGATAGTAGCCACCCCGAGATAATGTCCCCCCAGATATGAGTCCCCCCTTGATTGTATCCCCCCCCCTAAGATGTCCCCCCCATGAAATGTGGAGGGGGGGTTACTATCGTGTGGAAGTCACGATAGTAGCCCCCCACCCCATAGTTCGTTCACGCAAAGGGGGGGACAGAATCCGAGCCGTAAAGGACACTAGCCCCCCCCCCCCAAAAAAAAATCGTCTTGTGATTCGTGTTCCACGGCCTAGCCTGCTATAAATAATCATTCGGCGACTTCCCGTTTTTTAACTGTGCCTGCTGCCCCACCTCTACTCCATCACACGCTCTGGACTGTACAAGAAAAGTTAAAGTGATAATTAAACGGAAATGTTTCCCAAATCGCCTAGTTTTTCATCGATATTTCAGCTGTTTGTTTACAATTGTTCCATGTAAGGAAAAGTAAACATGTTAATGTAAATTGAGGTAGGGTTATACACGTCATGTAGCCGCGAATATGTCCCCATCGTAATCGATGTGGACGCAAATGGTGTTTACTTTTCCTTACATGGAACAATTGTAAACAAACAGCTGAAATATCGATGAAAAACTAGGCGATTTGGGAAACATTTCCGTTTAATTATCACTTTAACTTTTCTTGTACAGTCCAGAGCGTGTGATGGAGTAGAGGTGGGGCAGCAGGCACAGTTAAAAAACGGGAAGTCGCCGAATGATTATTTATAGCAGGCTAGGCCGTGGAACACGAATCACAAGACGATTTTTTTTGGGGGGGGGGGCTAGTGTCCTTTACGGCTCAGATTCTGTCCCCCCCTTTGCGTGAACGAACTATGGGGGGGGGGGCTACTATCGTGACTTCCACACGATAGTAACCCCCCCTCCACATTTCATGGGGGGGGACATCTTAGGGGGGGATACAATCAAGGGGGGACTCATATCTGGGGGGACATTATCTCGGGGTGGCTACTATCCGGGGTGAGCTGGGGGATAGAGTAGGGAGGTCTAACATCGCATTACCCACCATTTCAATTTACCTGAAGAACGTGGCTGTAACGACCGTCTGGCAAATGCGTGAGCGGATCGTAGTTGGCTGGACTGTCTTTTACGGTGCTTCGCACACGCTCCATGTAAGAACAGAGATTGTCAGTTATAAGAATGACTAGTGCGTGCTGCTGCTGGAGACGATTGACCACTTCTTGTCGATAAAGGACGTGCTGAGCACGAGCTGCGTGGGCGTTGGCGGCATGGTTGTAATTGGCCGGAGTCTCGGCATACAGGCAGCATATATCTCGGATTTGTTTGAGCGCCTGGAGTACCCACACGTTGTGACGAATCTTTTCGACGCAACGATCCAGCCAAACTGTTTTTTGAGTGTCACGATCCTGAGACCAGAATAGTCAAGGATCTTCACATGAGCATTCATGGCCTGGCCGATGATTTCATTCGGCACGTCGGGTGAGTGCGCAAGGTTCCAGAATATCGTCAACACCTACATTTCAAACAGATTATTTAAATGATTTGGTGAAAAACACGTGAAAGGATTTTAATAAAAACAATATATACCTTGTGAGCCATTACACCGTCTTATTATCGTCCTCAGCTAAGCGGCGAATCAGCTCTAAAAGCTTTTCTCGTTGTTTCTTCCCTGCATTGTCCAACTTGCCTAAAATTAAATTTGTTTAAATATTCATTGTTCGAATTCTTTAAATCGTCAATTCTATAAAATACCTGAAAACATTCAAATAAATGGTCCAATTGTTCAGGAGAAAAATCCCATGCTAGTTTGGCAAGCAAATCATGAACATTCTTGACTGTGGCTTCGTGCTTGCCGGCTTGAGAAGCCCAAACACGGTCCAAATCTTCCAGTGTCAGTGCTTTCTCCTTAATAACAAAGCGGAGGATTTTCTCAAGTTTCTCATCGTATTGAGGCTGAAGCAACGAATAGGACGATCTGTAATACCCTATTCTCTTTCAGCCATCCAGCCATCCTGGAGAACAAAAAATAAAAATTAGTAAAATCAAAAAACAAATTCAAAAGACTCGAGTTTTTCGGCCTATTGAAGGTGTGAAATTTGCATTAAGGATTCAAATCTTCAGCTAGCAGCTCCAGCAAGGAAAACCAATCTTGACGCAGCTTTGAGACACATAGATCTATTAGTTTTTCACACTTCCTCAAGATGCAACGATGAATCTCAAACTTCCAACTGCTGCTGACAGCATTATATCATCAGTCAAAATCTTAGTGAAAGACTTTGTCAGGCCATTCTGGAAGAATCTCTGGCAAGCTTCACTTCTTGTATCCGTTCTCTCCTACATAAGTTGATGGATGCATCCAGAAGGATTTCAAGCTTACACTTTGGTAAGACAGGGACTACCCAACGTGGCATACTAATCATTTCTTCTAGCCTGGACAGTTCACTAACTGGGAAATAAGGGTCACCTTTAGTTGGATCCAACCAGACTTCCTCGTCATTCTGTTTCTCTTATACATTTTGACCATTTGTGTTTCTATCTATATTTACAGCGGCAGCAGCAGGACTATTCTGATTTGGAATCTGACAAACACGAAAGACAGAAAAACACTGAAAGACAGTTAAACGAGTAGTAGTGAAAGATTATATTGAGCTTCTAAGGCTACATGAAGGGAAGAAAACAAACTGATACGTGCTACAAGGCAACATGCTGAAGAGAGAAGAGAACCTGCAACGGAAGAAAAGGTAATTAAATGTCACCACATAATAAAAATTAATTATTACGTTTTAGATGGCGGAAACGTATTGCATTGGCTGGGCTGCTGCTGGAGCGCTTGGCTCATCATCGTCTGACTCCAGACTAGAATCAGAAAAATAGTTTTCCAACTCTTCCATTTCTTGCTCGTCTTTCTTTTTCTTCTCTTCTTCTTGCTTTTGTTTCTCTTTGAGTTTTTCCTCCTTCAACCATTTCTTTAAAATCGCCACAAGTTGTTGCTGCTCTTGTTTCTTTTTCTTTTCTTCTTTTTTTTTTGCATCGTGGCGGGTCGCGGACTTTTTATTGGCTTTACGGCCTCTTTTAGTTCCCATTTTCTAAAAATATAATATTGTTTAATCATTTGCCCATTTAAATTTAAAAATTTTATTCTTACGTTAACGATATTTAATGATTGCTATCGAAAGTCGAAACAACTGATTGAACTGAACAACTCGAATGATGCTTGCAGACTACGCCACGTGACACAATGACGTGTCATCATGGTCTCACTTGGCGTAGTCTGCAACCATCATTCATTTTCGAGGTGTTCAGTTGTTTCGACTTTCGATAGAAATTGATCAATCATAAAATACTTTTCGTAAGAATAAAATTTTTTAAATTTAAATGAGCATCGAACTGTATTATATTTTAAGAAAATGGGCAGAGGTGAATATCGTGTGCGTGTGGCGGGTAAATCGTGTACTAAACTCGTGTCAGAGCAATGGATGCCTGGTGATTTTTTATGGTGATTTTGCCACCAGGCAAAGGATTTTGACTGATGCTGTCAGCAGTTGGAAGTTTGAGATTCATTACACATTGGTGTAAAAGTAATTTTAATAAAGTATAGCATGGCGTCAAATATATTGGTGAGAATGTTCATCTTAATTTAATTCTTAAAGAACGGATGAATATTCACACAGTACGTAGTTAACATTTTTATGCTTACGAACATCACGCTTTAAATTGCTCGTGAAAAAAAGTCCCGAAATTTATATCGCAATATGCATAGCATATCTTGTCAATCCAAATCGTATGGACTTTCTCGAATATATTCGTCCATAGTTTCTGCTGATGGGTCCCTCGTGAAAGACGGGGGAAATTTAATTTGACTTCGAATACACCACAATAAAAATATAACGCAGTTCATGGATTTCATTTAGTGTTTTTTTTTCCTTTGTCGTGGGAGAAAAAAAGGCCATAATAGATAATTAACTTAAGGGTTGTGTTTCGACTGCTGAGTGCTCATTACTGCACAATTCCATAATGAAATTACCTAGACGCTGAGCCGCTGACAGTGAAGGTGTTCGTTCGTGATCACTATGGTGAACTTAAATTTCATCATTAATATAGCAAAATTTTCTTTTTGTTCGTTAGAATTTCTAAATGTTTCGAAGATATGTTTGCTTATCCATTTTTGTTAATGTTAAATTTTTTCGAGGCAAGATGTACGTTTAGATGTGGCCAAAATTACTAGATGTCGCCACTGTCGCCCTTGTTGTTCCCACGTCGTGTAAAGAGAAAAAATGGGCGAAACTAATTGTTTCTAATTTATGCTTATATTCCCGTGATTTCATATACCAAATTGAGCTTCGTATGTTATGTAGGTTTATCTTGATCGAGTTTACTTATTTTGATATTATATAAACTTATTTCTTCAAATTCTAGATGCATACTGTCAGTCATTCCAACAAGTTTACTTAGCGCTCAGTCACTTTCCATTCATTACATTCTCATGCCACAGTCTTAGTCTGTGCTCATGCTGTCAAAATCCTAAAACTCATGTGTGAAGCCCACATTTCGTGGAATACAAATGTGTGGAGACAAGGTATTTCCCCATTACTGCTACCACAGCAACCATACCACGTCAAATGCCTTACTAAATTTACTAAATTAATCACCTTTCACCCAAATGATAAAGGTAGAAACACATCATCAATACCACCCATCACCACGCTACTGCAATACTTCATGACACTTTATTTAGCATCAGCAAATTTAGGAGAGGAGTATGGCTGTTGGTTGCTGTGATTTCCATTTGTAAAGTTTTTCATCACAAAAATGTCAGTGTGCTTCTTAGTAAAGGTAAAAATTGATATGCTTTATTAACTGTTATATTTTCATTAATGCAATACATTTTCTTTTACAGATCGCGTAATTGATCTATAAGCCAATGCTGACCTTTCTCCATGACGGAAGAGGGACATCCTAGCAACGTTCTGGTCCATTATTATCTTCCTGACGTACGCTCATCTAGCTTCACTGCTTTTGCTGCAACACAACTTGTCTTGCTTCACCGACGAGTTGGAAACTTGGAACACTTCAGTGGTCGCTACCGTCCGCTGTTACACACCTGCAGATACTCACCGCGGGATTTTGCCCAGGTACCCGACAATTTACTTACTTTCATAGATTATCTATTAATATTCTAATTTTAATTGCTTTAAACTCTTTGTCTGTGTAATAATTCCTAAATATGGCCCTTCTTACGCACAAACAAAGTGTTACTTCAAAGACGTTTCTTTTTTCTAGCGCTAGATGGCTTTTCGATAATTTCCCTAATCCTATCCGTTTTTTTTTTTTTAAATCTGATTCAGAAATATGCGCCGACAAATACTTCTGGTAACGGAAAAGGACAATCGCGACCGACAACGAGACTCGTCATCAACGTGGATCATCGTATTGTTGGTATTATTTCGTTTGTGTTAGTTAACCCGATGGCTGCCACGCCTTTGTTCTCCCCTAGCTCCTTAGCACGGTCCGCAGGCAGTGCACCATAGGGACTTCCCCCTTGTCGATATGGTGATGGATTCTAGAAGTTGTGCATTCCATCTTCTCCTGTCACCGTGTCAGCCCGGACTTGTCAGCAATGGCAAGTCCCACCTTGGTCATAAATCCTTCGGACATGTCGCGTAGAGAGTAGAGATAAACCTACGGGTTGTTTGGCGTGGCAGCCAACGGGTTAACTTAAGTGTGTATGTATGTTTGTATGAAATTGTAAAATGTGTGGTGGAATTGTGGGTGGAGGTGGGACAATAAAGCATTTCCTAAGTATTTTCTTCCAACTTTGAAGTTTGACAACAACAAATAAGTAATAGTCAAGGGAAGTTTAGTTTTTGAGAAACCAAATACTATCTCCCATAAATTCCTTTTTTGCAGCAACTTAAGTTAAAAATACAAGTTCGTTAACTTCACATATTTTGAGTTACGTTAGGAACCCTGAAATTAAATTCTTCCAGCATCAGACAATTTCCGGATGCAGAGTGACTGGAGCAATAATAGTCACCTCCAATATATGAAATTAGGACACATCGCAATGTTAGAAGGCTTAGAGGTGTTTGGAAAAGTCTTACTAGATAATTACCCGCATTAAAAATTTATTTTATCATTTAAGAACAACAATAATGCCATGACTACAGTAACTACTACGATATGAAGGACAAATCTGAACACAGTTTTAAAAAAACGGAAATTTCGGCTAGTGTTTAGAAGCCTCCCTTTAGCAAGCTGAAGAAGCTTAGGTCGTGATGTAATATTCAGGTGCCTTAGTGGTTTAGTAACTCGGGGCAGAGTAATTCTTTGGAACTTCAGTGTAGCAGCTGGGGGCAGCGTCGGTTATAGTGTAATACTGGGGGTCTTGGTGGTGAAGTAAACTGGAGCCTCTGTTTGGTATTGGTTGGAGTCAGAGTAATACTTGGGTTCCTCGGTGTAGTAAACTGGGGCAGCATACGTCGTTGGGTAATATTCGGCCTTTTCGGTGTAGTACTTGAGGGCTTCGGTGTAAAAGGCTGGGGCAGCATACGTAGTCGTGCAGTACTCCGGTACCTTGATGGTGTAGTACTTCGAAACCTCGGTGTAGTACTCGGCCTCTTTGGTGATGTAACTCGGGACAGAGTTATACTTCGGGGCTCGGTGTAGTAACTCGGAGCATTAAAAGGAGTGGTGTAATATTCTGGTGCATTAGTGGTGCAGTAACCGGTTGTTGCGTATGTCGTTGTTATGTAGTAAGGCGGCGGCGTTGCGGTTTGGTATCCACCACACCCAGGAGACATCGGTGCACCAGTTATCGACCCAGCCATCGACGATACAACAGCAGCAGCATGACAACGTAATTAACTAGACGGTGAATAATTTGAACATTTTCAATGACTGGCATGTACAAATAAAATATTTAAATTGAAAAAAAAAACTCCATGTAACAGGATGTTTACCCGATTGCGTGCCGATAATATGACCTTCAGTGTGACGTTATCTTGATACTTGAGAAGGTGACGACAGATGGGAGTTTAATCAAGGCGATATCTGCGTCCAGCGTTTCCGAATAATCCGGATGAAAAAAGAAGCTATTCATGTCTAATTCAAAGGTTCGTCGGTTAAGATCATTCGACATTTTATAGTTGTGCATGCCCCAGCGTAACTCACACTTCTAAAATTTGATCCCTGTATCCGTCAGATTCGATCGTTAATATCAACTGGATTTTTATTGCTGTATACCTCTCACCCATCAGTATTTGTCTTCACGCATTGAGCAGATGTAAGAATCCATTGATCTGATATCAAACTTCCTCCGCAAGCGTGCTTAGTGCCGCTCTTCGTGTATATTCGAATGTCGGCTTGCCAAGGGAATTCGACATAGCCTGCCTCCACTCCGACACCGATCTTGTCTTGGCCTTTGTTGATGCCTTCGAGATGCCATTGGACACTCCACAAGCGTTTTGGGCGTTTTCACCTTTAATGTTAAAACACAAGTTTTTTTTTCTGATCATTAAAATTAACCAAAATAGAAAGAACTGAAAAAAAGGTGCGCTAGGCCTATTTACCATTTTTTGACGGTGACTTAGTCATAAAGAATAAAAATACATGGACGTAATGGCCAAAATATCCACGATGAAAACAGGGGCTCGGGAAAGAAAAGCGGACATTCTTGGTTGTCAGTGAATTAAGACAAATGATCGCTAAACGTCCGTACAATTATTTTTATAGACTTGAGTAATCCGTGTAAAGTGAAAAGAAGGTAGCGTTTTAATTTCGGCATCTATTGGCATAAAGTTAAAATACAATTACTTTAGAAGGAATGTGCGTGTGCAGACCTGGGCAACAAAAATTAGACTGATACGAATAGCGGAGAAAGTTTGTGTTTAAGCCAATTTATCTCGCAGATAAATGCCAAACCAGTGCCAAAGGTTTGGTTTGGACACCATACACGACGTCATGGTGTAACTTTATTAAACTTGAAAATGTCAACATGTATTTTGATGGTTTGGTGGGTCATTGGCACAACAGGTGACAGACAGTCGCGTGGTGGTGAAATTATCTTAAGCCAGCATTTAACTTGATAACAATGTATCGTCCCCTGCAAAACTGAACGCAAAGCTAAAAAATAACTAAAGATACAGATAAAAAGGCGTACGTGTGGGGACCAGACGAATACGGGCTGGTTGTGGGAACGGTAGTTGAAGTGACGGTTGTTCATAGGTGACTTTGTGGGGGCCGTTGGTGCAATGACGCCCTGGATCCACGATGAATAGGAGCTGATCCTGGTGTAGCCACTAGGAAAATTCTTCTGGTAGCCTAGGCTTGAGCCGAATGAAACGATCCCAATTAATTTTTTCCATTTGCCATTGGATTCTTTGAAAATTAATGGGCCTCCACTCTCACTCTGAATTGAACGAAAAGGCGTAAACTTTTACACGTGATTCACAGAACAATTGAACTTACTTTACACGGCCCACTGCGATTGGCTCCACTGGTACAGATGATTTTCTCTGTAATCATGCCGGGATAGGTATCACTACAGACGCTATATTGGAGATGACTGGAACTGTCACTTTGCGGAGCAAAGGACTAAGGCTAGCACTCAAACCTACGTGTCCAAAATAATTTTGTTATAGTTGTGATTAAATCTTCTATAGCGTCTCATCTGTTACCATCCGAAGTGAACCCCATCCGGCGACGGTGGCAGGTGGTGGCAGGTTCGTTGGTGTAATCCGGCTCAGTCAAACTTGCAAGGCAGATTGGACGTATGTATTCTAAACGTCAAATCAAAAGTCATTAGTGCAAAATCACAGCTAAATATATATAAATTAAAAACTTAATACGCGAGACAGTGACGGTAGTTGAGAGTTTAATTAGGGCAATGTCGTTGGAGAAATTGTTCACATTCCAGTTGGGATGAACGACGTAATTATTCGCAAGGTACATTTTCCGATTGATTTCATCAGTCGCTACATAATTGTGGACTCCTAAATAGACGCTGATTCGCTCCATGTGTTGTCTGTACGAATGGATTAAAGACATTTTTTGTTTTAAGTAAACTTTGTTCGGACGATAAAGATGCTGAACCTACCCTTGTGTGAGTAAAAGGCAGTGAGCGGTCGTGGGAATCCACTGATCTCCCATCTCAACTACGAGCAGCGTTTGTCAAGGGAATTCGTTTGGCGCAGTTTCATCTCTACCAACAGTTTTGTGGTTTTCAGAGTTTGATTGCATAACATTGTATTCGTCACTCCGCATTCGGCATATGAGCTGCTGTTCTCACCCAAATAAAAACATGATGTTAACAGGAGATAAAATTTCATTTACTTCGGTTTGGGTGTGCGACATACGGGCCCCACCATACGGGCCCCGACATACGGGCCCAGGCCCGTATGTCGTAAATTTTTAGGCCCGTACGTCGTTTTTAACGTCATACGGGCCCAAGTTTTTTGATAACAGTGAATTGTGTCCAAGTCCAATCCCATTTCATCTAAACAACTGTTGGAGGCGCTTGGAAATCTCACGCATAAGTTCTCCAGGGCCCAACTAAGAGAACTCCGGAATGCCAATGGTCTTGACGAGTCTGATTAAGACTATTTTTTTCTCTACCTACTTTATCTCATTTTATTTCTACATTCATTTTATAAGCTGGTTGTGCTTCGAGCCAGCAATTTCGATACAGCTTCATGTCTGTATCTATTCTGATCAGCATTTAGCGGGATCCCAATTACTGTGTTCTTTTTTCATCGATTTTTTTCTCCCTTTATGTAATGTAAATAATTCGATTACGCATAGTAGGTATTCAACTCATCTTTTTATTTCCAATTAAAAAATAGGCCCGTGTGTCGTCTTTTTTTAGGCCCGTGTGTCGCATGAAAAAAAAGGATGTGCGACATACGGGCCCCGCAAATCATTATCTATATGAGGAATTTTACTGCATAAGGCTCTGATAAAGCGCTCCAGCCATCCGGCGCACAATCGGAATATTGTCATCAACACGAAATCACACGAGCATATTAGCCTATAATTGAGCGGAGAATGTTAAAAAGGAATTTGATTTGCTTAGATAGGTCACTTGTGACTGTTAGGTACTCCAAAAGTAGGATAAATATTACTAAATTTGCGGGAAAAGAAACGGTAAAATTTAAATTTGATCGTGTTTAAATATGTGGTCAAAAACTGTGTGGTAAAATGCCCAAACTACTGAGCTTAATCAATCTGAAGCGAGAACGTTATTCTTTACATAGAATTGTATTGGCACATGTATGAAAAAGGAAACATTAAAAAGACACATTTTAGCAAAACGGGGTTTAATGTTTTATTTTTGGCAGTAGTAGTAACGGATTCCGAATTCATAATAATTCAAGCCATACGCCTTGATATTAATAAAACACCTCAGACCTCATTTCATTATAGTGCAACGTGTTAATTTTTTTTTTAATTATTCTTTAAAATTTTAATCAATGAGTGAAGATATTAATCGGGGTGAAGTTTTTAACTAATAACTAATAAGAGCAAAAGCATTTTATATATCTCGTCTGGCACCATTCAATCGCAAATTTACAAATGGTACAGATGTTTATTGGACTGTTTTCAACATATATTGAAGTTCAATGTT
This sequence comes from Daphnia pulicaria, assembly GCF_021234035.1. Classification (NCBI taxonomy): domain Eukaryota; kingdom Metazoa; phylum Arthropoda; class Branchiopoda; order Diplostraca; family Daphniidae; genus Daphnia; species Daphnia pulicaria. The sequence continues at coordinate 8,965,642 of NC_060914.1, forward strand.
CATTCATTAGAAAAATGTTACGAGCATATCATCTTGAGCGGAGAATGTTGAAGAAAGAATTTGGTTTGCTTACATAGGTCACTAGTGACTGTAAAGTACTATATGATCAAAAGCAGACTAAATATTACTAAATTTGCGGGAAAAGAAATGGTAAAACTAAAATTTGATCGTGTTAAATATGTGGTCAAAGACTGTGGATTTTAACCAATCTGAGACGTGAACGTTACGGGGGTTGGCAACTCAAAATTTGGGTGTACGAGGATTCAGAATCTCAAGGATTCCGAAAGATTCTAGAGATTCTGAGAGATTCTGCGAGATTCTGAATCAAGTTTCCCCCAAAATTCCGCTAGGGGCGCCACTAGTCCTTGGCCCAGTTTCTGTACAGAAGTATGCACTATGTTACGTAGTGGGCGTAGCTCCGTTTCGGCATGCTCTATACCGCTTATAGACATGCAGATTTTATTATCTTCAAGATTTTTTACTGATAGAAAAAGGTGCTACAATAATTTTTGTAGTTTCAAGTAGGGTGAAGTAATCTGATAGTTAGAAACTTGATAGGTTTGAATTAAAAGTCCAGATTATTAATTTTAAAATAGATTATACGGGGAAAATTAACCGCAAGTGACTTTTGCTGGGAATTATTGGCATATTATCAATAGTTTTTTTTAACCATATATTTGTCCCACCCTATCCTCCATTCATCAGCAGACGAAAAAATGTGTGCGCCTCCCAGCGGTGGGAAAAAGGAGGGAAAATTAAAGAAGTTTTAGCGCAACTTATATTTTACATTTTTCAGTATTTCTAGTGCATTTTTTTACAATTTGAGCTTTTCAAAGACCAAATTCACAAAATATCTGAAATTTTAGACGGTTTTGGGGTAGTTTAAAGAAAAAAAGGGGTAAATTTAGTGAGATTCTGGAGATTCTACGAGATTCCATGGGATTCTACGGGATTCCATGGGATTCTACGGGATTCCATGGGATTCTACGGGATTCCATGGGATTCTGAAGATTCTGCGAGATTCTGAAGATTCTATGAGATTCTGGGGATTCTGGAGGGATTCTAGCCAGGGTGTACGAGGATTCTGAGGAGTTGCCAACCCCAGGAACGTTATTCTTTACATAGAATTTGCACCGTATTCTGAATGAAAAAGGATATTTTAATTAGTTAATGTTAATTTTCACGGATTGGATTTGTTTTATTTCGCCATCGTGATAGTGTAATAATAATTCTTGATATTTCAGGCCATACACCTTTTCTTCAATACATACTCGACCTCATTTCTATTTAGAAACGATGATCCAGACTATACTATGGTTGTTACAGATGTTATGTTAATCGGAATGGGTTAAAAGGTGAGCCTGCTCAGCTGAGTAAATCTGGATGCATACCCTATCAAGAAATGAGTGTCAGAGTTCTCTCAAAGTAATTAAAACTATAAGCAACTAATTAACACCTATTAGTCCATAAATCTGAATGATAAGACACTACTACTTTCATCTGGCCCATACGATCGTCAACATTCATATCGGGACAAATGTTTCTTAGACTGTATCCATCATGTATTGAAGATCATTGTTCATTCATTAGAAATGTTATTTGCTAAAATATAAAATTATTATTTATATGGTAAGATATTACAGCATAGGGTAAAGCGCCCAGTCATCCGGCGCATAATGGGATCAATGTCAAGTTGGCGAAATCATGCGAGCATATTTGAGCGGAGAATGTTGAAGAAGGAATTTGATTTGCTTAGATAGGTCACTTGTGACTGTACAGTACTTCTAAGATAAAAGTAGACTAAATTTATTATGTAAGCCGCTCCACATATACCTCAAGTAGTACTACAAAGGCTAAATACGAGAAATCCCGGCATTGATGATAAGGCAAATAATTCCGTTACTCTTATCAGTTTTCAACATCTTACAAGAAATAGTCGCTCGGTATAATCGGGAAGAATGTTACGTAAGAAATTGTTTAGCTTCGTGATCGTTACGCAGAATTGCTCAAGCAAGTGTAAGGTATGTTGTATTTACCTGTACCGGTACAAGCCATCTTCACCCTAGAATGCGGATACTGTTGAGACATGCAAATACCCCCGATCAAGAACATCTTTAGTCATGCTGGCTGTGATCCGTTTGAATATGAGCTGATTTGGTTGGGGCAGTCGACCGAAAATAAAAAAAGAAATATAAAGGACCGTCTCTTTTTCGAATTCTGTTCATTCGGCACTCAACAATCGCCCATACAATCACCCCCCAACCCCATACACGCAACAACTGAAAATGAAATTCGTAATAAGTTTATTATTTTTATTATACAGGCCAATTAATAACGTAATATAATTTTATTACCACATTTAAGTTTGTCGCTGTTTTCTTCGTCCTGACTTTCGTCGTCTCCGCTCAGTTAATGGCCGATTGGAATTACAATCGTTCCGATAAGGATCCTGATTATCTTGTAGTCAGTCCATTATCAAACGAGAAAACGGTTGACACGTCTCGAGTTTCCCGTCTGATATACATCACTCACAACACGAGGGGTGGCCGACTCTTTTTACAAGTGCAATTTGGGAAAAAACGGGAAAAAATTTTCCCGGTTTTTCAAAGCAAATAAAGAGTATCCACTAGAATTTTCTGTTTTTTTCCTATTTTTCCCTAATTTTTCCCATTTTTCCCGACGAGTGCAACACGGGAAAAAGAGTCGGCCACCCCTCGCTCACACATTATAACCTGGTTTCACCGAGAAATTTTGTCCTTGATTGCCGAATTTTGGGCGAAGAAGTTGAAAAAGCATCGTGAGAACTAAACGTGTAAACTATTTTTAAATTATGTTTTTGTGAAAATTGAAAACCACTTACTATTAACACAGCAAATTGGCATTCCCACCAAGTCCAGCAAGAATCTGCGCAGGTTTTGGCATCGACTATACGCAACGATTGGAAGAAACAGCCAAGACAGTCGAGAATTTAAAAGGGCAAATAGCGGCAAATAGAGAGTTTGACATCCAGATTTAACGGTGAGACCACTTCATTTTTACCTCCAATTAAGATGAAGTTTAATTGGTTATTTGACAGCGTATTCGTGCCATTGCAATGCGGATGTCGGCGATTCAATAGGGAAAATTCCTAGTTCCTGTGCAGAATTGAGAGCTATTGGATACAGGAAAAGCGGACTCTATTCCGTCTTGGGAACTCAACAAGTTGAAATGGTTTACTGCAACTTCACACAACCATCAAATGGGCCAAGTAATAAGGTCATCAGCTTAATCTCCCAATTTCCCTAAAACTCTGAAATAATTCAAATTAAAATTCGATTATGATGATTTCCAGAAATTCATTGGCTACGAAGACGTCAAATCAACGCCAGTCTACTTCTACGTACAGAAAGACACGCCGTTTTCGACAGTGGGCACACAAATTCCCTTCGAGGTTGAAGTGATCAACACCAGAAACGCCATATGGATGCAGCTACGAGAATATTTACGGCGCCAGTCAAAGGAACTTATTTCTTCACCTTCACGGGACTTCGGGGGCTCATTTCCAGGGAGGTGCTTTTTCCATCCTTGAAACTCTAAGCGTAAACCTTTATTTGAACGGGAATGTAATCGGAACGTCTTTGGTTGGCGAGACCCACGACCTACCTAATCAACCGAGTCCAGTGACACTTCAATCAACGTTGAACCTGGCAGCCGGCGATCAAGTCTGGATGCAGATCCAATCCTTGACTGACGGAGTAACACTGTATGACGACAGCAATCATTCGACTCATTTCAATGGTTTCCTTCTGGAGCAAGACTTTTGTTAATAACCCTGTAAACATGTACGATTATTTCACTCAATTATTTTCAAATAACAATTCCATGAAATGTGTCTTACCTTGGAAAAATAGATCCCGTAAGACATATTCTGAACGTGTCCAAAAAATTCTTCAAGAATAAAGTTCAAACTCCCGCCTTTTAATCTGCCGCCGAAAAAGTTTTTTTTAAAGAGTCTGTGGCTTTTTGAGAACAATTAGTTAAACACACCAAGTTAAAGTTAATTTTTAAAGTAAAGCCACCTACGTGCGAGGATTCCCAGCACTGATACTCAGTCACATAGTTCCTCTATTGTTATCAATTCGAATATCAGCATCTTATAATAAAAAATCAATCTATTGATCAGTATCAAAAATACAGGAAGAATGTGACGTATGCAAATCCGCTCAAATTCGAGATGAGGTTTGCATTACCTGTAGCCTACCGATAAAATCCATCTTCTTCACCCTAGAATGCGAATACGGCGGAGAGGTATGCAAACATCAATTTTTTGGTTGCCGTTGGTAATAATTCATGGAATATTTTAAAATTACTATTTTTTTAAGATCCCTCCATATACACACCGATGTTAAATATTTTATATTTAATTGATTCTGTTTTTACTTGCCAGTTATATTTTTTAATATTGTTATTTTAATGTGTTTCATCATCTGTCGTCCAAGACGACCAGCATCCACGTAAATTCATTTAATTATATACAATTTTTGTAATCGTTATTAAAAATGATTCCTTAAAAAAATATCGACGTGTCTATCAGGCAATATGGTGCGATTATAATCCCCGAAACATGTAGGCTTTTACTATAAAGATTTAAAGGAATTCCGAATCTATGAATGCGATCGACACATCCGAACTCCCTTTTCATTTCAACTTATTTGAAATTTGAGTTACATACGCTCCTGTTCTTATGTTTCTTTCTTGCGAGCCATGTAAACGCGGAAGTCCTTGTCCGTTCCATGGAGTCGATCAAGCACAAGGGATTTACCGAAGCAACTGTTGCTCGTCATGTGTTGGAAGTCGTGCGCATGAGCTGACGGCCACATAAACCACGGGAAGTGATAACCGCTGTGGTTCTTGATGCCTCTCAGGTGGACTAGGGCGTACCATATATCCACAAGGTGACTATGTGTGGGTTCATAATGTGTGGGCCCTTACGAAACCACAAACAATTTTTAGCGGGCTATTAAAGAATTTCAAATATTCAACAAATTTACAGCATGAGGAACTAGTATGTATTGCTCACTATATTGACTGGAAGGAGGGTAATCAGATATTCCATTTGGGTGCTATACGTGAATACGATGGCAATTGGGGCGTTCCACTCGTGATGTTTCTTTTAAACTGCCGCGTACAATTTCGGGTGATGTTGTAATCTATTACAAGGCGATTAAAAAAGTAAATTGCAATATATCAAAATATCTAATAATATTCTACCTGTGAACGTAATAAAGCCCAACCTCGTCAATTACAAGAAACACGGCCAAGTCAAAGAACAGACGCTGCAGAGTAGGTAATTCGGAGAAATCTGGCATGGTGTGGTTCTTTTTTTTGACATAGTAGTTGATGTGTAAAAGTGGAACAGTGAGAAACCACTGGTTGATCAACACCACCTTTGCGGTCTGGCAGTCGAGGAAGTTTTAAAAATTAAGTATATAATTACAAATTCAGACGGCAGTATTAGGAAACGAGCTTTTTTAATTTCATTTAAAATTTTTGGTAAATCCGAGTAGGATATTCATATAACCAAACCAATAAACCAGATTAAGCCATCTCTATTTGTCACTGCTATGCTCAAATTTATATTTTAGTTACCGACAAAATTCGCAGCATACAAAAGGCGCTTTTAGGTCAAGGTTTTGCAACGGCAGATTTTGTGATAAAATGTAAAATTACGGTCAAGACTACTAGGCGAAATAACATTAATAAACCACAACGAGATGATGATAATTTTTGAAGAGAATATTGTGTGATAATTGGGCGATTTGGCATGAGGTATTATCAGTTGCTAAATTTTTAAAATTACATATCTGGACTTCATTTTTTTTCCGTGGCCCGTTTTTTTTAAGCCCGTGGTTGGTCATGTTTCCATTTAGATAACCAGAGTATTGTGAGGGTTCTGGTCGAACAGGGACTTGGGAGGTCCTTATGATCCGATGAAAACTTTTGGAGGGTCATGAGGTTATCCAGGAATCTTACTGTCTTCCGTTTCCCTTGAACAATGAACTGGATGCACAGTAGATTAATGAAGCTGAGCTGCAACTTACCGGTTGACTTTCTCGACATCCTAGCTATAATAATCTTTCCGGTAAGTGAAATGAATCAAATCGACAATTTTCCTTTCTTTCTGCAGCATTACTTTTTTGTTTCAATTCAAATTACTATTGTTGGATTTTTATTTTTTATTGGGTCAAGTATTTTAATTAACCCAATCAAAAGACAATTTTGAATTGTATAATTTAAAATCCTTCCTCGAATTCATTTGAAAAGTCTTGCCTTTATAGTTTCAGGAACTCGAATTTCTTTCCAATGCCTATTCTATACGAAGGACTAGCGGCAGTGTTGGCAAGTCCAACAGCAGTGCCAGCACCCTCGCCAGTCAATTTAACATCGATTTTCAGCACAGCCTGGACAAGTACTTCAGAGACGCGACCCAGTTGACTATAGATTACGTCTGTAGTCAGATTCAGGTATTAGTTTTCTAGTACCTTTTTCCTTTTCTGATTTTCATTGCTTTTTGTGTCCCCATGGTAGAAACAATATGCTGGTGAAGTGAATTCCGCTCTCATTCGTGCCCTGGTCACCGCAGTATCCAAGAGTTCTATCGAAGGTGATGAATTTTACTAATTGTCAAATGACAAAATTTCAATGACGAAATTGTTTGTTTATTAGGACTTGGTACTGAAAGCCGACTGAAAGTAAAGTGAACAACACTGTCTTGAAAAATCGGACCTAGGTTATTGATGATGGGGTATGTTGACAATATTGCTGATCGTGTGACTGAAGTCACCCAGCAACAACATCCAAAAGATATGTGCTTATCAATTGTGTAAAGATTCGATTTTGTAAACTTTTATATTTGCAGGTTTGATTCGAGGCATCTTCGAGACCCTCTGACTGTGACAGTAACGTCGTTTCTGAAGAGGGCTTTGAATCTTGGGTGTCTTGTCGACGATCCTTTGGAACTTGAAGGCATTTAGCTGTGCCACTCAGTAAGATGATCAATTGATCACATCTTTTCTGACGTGGCTGAAGGAAGCAAAGCCAAATGACCTTGAAAGCGATCAACCGCGAACTTATAAAAGGCATATTCAGGAGCATTTCTGTGAGCTTATCGTGTGAGTAAGCGGGTGAAGCCAGAGTGTTCATGCGTGTAAGTGAAGAAGATTGGTAAAATTTAGCTATCGCCCCTAATCTTCCCTAATTACATGAAAATGAGCGGATTTTTTAGCTATAATGATAAAGGATTTTTTTTTTACTTTCAATTAAAAACGAGTTTGTAACAGGGTTGAAAATTGACTTAACAAACCCGTCGCTAAAGTTACAAATCATCACTGCAAATCATTCATGCCTTAACAAACCCGTCGCTAAAGTTACAAATCATCACTGCAAATCATTCATGCATTAACAAACCCGTCGCTAAAAATACAAATCATCACTGCAAATCATTCATGCCCAAAATGAAAGAGAAAAAGTTTAATGAATATGTTGTTGTTTTAATTCTATTATTAAACTTAATTTTTTGTCTGAAAATGATTATCTTGCCAAATGTCAATCCGCTCTTGTTCTGTGCGTCAATGAAAAAAATCTAAAAGATTATTCGACTTAGAAATAACGAAATAACTGTCAACAAGAAATATACCGTATTCACCGAACTTCCCAGTCAATAAACGAGAAATTGGGCGCTAGGCTACTCAGTTGATCGTAAATCGACAAAATTAAACTATCTATGCAATAAAATTGTAAAAAAACTAAGTAAAGAATAAATCTTTGACAGATCAAGCCGACCGTGTAATGCCTACGTACAAAAAGTTCTTATATGAGCATCACAGCCGATGAAAGAGAAACGATTCGAAAGACGGGAACACAATTAACTAACTGACTAAAAAGCAAGAGTCTCATGAGATCCGGTTCATTAAATATGGATAATTCCAGCTACGATGGTTAACTTCATAATGATTGCATTAAAATTCTTGATACCTGCTGTAAATTAAAATTAAACAGTGGAATATTCTGAATAATTAAACAGCAACTAATCTCAACAGATTAGATTAATATTAAATCAGAAGCTTACGAAAGACAATATGGTTTCGAATAGTTATGGTTCGACCCCTTTTATTATTAATCCTTAACGACAACTACGTACTGCAAGTTTGAAGATTGGGTCATGCCTTTTTGCTCGACGAAATGGTGACGGAACAAAAGGAGAAAGGAACAAAATGGACACCTTCAAGAATCATTGAAAAGCTTGGTCGAGCGATCAACAACCCAGAATCGGTGTATTACTGGGCTGCTGTCAATAATATCCCCGTATTCAGTCCCGCATTGACAGATGGAAGTTTAGGGGACATGATGTACTTTCACTCTTACAAGAATCCGGGACTTGTGGTGGACATTCTTGAAGATCTCAAAAGGCTCAACACGATGGCAGTCAAAGCCTCCAATTCCGGCATGGTTATTTTAGGAGGAGGCCTTATTAAACATCACATTTGCAACGCTAACCTTATGGTAAGAGTAAACATTTTCTAGCATTTACGACAGAATTTTTCTAAAATTGTTAAACTTTTAGAGGAACGGAGCAGATTTCGCTGTTTTTATCAACACAGCTTGCGATTTTGACGGATAAGTGACAGTAGTGGAGCTAAACCGGACGAAGCTGTATCATGGGGTAAAATTAAGAAAGATGCCACCCCAGTCAAGGTAAAAAGAAAAGTGAATATCTTCAGAATTTTAAAATATAAATTTGACTTAATTAATTCTATAGGTTTGTGCTGACGCCAGTCGAGTCTAGTGTTCCCTATCCTGGTTGCTGAAACATTCGCAAAACATCATTTCGCATCAATTTCAAAATAATTCATCAGAAATACATAACCTGATTATATTCTTTTGCTAGTTTTTATTAATCGTTGACAGATGTTTGCATTTTTACACATTCAAATTTAAGTACTTTCAAAAATTCACGCCCGGCTTTACGTTCTATTATGACTGAGCTACGCCAGCTAAATGACTTCATGACATTTAAAATATCTTCTTCGTCATTCTCTTTTACAATTAACAAATAGAACACACCACTAGGAGACATAACTTGTGGAATGACATGACATGACTGTTCTTCCACGAAATCCACCCGCTCAAGACGGAGCTATGAGTGACAATGGATCAATTTCATTTTCGTCCGTTGGAACGTAAGGGGGATTAAACACTAGCACATCCACTTTATTTTGAATCTGGGGTAATTAAGGTCACACCAGATCACAGTTTACCACCTCTAGGCTAACAGAAATTTTTACAAGCTGTTTTACGAGTCACTTGGGCAGCACGTGGATTTATATCAATATTGAAATAATAAGCACAGCAAGAACCAAGACACTTGGCTAAGCCAGTTAACACAATTCCTGATCCTGAACCTATTTCAAGACAGATGGTGGGTTTGAGGGATTTGATAAAGTGAATTTCAGATTCAAGTGCATCAAGCATCTAGCTAGCAAGCATGCTAGACGGCTATGCATGCTAGGCCCAATGCAATTAATTCAAATTATTAATGTTGTATTTACATTTGTTGGTATGAATTGCATGAATTTTTTCTTGTGGTGAAATTTTTTATTATTATTTGATCGTAGTAACTATCCAAAGTTATTCTTGTATCTAATTAGTATAGAATTTCATAACTGAAACAGGAATTTTAATTTTACTTTTGAATATTTACGATATTCTTCATGCCCTTATTGTATACAGGGGTTCAATGAATTCAAATGTTCGTGAATTCTTTAGTGCGAAGTCATTTCTCGTTTTTTTGGCGATTATAATTAATACGATGATAGTAAATGGCGCTGCGTGAAATGTGTTTAACGATTCTGATTAAATCTAAACATGATTACACCACATAAACTTGTGATTGTTTGGACACGCATATTCTGAATTGGTTTCTCTCATGTTATTATTATCTATCAAGTATTCGTTATTATTTGCTTCTGCAACGTTCACAATGGGAAAGTTTGGGTTTCGCGGGCATTTTCTGTTTGATTGGCGCACACGCTCAAAATTTTCTTGGCTAATCACGCATTTTAGTAGGCTATATGCTATGGCTGCGCGCTGGATTAATATGTGCAAGTTTGGGCCTTGTGCGCATTCTGTATGGTTGCGCGCACGCTTAAAATGTGCAAAAATCTCCTGTTTGATTGCGCACATCAGCGATGGTGGCGAGCAGGTTTGAAATGCACAAGTTTGGGTCTTGCGCGCATTTCAGTATGGGTGCGCGCATATTTTCTTCGACCAACGCGCATTTTAGTGTCTAGGCGATCAATAAGTAATTTGTCATAAATTCTGAGTTATTAATCATTAATTTCTATTGATGTTTTGTTAAGAGATTCTTGTATAAATTCATGTGAAAATCAATAAAATCTCATGATTTTTCCGCAGTTTTTTCGCATGAAAAATCTGCAAAAAAACAGTGATTATTAAGCGGGAATATCATGATATATTCTTATAATAAATCAATATTTTATCATATATTCTGAGTTATCAATCATTAATTTCTATTGATGTTTTGTATTGAGATACTTGTATAAAATCATGTGAAAATCAATTTTACCTATGACATTATAAGATTTTTTTGGTTTTCTTTTATACAGTTTTTTGGCTTAAAAATCATGAAATTTATTATTAAATGTCTATCAGAAATCAGGTAGATTTAGGTGTGAGATCATGATATTTAATTATAATTATTTTTTATATTATAATTTATTAAGAGCTTTTTATCAATAATTTCTCTAATGCTTTATAGTGAGATTTTTCATTAAAATCATGTGAAAATCAGTTCCCACTAAGGAATCAAAAGATTTTTTGGTATTATTTTTACCCAATTTTGGGCTTTAAAATCTTCAAATTCATAACAAAAAGTCAGTAATAATCAGCTACAATTCAACAGATCAGATGTGAAATTATAACTATTTAATCGTCAATATTTTCTTATGTTTTTTAATGATGTTTGTGTGAAAAATCAAGGGAAAGTTATTTCTACATATATGACATCAAAATATTTTCTTGTATTCTTTTAATACTATCCTAAAAATATCAGTTAAAATCAGCAAATAAGTATATAGGCCTACCTGGAATGAAATATTCTGACTTTAAATTCTTTTTGAACTTTAAAATTTTTTATTTTATACCTTTCGTAAATATATGGTAGCTATCTAATTCTTTTTTCACACGCACACGCAAAGTTTTTTCACGCGCTAAGTAAATTTGAGTGCAATTTCTATTTGACTCTGGTATGTGTTTTTTGTGTAAATTATTCCAAGTCCCATAACCCTGTTGTTATCAAACTAAACTAACCAATTTATTAATTTCTACGTTAAAAAGCTTCAATTAGCGCTAATCATTTATATTTAGATGAGAAATAACATAATTCTCACTTTGTTCACATGAAATTAATGATTAACGGCTGATTTTAAACTTGAAAATGTCCCAAATTCTCATCAAAAGTCATCAAATAAATGATATTTTGCTGTTAATCTCACCAAAATATCACGACAAAATGAATGAGAATTAAGGTTATTCTCATGTATTTCTTTATGAGTTTTAATGAGATTTTTCCGTAAGGGGATGCGCGCATATTAGTGCGTTTCCGCGCAAAAATTCCAGAATTTGAGACGCGCATTTTAGTTTTTTACGCGCAAGACAAATTCCGCGCATTTTAGTGTCCGCGCAACGCGCATTTTAGTAACACCCGCCGATCCAGCCTATCCAGCAGATCCAGAAAGACCTTTGGACTTGTTCGATTAATTCAATAATCAGCGTCAGAGACTCATAGTACTAACGGTCTCAGTTAATACCTTGGTTACTACTCTCACTTCTGTCAAACCAACTTAAGGCTCTTCCCTAGCAAGACAGGTTTTCTGATTATTATTTTTCCAATTGTGTGGTTTCGGAAGAGCGTCATTTGATCTTTTACTATGGAAAATGCGCTATAAAAATGTATAGAATAGAATAGAATCTATATTTACAGCGGCAGCAGCAGGACTATTTTGATTTGGAGTCTGAAAAACAACATTAGATTCAGACAGTTAAACTAGTAGTAGTGAAAGCTTTTATTGGTTGCCACCAGTTTCGGCACTTTTTTTCGGCACAGCAGTTTTGTCGAGTTCGGCACCACTGTTGTCCGTTTCGGCACTGTATTTGTCTGTTTTGGCACCGCTGCCGATTTTAGAAATTCTCGCTTTGTTTATTAATTTCCCTAATTTGACAACCTGTTTCGGCACCACCGCCACTCACCTAATATTATTGTTCCAATTTTTCTCACATTGTTCCTTTACTCCGTAGAGATAGGTCAGCTTTACCTTTATCTTTAGCTTTATCGACGTGGAAGGATGGCACTCTCACCTTGCAAATCACGCTTGCCTTAAGAAAAGTTCAAGAGGTCTCAACCTGTATACACTTCTCGAAGTACTCTACGAGGAAGTTATACAGGTTGACATGTACACCAGAATGCTGGAACAGGGAAAAAAATTAAGGAGGGAGAGAAAAACTTTAAGGGATTTAAATACTAAACTTTTTTCGTTTTGGAATGATTATTCAAATTCTGTTATTAGCACTGAAGAACTCCTCGAAAAATGCGCGGAAATCTCTACAAATTTCAATGCGAGTAAGTTCGTGAAGACGGTGGATGACGTTCGCCTCTTAGAATTAGAAACTGAGTAATGATGTAATAATGTAATAAAACCTGCAATATAATGATAAAAAATATAAAAGAAATTAAATTGCATAAAATAAAAAAAAACAAAGAAAAAAAACGAAACTATTTTTTATTGGTGCCGAAAAGGGATAAAGTTAGTGCCGAAACTGACGCTTTAATTGGATGATTGGGATGTGTATTTATATAGGGTGCCCAACTCGACGAAACTGCTGTGCCGAAAAAAAGTGCCGAAACTGGCGGACACCCTTTTTGTGCTCCTTAGGCTACATGAAGTGAAAAAGCAAAAAACCCACTGATAATTCCAACACGCTGAAGAGTGAAGACAATCTACAACAGAAGAAAAGGTAATTAAGGGTAAACCTTAATCAAAATTAAACTTACATTTTAAATTGCAGAAATGTAATGCAGTGGTTGGGCAGCGGCTGGTGCGCTTGGCTCATCATCGTCTGAGTCGAGACTAGAATCCGAAAAATATTTTTCTAGATTGTCCATCTGTTGCTCTTCGTCTTTTTTTTCTCTTCTTCTTGCTTTTGTTTTTCTTTTAGTTTTTCTTCCTTCAACCATTTTTTTTAAATCGCCACAAGCTGTTGGTGTTGTTGTTTCTTTTTCCTTTCCTCTTTTTGTTTCGCATCGTGGCGGCATGCTGAAGAGAGAAGAGAACCTGCAACGGAAGAAAAGGTAATTAAATGTCACCACATAATAAAAATTAATTATTACGTTTTAGATGGCGGAAACGTATTGCATTGGCTGGGCTGCTGCTGGAGCGCTTGGCTCATCATCATCTGACTCCAGACTAGAATCAGAAAAATAGTTTTCCAACTCTTCCATTTCTTGCTCGTCTTTCTTTTTCTTCTCTTCTTCTTGCTTTTGTTTCTCTTTGAGTTTTTCCTCCTTCAACCATTTCTTTAAAATCGCCACAAGTTGTTGCTGCTCTTGTTTCTTTTCTTCTTTTTGTTTCGCATCGTGGCGGATCGCGGACTTTTTATTGGCTTTACGGCCTCTTTTAGTTCCCATTTTCTAAAAATATAATATAGTTTGATCATTTGCCCATTTAAATTTAAAACTTTTATTCTTACGTAAACGATAATTATTCTATGATTGCTCAATGATTGCTATCGAAAGTCGAAAGTTGCTATGTGTCTCAAAGCTGCGTCAAGATTGGTTTTCCTTGCTGGAGCTGCTAGCTGAAGATTTGAATCCTCAATGCAAATTTCACACCTTCAACTTAACCCGGCCCTCCGAGATCTACCCGTTGAATGCAAATTGACGTGATGAAGAAATTTTTGCAAAGTCCCCCGACATTCGAGCTCCAAGGGGCTGGTTAGTGGAACTTATTAATCGCTTTGGGAAATTGAATGGATTCCAACTGTTGTTGGAACGGTTTCAAAGTGAGCAAAACTTTTTTTTTTGTTTTTCTTCTTTGAACCATTTTTTTTTAAATGGCCACAAGCTGTTGATGTTCTGGTTTCTTTTTCCTTTCCTCTTTTTGTTTCGCATCGTGGCGGGTCGCGGACTTTTTATTGGCTTTACGGCCTCTGCCCATTTTCTAAAAATATAATACAGTTCGATCATTAGCTCATTTAAATTTAAAAAAACTTTATTCTTACGTAAACGAAAAGTATTTTATGATTGATCAATTTCTATCGAAAGTCGAAAAAACTGAACACCTCGATTGAATGATGGTTGCAGACTACGCCACGTGAGACCATGAGGGGCCGGTGGTGCCCTCACGTTTCGACTTTCGATAGAAATTGATCACAAACCAGTGCCCTGGTGACTGCTTGGAACTTAAATCCTAAACATCTAACAAAATATTTGAAACCCAATCCACAGAGGAATTCAATATCTTTTGGTAATTTTTCCATTACCCAAAAACCACTTACATTAGGCCAATTCATTGTAAGGAATATTTAATTATTAGTTAAATTTAGTTAAAATAAGAATGTAAGCATTGATGTACAGGGCAATCATTACACCATTGCACTCAAGCAAGTAATGAGCAACGAGATTCGCATCAATTCCAATCTCAAGTCTTTAAAGGAAAAAGGTTTTGTCAATTATTTTGAATCGGAATGTTTTGAAATTAATCGCCGTATCGCCGTAGGGGAGAGGGGGGCTAGTTGGCAGGGTCACTTTTTGTGAATTTATTTGAATTTTTTGACCACACGTTTTGCAAATTGAATGAATAATGAATCAGATTCAGATTTCAATTCTCTATGAATTGATCGTCTTGCTTTTTGAAATACATTGACACAAAATTCAAAAAATAAGAAAAACAGCAAAAAAAATTCCTGCCAACCTGCTCCACCTATGTATATGTATATGGGGTAAGTTTCCGAACGGGGTGGGGTAAGTTGGTAGCGGACGACTCGTCGTTTGATAGAAGTCGAGAAAAGCTGAAGGTATTGTGTTATTTCGTTACGTAATAATTATATAGGCAACCGTATCATTTGCGATCGAATAATATAGTCCACCGCTATTGATTTTGATTTCACAACCTTTTTTTTAGTGACCAATTTTTAGATTAAATGAATGAGAATAAAAAAGGCCAAATGTTTTCCAAATTTTTTCAAATTTTATTGCTCGAATTTTTTAATACAAAAAATGAATTTTTCTCCGCCACCACCGTCAAAGATCGCAAAGTTTATTTTCAAGGCAGCAATATTGGTCCAGCAATCCGCACAGCTTTAGGGATGGATCGTGTAATACACCGCAGACGATTCCACTGTTGTTGAACTGGCCTTAATCGATGATTGATCTGTTAAAAGAGAAAACCAACAAATTTAAATAAACTTAATAGGTATTATACATGTTACATTAAAGGATCAATTACCTATACTTTTTAAATACAGTCATCGCACCAATACAACTCTTCTTAAATAGACATGTCGTCTTCCCAATCCTCATGAGCCCATTCACCGCACTTTTTGCATTGAATCCAAGCCGAAATGCTTGTTGAATAAGGCCCTTGGCAAACTAAACAATAACACTCTTTTTCGTCCACGTTAGGCCCAGTAGGGGTAGTCTTTTGGGGGTAGTCTTTTTTGTTTTCCCTTTTGCTTTCACTGGTGCAGTTTTTTTGGTAGCTTTTCTTTGTTGAGTAAACAGCTTTTTGGTAGCCCTCTCTGCAGTATTTTCCTTCTCTTTTTCTATCATATCTTTAACAGGAGTGCTTGTCAGAATCGCCGTCTTTCGTTGTCTAGAAACGCGGGCAGCCGTCTTTCTAGGCCCAGCTTTGGGAAGAGGGCTTAAATTCTCCAACACAGATCCGTCCGCTGTTGCTTGTGATGATATGGATGTAGAAGGAGATGATGAACCTTGCTGAACCAGAACGGCATTTATTAATTGAGCTTCTGGTATCTCTTCAATTGCGGTCAAATTGATAAATTCAATCTCAGTAGGAGGCACTTCTTTCTTTCTTCAATCATCATCATCTTCAATTTCGTTTGTTGTTGTTGCCGTTTCAATCGCAGTATAAGTCACATCTTCAACTTCGTTTGTCTGGTTTTGGTTTGGTCAATCTGTCACCATTGACGGAGCAAAGTCATCTTCAGTGAAGATATTTCGGTTGTAAGGGGCCACAATGTCCCAATGAAAGGGGAGAGGAAACTCACTCACTCCCACTGCTGAAGCTTCACAATAAGTCTCAACCTAATAAAAACCTAATGTAAATGTCTCACTCACTGCTCACAATGCCAACCTGCTTTTTCGAATCCAGCCATAATGTTTCGTGGTGTGATAGCACTTGGCAGAGCCTCCTTTACAATTCCAGGAATATGACGGAATGTCATTGTTTGGCCCGGATGATTCTTGAGCCAGGCCCCTATAGCTCCGTTGACATAATGTTTCAGTGGCCCATAAACTGATAAATCCAATGGTTGAAGTCTATGAGAAGTGTGCGGGGGGGAAGGAAAGCATTAAAATGCCATTCGCCTTGGCGTAATTTAGTCTTTCCACAGACAAATGGAACCCATGGTTGTCCAGCAAAAGTAAAACCGGCTTTTCTAGAGATGGACGAGCATGTGTATATGAGTGTGTGTATACATATAAGGCCTTGTATATGGATACAGATGGGACTTGGTACATAGGAAACAATGGAAAAAGCGAAGGAGTGGGGGCGAAGTCACATATACGGCAATCGGTAACGCCGAATAAAATTCCTGAAAAATATGTCAAATTGGGGGTATCACGAAAATCGTGATATCTCAGACATCTCAGCGAATTATCAAAAATCCTTTTGGATTCTGAAAGAGGGATAAAATGGCTACATTTTTTATCAATTAGTTTTTTTGTAGAAGCCAAATATACGGCTAAAAGTGATGTAGTTGGAGGGGGAGACTTTGGGTTTTCGTGATATTTCACGATTTTCAATCCTGATTATCTCGAAAACGAAACAAGATAAGCAGACGAGCAGACGGTTCTCGAACAAACGATTTGGCCTACATTTGGCGTAAAGCGTCAAAAACTTTACAGTTTATTATTTTATAATTTCAAACAAATAAAACAAGGTAGCCAGTGTCGCCATCTGTGGGTACCTTGCTGGCTACCTGGAGCTGATGGCCGCAGTCGCTTGCGCTCTGGTACTGAAATTACCAACAAATTCCATGTCAGTTGGGAAACCATGACGGTTTCTTTTTCCAAAAGGTCCATCATTACTTAAACCAAAAAAAAATGTTAATAGTAATAAAAATAAACATTCATTATTCTTAAGATAGGCCACTTATTCTTAATTATTCATCTTCATAATTAATCATCATTCTTCACATCTCTTTCATATTCATTGACATTCATTTTCATTTCGATATTAATTTCATTCGAATTCATATTCATTTTTTTTCATACTCTTTATATTTTCATATCATCAATCTTCATATTTAACTTCATTATTAATCATTATTGATTATTCTTAATATATTAGATATGTTTCACTTACTTTTCTGCTTGCTCAATTGAATTTCTAAGATCTTGGAATGTATCTTTTGAATCTGTAACAACAGGATATCCAGAAGAGCTTCTTGCGCTTAAAAAACTAATGTGTGGCTATCCCTTTCCGGTTCGGCATCAAAGGTTGTGTCCAAAAATGGGTTTGCAACTATTTGTTTGTTGCTACTCTGTTTGTTACACCGCAAGTATTACATGTAGACGATTCGCTAGTTTTGAAAAAAGTGACTTGTCGACCGTAACTAGTACAAATTGGACAGGGACAAAAGGTAACGGCTTGTTCAGAATCGGTAATGGAAATTGAAGAATTTTGAGTAAGCCAACTGATTGTGAAATTTGCCTAAAGAAATGGAACGGAATTATGCGGTTAGGGCAAAAACAAAAAGGCTGGAATACTCTGGAATACTAACCACACGATATTTTGCAGACATTGCGCCGGGATATCAAGCTCTAGTTTTTTTTGAGGAAGTCCATCAGCCAATTATGTATTGTCTTCCAAGTTTTTTCGCAGATTAAGCATTTATCTTTTGGGTTGTTTTTTAACTGTTGGTACTTAAACGCCATGTTTCCTAAACATCGGAACTTCTTAATCTCTGCTATGTCTTGATAACTACCAAGATTATCAAGTAACAAAGATAAGTCGTCTCCAGAGGGTAAGCGACCTTGTGTAAAACAAAAAATTCATATTTGAAAAAATCATAGGTAAGGGGAAAAGTGAATAACGAAATATTTACTTTTGAAACTTACGGCGGCAGAGCTCTTTTAATGATTCTACAATCTTCGCTTTGTAAATATTCAAGAAATTTACATTCTACGTCATCGTAGTCTACATATTCAAATAGCTGCACATGCGCTACAGCCGCAGGCAATCTTCGTGCAGCAACACCAACTCCGGCATGTGACTCTTTTGTCTCTTGACGTGGACCAGAACGATCCACGAATCGAGAAAGTAATCCTTGACCAACTCGATCGAAAGAGCCTTGTAGACTCGCTGGTACGAATCTGACACCTGGGAAAGATAAAAAAGGATCACGATCAATTAATTGCAAACATTATCGAAATTTTCATAGGGTCGAATACATATTTGAATGCAAAATAAATCTAATAAGTCATATTCTAGCTTATTATGCAGACTGAAGGTTTTGGGTGTGGTTAAAAACAAAAATTTCAATTGGTGCTTGTGTAGTGAGTTAAAAGGGGAGAGAGAATAGGGAATATGATATGCACAAGTGCATTAATTGCGGAAAAAAACATCATTAGAAAAAGAGCTAGAGGAAAATTGTGCCATCGTAATCTTTT
This sequence comes from Daphnia pulicaria, assembly GCF_021234035.1. Classification (NCBI taxonomy): domain Eukaryota; kingdom Metazoa; phylum Arthropoda; class Branchiopoda; order Diplostraca; family Daphniidae; genus Daphnia; species Daphnia pulicaria. Next base: position 8,984,609 of record NC_060914.1, read on the forward strand.
CCTTACAAGTGTAGTCCCTACCCATGACAATTCCGTTCTAGCCTTACAACAATTCACATAATCATCAGACGTCGGTTCCAGTATCTTTCCCTTATTACCTGAAGGGGGTTAACTCAACTAGAGCATCTAGATATAGATTGCGGTTTAACATTCCATACGACATTTTGTTAAGTTTATAAGCATCTCATTTTCTTTCTTTCATTGAAATTAAAAATTTTAATAAATTCACAGACCACATGATATTGATGGCCTCAAAATGTCATCAGTTTCGGAACCTTTTATGTTTATTCCTCACTTCATGTGGATTTGTATCGCACCAAGGTATTAATGTTTTGTTGACAGAGGAGAACCCTTTGCACACCATTTGTACCATAAATTACAATCTTACAAAAGGTCAAATTTGGCTTAAGAAATGCCGTCGCATGAAATGGAGTTCCAACTGGATTTATCGTAAATAATTTGATGAATACACTGACGATTAAGTAAGAAATGACAAATTGGTCATTCTTATTTATTTTCCCTGAGAAACTTTCATGGCTGTTATTAGCGGGTTATAAGGTGATTTAGAAATCAATAGACAGAAAAGAGAAGATACGTGGTTGGACAACAATTTTTGGCATGTTTTTATTGAAAATTTAATTCTTAAACGTTAGACTTCTCAGATCGAAATTTGACTCTACCACCGTTGTTATATTTCAAAACCAATGAGATCTACACTATTAGTATATAAGAATTGAAGAACTTGAACTCTAGTTGACCCAAATATCGACCAACTATAGGATTGATTGAAAGTCAAACGAAAGAAATGCAACTCGATCCCTAGATGTGACTGGAACAATGCCTGATGGATAAAATGTACAGATTTATTGTCATCTACATTAGAATCAAGAGAATAACTAAATGATGAAATAAGAGACTAACATAGTAATTGGTTAACTAATCTCCAAAGGAATTTTTACTTTTCAGAATCTCCAGACGTTATTTTGTACTGAATCCAATTAATGTCTCATTAAACGTAATTGAACTGCGTAAAATGCCAATGGGTTGAAAAGTCTCGGTAGAGAGAGAAAACCAAATAAAGTATGAATGAGTAATATTAGCAAACAATTTAGCACGATTATATTTTAAAACCTCAACATTCTTCTATCTCTAACATCATGGTTTGAGAAGCCTCCAGCACGGAGACTTCCTGCCCAGCATTTTCAAAATTATCTCCATTAGCGTCAATATGCTTCTTAGGGTTTAAAGGTGATGACTCGGAAAAATAAGGCTGAGGGGAGGGAATGACAAAACAATGGGATGAAAATCTGGGCTGATGTGGGATATCTTGCATCAACCTGTAATTACGAAACATTAATATAGTTAATAGTGGTTACAAGTAACATCATTTTTTTAAATTTAAAGGCGTACTCAGACTTGAGTGTTGCCTCCGCTCTACTATACAATTGCATACTTTGATAGATTTAAACGAGTTGTCAGTACATATAGAATATAGGAGGGAGAGAGACATGTATAGGAGCAGGGGAGCGTTTAATACAAAATTTGGACGATTGCATATTTAAAATTTCTTAAGTGAAGATGGCGGTTTGGGTATAGTATCACAGAAGTTCGAATAAAAATGGCTGGTGGTTATTAAAATTAGAAGACGGATTTGGTTATAGTGACTTTGACTTTGTTATATAGTGATAGATTCGTGTGTAATTTTAAAGGAATTGACCGGTGGGTTTACTTTGGACATTGGCTTTGGATCTAGGTAGCGGGGGAGTGCATTGGCCATGGGCGGTACTTCGAATTTTCAGTCTTTCGGACGTCCGGATGAATACTTTGAATGCATTCCATATGCTTTTTCTCTTTGAGATGACATCGAGTGAAGGTGGAAAGGGCTTTTTATTCCGAAGACACGCATCAATGAGGAGGGCTCTTTGATCAGTGAAACGGATGCAGTGAAACAAGAAATAATCCACTGTTTCGGTATCTTGCCCACATTCAGACATAGGGGATGAGAATTTTTTGATTTTATGCAGGTGGTGGTTTAGTCTGCAGTGCCCAGTTAGGACTTCAGTTAGCTCATGGTGGATGTAGCTATTCTTGAGGCAGTTAGCATCGGTTGGACTCGGGAAAAATTCCTTCGTACGCGTGCCGGTGCTGCTATGGAGCCATTCATGCGCCCACATTTTCCCTAGTACGGTCTCGATGGTGTCTTTGATCAGTAACATTGGCCACGGATGATGATTGATTGGTTTGGAGTTGAGGTGAAGACAAGATTTTGCTTCTTCTCTTGCGAGACTAGTTCCTTCGGTTCCTCTCACCAGGTAGAGGTGGATGTAGTTCTGGTTGTCATAGCACAGTTGCCTGCAGTAGGCTGCTGGTTCGCTTATTTTCGGATTTTTGGTGCAGTTGTTGAGTGCAGAGATGGAGCTGCAGAGAATGGCACACTTGGCGTAGGAGTTTTTGGATGACACAGCGTATTTAATGGCAGATAGCAGGGCTGAGAGCTATGCCTGATCTTCGGTTGTGTTTGTTGATAGCGTCTCTTGAAAGGTATGGACGATATTAGAGGCTGAGCATCAGACTTCTCCAAACGCTTTGCCTGCTGTTGACTTATAGCTTGTACCATAAATGACCAGACTGTTTCTTTCTTGCGAAAGGAGTGGAATGGCCTCCACTGTGTCGTAGCTGATTGAGATCGTAACCCAGGGTGGGTGTCGTTTGGAATGAAACATTCTGGTATGGTCTATCTGATGGTCGAGCTGTAGATTCTGTAGCACCGCGCCAATGGTTGCAGCAGAGGAGGGGGCAAAAGGTTCTTGTTTGTGAGAAAGATAGTAGGTGGCAGTAAATTCAAGAATTTTTAGATCAATTTGTAAGAGATTGGAGATAATCAGAAGAGCATTTAAAGATACACTGTTGGAGGACGTTGTGATACATTTGAGCATAGTTCTTTGTAGAGATTGAATTTTTGATTTATAGGTTTTGATTAAGATGACACGACACCAAATTGAGCAACCATAAAGAAGTTTAGGAACGATGATAGTTTTATACTGGGTTACGAGTTTGTTGGTGTCCAATCCCCAGGTGCGCCCAAGACATCTCCGCAAAGTGTGAATTTGTCTCTGGGTCGTCTGGCATTTAGCCTCAACATGGGACTTCCAATTTAGTTTTTCATCCAGCAGAAAGCCAACAAAATTGGAAGTCGTAGAGAGCAGTATTTTGGTGTCTTTTACTATTATATAGCAGTTGTCTACGGTTTTTTTGTTTGAAAAGATCATAAGGGTTGTTTTCCGTGCGTTGATGTCTAACAGATATCGATCACAGTTAGTAATTGTGTCGTTGAATATTATTTGTAAGTTGCGCATTGCAATCTCACTCACTTTGTGCCAGCATACGATAGCTATATCGTCTGCGTAGCCAATAATTGTGAAAGGAAAGGGATATGATTGGCAAATAAGTTCCTCTGCCAGGATTATCCACAGGAATGGGAAAAGAACCCCTCCCTGCGGACATCCTATTTCCGCACCACAACTATATTTACCTTTGCTTGTTTTAATAATTCCAATTCTGTCTAGAAATAGACTGGAGATGATCTCTATGAGGTAGTGTGGACACTTTCTCTTGCTTAGGGCTGCCAGCACCGCTGCTGGCCAGGTGCAATCGAATGCACCACTGATGTCCAAAAACACCACAGCGGCGTGTTTTCTGTTGCTGCGGCTCGTCCCGACTACGATGGCTAGGGAGTGCATCGCACTTACGGTCGATTTACCTGGTAGAAAGCCATGTTGGTTTCCACCAAACCATTTGTGGCTTGTAGCCACCCACATTAACCTATCGTTGAGAATTTTCTCAAAGATCTTACCTATGGAGTTTAGTACGCTGATAGGCCGGAAACTCTTGACATCCTTATATGTTTCTTTATTGGGTTTCTTCAATACACAAACTTTTGCTATTTTCCATTGCTTCGGGTAGTATTTTATTTCTAGACACTTATTGTATAATCTTAGTAAAACTTCTGCTAATTAATTCTACATAGCACTTTAGGATTAACGCTATTGAGAAGCCGTCATTACCTGGAGATGCATTCGAATTTAATGTCTTTACCGCTGAAGCTAGTTCTTCTTGGGTTATTTAGGGAGGTGGGTCATTAACATTTGTTTGCTCATAATCTTCAATAGTCTTGTATACATCTTCTTGCATTGAATCCCTGGTCTGGGATTATGACAGGGATACAGGGCCCGTAGGCTTAGGCTTTGGGAAAAAACTGAGACTTAGTTATTTTACAATGTCTTCTTCGTCTGTGATTGACTTCCCATTTACAATCAGTACAGAAGGCATTTGACATTTATTTTGGCTTGCTGAGAGCTTTTTCATGCTCTTAAAAAGGTTCTTGTTCATATTGGTAGTGCAGAACTTTTCAAACGCCATTTCTTTGCTCTTTCTAAGGGTTTGTTGATACATACGTTTTGCTGAGTAAAATTCAATTTCTTGTGACGATGGGTTCTATATATTTCTCTTCCTCTTCCGATGTTATTTTCTTTGAGATATTTGTTAAACTCATCCAGGGTGGTTCGCATTGATGCCCTCAATCTGTCTAGTTCCGGCGTCCAAAAGTCCAGATTACTCTTGCTATGTTTGTTTCTCGGCAGCTCTGAGTTGATGGCACTATTTCTTATAATTTCGGTAATCTTGTCGACCATGTCGTCTACTTCAGCTTTTGTTTTGGTATTGGCCTCTTCTTGGTTTAAATTAATTTAACGTAGTTCATTATTTAATCGTAATTTTAATTTATTCTTATCTATATTTGCTAGTTTAGGTACGTTTCGTTCTGATGGTTTCCTATTGGGCCGTCCAATTTCTACTTCAGCATAACTGATGTAAGGATGATCTGATAGGGATACAATATCCAAAAATTTCCACTCGACAACTTTAATTTTATCTCCACTTATCGTTACATCTACTTTTGATGTCCTTAGCTTTATCTACTTTACAGTGTGGGATGTTTTCAACACTAAGATTATTTTTTATTATATAATTTTCTAGTTCCATACCTTTTTTGTCTGTGCGCTTACTAACCCACAGTTTGTTTTTGGCACTTGCATCAATCCCGATTAAAGTTGAGTTTAGATGTTTAAAGTGATTGAATTTATCCATTACTGAACCTAGTTGGCTGATTGAGGGTCTACAGTAGACCGAAAAGATATATGTGGGATTATTAAACTTTAGTACTATACCTATGCATTCATTGCTAGATGGGTCTGGGACTGTTTCCGCCAGCAGCGACTTTTGGTTAGGATAATAGCTCCATAGGCATGATCTCTATTGTCAATATTGTGATGAATACTATATGTATTTGGTACTGAAGGAGTCTGTAATTCGTTATTAAATTTATTGAAACAAGCAAAAGGTTCTTGAATAATTGCTATATCTATGTTTAAATCTGTAATATTTTTGTAAAAATGTAGAGAGGCAGATTTGGAATGTTGAAGGTTAATTTGTATGCACTTTAGCTTATTGAATGTATTCTTACTTGTCTTTATCATTTAGGCTAGGAGTTTCTTGAGCCGTTCTACTGCTTTAACTCGCTCCGGGCATTTCGGGTCGTCCGATTTGTGTTTACCGTTTTTACAGTTTACGCACTTATACTTACTATCCAAATGCACACATTCATTTGTCTTGTGCGTCTTCTCGGCACACTTGCCACAGTCTTCAGAAGCTGAATTGCAATTAGAAGAGATGTGACCAAAGCTATGATTCCTGTAACATGATCTAATTTCTCGATTGAGGTCCATAGCTCTGAAGCTGTGTCTCTTAAAACCGTTGATATTAGTGTGGATTATTCCCGATTTTAAAACGGCCGTTTGTACTTCTTTTGAAGTCACGTAAATTTTTACAAGTCCCTTCTCTCTTGACAGGATTCTGATACTGCTTATATTTCCTTTTAGCACCTCGTTCTGGTATTAAATCTCAGCTTGTAGTTCTTCTAACTTATCTGTTCCAGTAGCGAGTGCTACCACTGGGTAATTTAGTTAATGTTCAGCGATTGATTTCATCGTTCCGGTTAGCTTTAGATCCTCTTTTAAAATCTTTTCTGCCTTTTTTACGTCTGCTTCGCTGTTGAAGACTAGACGGGCCTGATTGTTTTTCTTTGAGAAGTGTTGGAGCGTTGGCCACTAGTTGTTGCTTTTGAATAACGTATCCATTGATTTCTCATCGAACACGGCTGTGTCCCATTCTAATTCCAGTTTTGCGACTAGGGTTACTGATTTAGCAGCCCCTGCGTATGTTGATTTTGATGGTGCCTCGAACGGCGCCCTGTTGCCAAGTAACATCATCTAACAGCAATTGGCAACACAAAAAGTCTAAAAGCAATTTAGTATGGATACTAGTTGTTGAATTTACCTTTTACTTGCACAAAACAAGAAGACATTTTTGTGTCCGCTTGAAAATACGTATAAACAAGTTTTGCACTTGGCTGGAAGCAATGTTCGTGTAGCGCTCTCAAATAAAAATAACGTTGTGGGATGAATCACCTGGTAAGGGTTACTCATCAGCATGAAAAATAGTACTAAAGATTCGAGAAATAATGTTTATTACCCAGTTTCACGCAAGGGCATCGCCATAGAAAGGTCGAGCAAATACGTTGTAATTACAGGTCTGGTCAAATAGGGCGTAAGACGAAGGCCGGGCGTACATGTCGTCAGGAAGGTTTGTTCAAATAAGGCGTAGAAAAAGGTCTGGTTCACCAAGCCGTCCTGTTTCTACACTGTTCTCTGCAACTCCCACTTCAACGGCTGACACTCAACTGCCCTTGTTTTTACAACACTTAACTCTTCTATTTAATGTCTTGGTCATGTGTGATAGTGGGGGGAGGGCGGAGCATTTTCGGTCAACCTCGCATGGAGGGCAAGCTTGGGTGTTTCCAAATAGGATGACATTTCCGGCCTAGAACCTTTAGATTGACCTTGCAGAATTTAGGGCAACGAAGGTCGCTAACTTCCATCAGTTAATGACCTGTGTGTTACTGCAGCTATCTTGTCGCGTCCCGCAACAACAAACGAGGCTAGAGCAGGAGGATCCATCCAATGAATGTGAATCCCGTTTTAGAAGACAAGGGACATAAGGCAAAAAAAAAAAAATGCGCGACAGACTTCTTCCGTAATGGTGCACTCAAGGGAAACGTCTGAACGGAATTTCCAAGGAGGACGATTCAGAGGACCGCTCTGATACCCAAGCGAAAATCAGTACTATTTGAGAGAACCGGAGACGAGGCCAAACCGAGACCAGCCACTCGACGGAGAAGGCGACGAAAAACAAGTTAGGACATTAAAACAATACGATTGGCAGGTCAGGGAGAGAAAGTTTGGAGTAAAAAAGAAACATTACACATGGACGCAATTCAAACAGAAGAAGGGAAGCATTCAAGACGAAAACAAGTGGTGCTGAGTATGTAAAATATCGGAACCGTTGTCCCATGCGATAAGATAAGCACAAATGAAGCATATTGCAAAAATGGAATGGCCAAGCATCAATTTCAAAAAGAGAAAAAATTAAACGAGTAAGGAAATGCATTGTACGGAGCAATGAGTCAAAAGAAAAGGAGTAAAAAATTGCGCGACGAAAGGACACGATAAAATTTAAATAGGGAAAAAGATGGAACATAGAAGAAATCGTACGGATTTAATAATTATTATTGATGACGGGGTCTCCTTGGAAGGAAGGCCTCTTCTTCCGGAGTCAAGCGGGGACGTTGTGATCTTGGCTGCCGTTGTATCTTCTGGCGTGCGGCCGCGTGCCGGCACTGCAGACTGTTCCGAGGAATTCGATTGAGATGAATAGGTGGGGCGGGGCAAGATGATGACTGGTGATCGAAATGGAGCCGCAGCAATGGCCGTTGGGGCTCTTTTGAAACAGCTGATGTTCAGGAGTTTTGACATGATTGGGAAGGCTTTGAGGAGGAAGGAACCGACGCCGCAAAATCGAAAAATTATTATGGAAATTATACCAAAACTCGAAACTGCTCCAAAATGCTTTAACCATCCTCCAAATTTCCCCACGAAGTCTTCGTGAGGAGCGTCGCTGTGGTGGATCAGGACGTTCGAAGTAAGGAGTTCTCGGGAGTTGTCCTCTGCGTGGTGTTCGTGAATGGTGGCCAGGATATCCGCCATTACCGGAGCATTACTAGGAGGGCTATTCTGAATTGCTGGTTGCATCTCTAATAGGGTGTTTGGCGTATTGTCGGCCTCATGTTTCTCTGCCTCGATTAGGTTGATTTCGATTGGTCGCCCTTGGACCTGAAAGTTAGCGAAAACTGGAGTCCATTCCCCATTCCTAGAGGCATGTGTTTTCCTACGAGCGGCCTGTAGAATTCAAAAATCTCTTAAACTTAAATTAAATATTTTTTTGTTTAAAAAAAAGATAAACCTTTTAGCAAAATATCTAAATAACACAAAGCTGTTAAGTTTTCCATCGATATTACAAACAGCAATAATTTCTGAGTTTTCGACAGTTGTTTCAAAACAAAGAATTCAGCAACTATTTTATGTTTACGTAAAACAATCCAAAAACTGATTCAAATTTGTTTAATTAAATGGGGTAATTTATAATATTATACTTTATAGATGATGGGTAAAGTAAATAAAATTTAAAAAAGTCCCGTGAACAGAAAAAAAGTTGAGTAATAATGAAATCCGAAAAGAAATGAAAGGAAAGGAGGAGCAGAAAAATATGGAGCATAAAGAACTTACAGCCATTTAAAAAAGTGGCTTAAAGAAGACGAAGAGAAAAAGAAACAAGAAGAAGACGAAAACAAGATTGAAATTCTTGAAAAAAGCTTTCTCGGATTTCAGTTTGGACTCGGAAGACGAAAATCCTGCTGCCCCAGCTGCTGCACAACCATGGTGGTGTATATCTTTAATTTTTTTATGTGGCGGAAAGAACGCTTGGGGACGTCCGGATTCTACGAAACAGGCTACGCCATTTAATCGTAGAGAAGGAAACGTGGAGAAGACGGGAGAAGATGAAAGAGAGAAAGAGGAGTTTTGTGAGGGGGGGACGAGGAAAGAAGACGGAGGTGTAACGAACCGGACGACGGATTATTAAACCGGAGAATCTAGAAGGGCCACTTACACGTAAATATTGTTTGATGTGAACTGCTATTGTAATTGTTTTATACTGTGTGTTCGGAATAAAGAAGCGTGGCTGTCTGATTCTAACAATTTAAAACGTAAGATTTATTTTTATTAAGTTGTAACCCTTAATTACCTTTTCGCCTGTTGTAGATTGTAAAATTTGTGTGATTCACTTTTGTTTGGGCATGCCTTCCTTGGCTGTGATACGACATTTAAGCAATTTGGTAAAGGGAAAGCTATGGCACTGAAACTCCTAAATACTAATGTTCAATTTCAAAGATTGTCAACAGTTTTCTACTTGCCCACTTCCTCTATTGAAGAAATAGACGCAGCAGGGGAAAGTGCTATGTGCATTGTGTATGGTGTTATTACCTACTGATGACAAAGACTTTCTTCGATAAACCATTTTCAAGAAGAAAGTCAGCAATGCAAGTGTTGCGAAATCTATCAAGCCAGAAAGGCTTCCTCCAAAAAAAGGTTCTGTAAAGTTTCATAGCAGACGTGTTATCTTAGAAATCCTGAATGGAATCCAGTTGATCCCGATGTGTTAGCTAGGGCAGTAGCCAGAGTAAAAAGCAAGGGTATCCCTCGCAACCCAAACCATCTTTCGAGAGGTGTCCAACTCTTTTTGCAAGTGCAATTTGGGAAAAATGGGAAAAAATTTTCCCATGTTTTCAGAGCAAATTGAGAGCATTTTCCACTAAAATTATCTTTTTTTTCGATTTCTGACCCATTTTCGGCTTATTTTTCCCTAATTTTTCCCATTTTCCCGACGAGTGCAACACGGGAAAAGAGTCGGACACCCCTCGCCATCTTTTTTTAATCCGTCCCATCCAGCTGAAATGGTTAAGAGGGAACAATTCGGCAAGTTTTGCCGAATCGACAATACAATTTCGGCATTATGTCGATTCGGCAAATCCGATTCGGCAGATCCATTTTTTTGCCGAATCGACCAGCTTGCGTTATCTTACAGGTATTTAAATTTGTAAATTACCACAGAGATGAGTTGTTGTATGTTGTCGTGTTCTGACATAGATCCAAATGTGGTTAAGAGTGACAACTATGAAAGAAACTGATTGGGGGTGGTTAATGAATGACAGATTATTTTTTCCAATCACAACTGATCTACCACCAGCTCAGAAAGAAATATTGAAAATGATTAAGTGTGGATGTAATGGAGGATCTACGAGATAGTCTGCGAACAGCCTGGTCTGTAGGCTCATGGTCTCACGTGGCGTAGTCTGCAACCATCATTCATTTGACGTTTGAACTCCGAGGTGTTCAGTTTTTCGATGGAATTTCATCAAATATTATTCGTTTACGTAAGAAAATTAAATACTGAATAAAATTTGTTAAATTTAAATGAGCTTATTAACTATATTATATTTTTAGATATTGGGCAAAGGCCGCAAAGCCAATAAAAAGTCAACTACGACCCGAAGAGAAATGAAAGAAAAGGAGGAGAAGAAGAACAAACAGGAGCATCAAGATCTTGTAGCCATTAAAAAAATGGTCTAAAGAGGACAAAGAAAAAAAGAAACAAGAGGAAGAAGAAGAGAAAAAAAAGACGAAGAACAACAGATGGACAATCTATAAAAATCTTTTTCTGATTCAAGTCTTGACTCGGATGATGATGATCCAAGTGCCCCAAGTAGAAAATGACCAGAGGCAAAGGTAAAAAGGCCACTGCAATCCACCAAGTTTTGAAAGAAAAAGAGGAAAGAAAAAAGAAACAACAACATCAACAGCTTGTCGCGATCTTGAAAAAATGGTTCAAAGAAGACGAACAAAAAGAAAAAAAAAGCAAGAAGAAAAGAAAAAAAAGACGAAGAGCTAGAAATGGAAAATTTATAAAATTATTTTTCGGATTCCAGTCTCGAATCAGACGAAGATGATCCAAGCGCACCAGCCGCTGCCCAACCATTGCATTACGTTTCTCTTATTTAAAATGTAAGTTTAATTTTGATTAAGTGGTTACCCTTAATTACCTTTTCTTCTGTTGTAGATTGTCTTCACTCTTCAGCGTGTTGGAATTATCAGTGGGTTTTTTGCTTTTTCACTTCATGTAGCCTAAGGAGCACAATAAAAGCTTTCACTACTGCTAGTTTTTCACTACTGTAGTTTAAGAAGAAAAACAGATTGGCAATCTTGAAAAAGCTTTTTCAGATTCCAGTCTGGACTCGGATGATGAAGATCCTTGTGCACCAGCTGCTGCACAACCGATGTATTACATATCTGCAATTTAAAACGTAAGATTAATTTTGATTAAGTGGTAACCCTTAAGTACCTTTTCTTCTGTTTGAGATTGTAATTTCACTTTCACTGCTGCTAGTATAACTATGTCTGAATCTAATGTTGTTTTTCGGACTCAATCGTCCTAAATGTATAGTATGTAAATGGTTTACACCAGCTGGCTTCTCGACTGAAGCTGGCAAGCGGAAAAGTGTTTAAAATACAACGGGCGTTTGTACCCGAGGGGTAGTAGGCCGTTGAGTAAGGCCTCGGATAGAAATCCAAGTGGGTCGCCACAAATGATAATCATAGAGGGAAATCCGAATAGACCCCAGTCACCAAAAATAGGAGTGACAGTAGACGAACTACAAGGGGAGGCAGGCGCTCAGCCATCACCAGAAATGCCGCCCCCAAACTTGGAAGGATACGGTTTGGCCCCAAGGAAAAAAACTTTAACAGAAATAGTTAAAGAAGGGTTCGCCCGATATGACGCGCAAATACATTCAATCACTGGTCGACTAACAGTGACTGTTACACAAATGGCGGAGGCGGTCACAAGACTAGACCGCCAAATTGGCGTACTCAACCAAGAGATGCCAGGCAAAAAATAATAGGCCTCAGAAACTCAATGATAGAGGACACAACCGCCAGAATAGCGGCCGTAGAGAGAAGCACGGCAGCAAAAAAATGCAACAGAAACTGAAGGCCCGAATGGCCGCACACATCGAACAGGCGGCGGGCCAGCTTCAGACCAGCTTGAACGAGCTAAGGCTTGCTGAACGGTCGACGACGCATAACTAAGAAACGACCTGAGACATCTGGTAGAAGCCAAAGGTGAAGAAATCACCAACGATCTCGTGCGGTCACAGACGCACCTTTAAATGCTAAAATCCAAAAACAAATGAAAGGAAAAGAGGAGCAGAATAAAATGGAGCATAAAGAACTGACAGCCATTAAAAAATGGTTTAAAGAAGACAAAGAGAAAAAGAAACAAGAAGAAGACGAAAAAGAGATTGAAATTCTTGAAAAAGCTATCTCGGATTTCAGTTTGGACTCGTAACATGAAGATCCTGCTGCTCCAGCTGCTGCACAACCATGGTGGTATAGGCCTATATCACTTAATTTAAAACGTAAGATGAATTTTTATTACGTTTTAACCCTTAAATAACTTTTCTTCTGTCGTAGAGTGTAGTTATTTTTAGCAAGTTTGGGTTCTTCAATGGGTTCTTTGCAATCAGCTTATTGTTTCACTTCATGTAATCACTTCGAGCACAATATAAGCTTAATGGTAAATTACGTTACTCTTACCTGTAGTTACTTGATTTCTTACTTGTTGTAAGTGATTGTGCTGACTGAAAACCAACGACCAACTGAGTAACAAACACAAACATGTTAAGCAATTTATTTTTACGTTTACCTAAGACAATCCAAAAACTGTTTCAAATTTGTTTTATTGAATGGGCTAATTAATAATATTATACTTTATAGATAATGGGCCAAGCAAAAAAAAAATAAAAAAAGTCCCGTGAACAGAAAAAAAGTTGAATGATGCTAAAATCCGAATAAAAATTAAAAGAAAGGAGGAGAAAAAATGGAGCATTAACAACTTCTTCAAAAGGTTTTTAGCAAAATCAATCAATAATCCAATAATCCATTAAGCAAATAATCTAAAAGCATAAAATCCGTTTGAAATGTTTTCTTGAAAAAAGTCAGGATCAAGTCTGTGTAATTTGAAGAGAACAGGGCACAAGCAAGACCGTATCATACGCTTGAGATCTACACACTGGTTCTCACTTCGGGGGGAGGGGACATCATTGCCAGGTCGTTCCATTTTCCAAGTTATGTCCCCAGAGGAAATGTTGAACTTTGATCCGAAACTTCCAACTCTAAACACTCGCGTCGTCTTTTGTAAATATAATTTTTACTACCCAGAACTCAAATACCATCATGAACTTTTGTGCAATCATCTCGGTAATTAATGACGGCAAAGCACTTGCACTCAATCGAAGGCTGTTATATAATATATTAATTATATAAAATATATAATTTTATCATTTCTTCTAGAACCTAAATAGAAGGGTCGCCCAAAAAATATTCGAAGCCAAAAAAGAATCTATTCGCCTGGATCAGAATCCAACGAGTAGGAATCATCCGTCAGCACCGTCACTTCATCATCCAAGGTAAGTAAAAAGAAATACTGGAAGTTAATTCGAGCAAAGATTCACCCATGAAGCCCGGAATTCGTAATGTTCCTGCTTCTTACCGAGCTGGTGATCCACCCCAGAAACAGCAAGTATTCATGCAGAAACTGCAGGAATTCATGGCTAAATAAGGGACGCCTATAAGACGATTGCCCAGTATACAATTCAAACCACATATCACTATCATTTGAAGATTTTCTTATATCTGGATCATTTTAGATATCGTAGAGGACGGTCGGGAGTCTCATTGATGGGAAACTGTAGACCCTTTAGGATGAAAGTTAACCATACCCTATCCTCTTTGTGGCGAAACAGTTGGAGATTTATTCGATTCAATATTGCTGCTGCGCCTGGAGAAACGACAGCATGAGCACCATCAACACTAGAGCTCGAGTTAAAATATGGATGAAACAAATTATTGGCGGGTGACAAAACATTGAATTCTGGTGTTGAATGAATAAACAAAGATTCATAATTTAAAATGCGTTATCAGAAGGATAAGATAAAAAACGAACCCTAAATCCAAAGTTAAATGTTTGATGGAAAATACATTTTGTCAAACAATCGTAAATCTGCTAACCATTATTGTAATTGACTCTTAGTGACGTATTCTGTTTCAAAATCTTTGGTAAATGTGTGTCCATAAGACTTTCTATGCTTCATAACCACGAAAGGAATAAGTCTTAGAAGAAATCAACGAAGAACCAGATGAGGTAGCACATCTGTGGACGTAGTCCGCAGCTAATTCAATTCCACATTTATAGAGTAGGGAAGGAATTATAAATGATACATCATTTACAACTATTGAATGTTATTATTGAATTTTTAACGTATTATTATTAGTATTTGCCTTCTTTCTTCAAAATAACCTCACTACGACAGCGTTTTATCACTTATTATTGGTTATTTTAAAAATAGAATATCTCCAAATTGTGTCTCCGGTTCAAAGTATCTTAAAAATAAATAATTCTTTGTGGATAACTCAGAATAAGAATATTTGTTTTTATTGCACCCAATGTAGAAATTATCTTGATAAATTTGATGATAAAGATATCCGTGCTTCCCACACCTGTAACTATTGTATTTCATCAGAAAATGGGCTAATAAAAAAGAGCTATTTTTTCCTAAAAGCTGTCCAGCAATTGATTTACTAATTACTCATATGTAAGAAAATCTAAAACTTTGGAATTAAATTGAGCACGGGAAGTCAAGGTCAAACGATGATAATTGTAGACATAAATTTTTCGGGTGAAAATTATAAGAAATTGTTACAGTTTTTACGTGGGAATTAGAACTTTACGTTTATTTTTGCTACGGAAGGATGTTCAAGTATTCAAGTCTTCCAACAATGCCATATGGCCACTTTTTGTTCTACATAAATGAGCTGCCATTCCACCTTAAATCAATATTCATGACATTGAACACATGTGGTTTGGGATGGAAAAGCCAAATACAAACGGATTTGAAAATACCAATTGCATTGCTCCAAATTCCAAAATGCATTTTTTAAACGTTTTGTTGAGGAAACTATCCAACTTTTCGGAATGGATTTCAATGGCTTGATAAATTAAACAACGTCGTACGTATATCTTGCGTTCTCTTTCCTTTTGCTGTTGCTGCACCATCATGATGCTCTGGCGCGTGCTATGCTTTTGAATTTTATGCAGTTTAATGGAACTTATGGATTACATTATTGTGAACATCCCGGTGTCTCTGTGAAAGGCGATGGACACGTCTGGGTTTTCCCATCACATTTCCGTCCCTCTATTTAGAAACTAAAAAACTCACTACTTCATGCCGTTGTGGCAATATAGTGGCGGGATGCACAGGATGGAGCAAAAGGATTTCAATTTTCCTGTTGTCCCTAAATTCGATCTTATTACTGGCACTATACCTGATATCCGTCATTTTTTTTTCCTGGCATCGTGAAACAGTTTTTAACTATATGCCTCGAATCAACGGAAAAACCGTAAAGTACTATGACAAAACATTTTGAAGATTCTTTGCTTGACATAAAACTACTAGAAGAAATCCTTAGGAACGGAAAATCCTGGAAAGCAAGTAAATTAAAAAATTGTCTTCTTTTTTTTATCCCCATTTGTTCTCAATTTCTACTTCATTATGAATACTACTGGCATTGGCTTTATCTTGTGAATTGCAGAACATTTTTGGTAAAGAAGTAAATAACGCAAGAAGCTTGCTAAGATAGTATATTTGTCTTTCATCGGTAAATATTTTGTACGGCGTTAACATGTATTTTATAATGTACTCTTACTTGAATACATTTGAAAGGGAACGGGAAATTAGGGTGCACCTCTGGCATACTCTGTATTCTTGATATGAAGATGCGGGTGACAGTATGAAAACCTGATTTCTTATTAGAGAATTTTCCGCTTAATATATCAATTGTGTGATTACAGAGGATACAATTTCTTATTTCTATGTTTCTCAGTTGGAAAAAAATATCCCTTAAACCTCGAAGGGAAAATTTAAAATCAATCGGGAAATTTAAATTTGAAAAATTGTCTCCCGGCGAGATAATTGCTATCGAAAATTGGTTTAAACTAACTTTTAGCATTTTCTTACAGTAGAATACTTGTAAATGGACAATGTTCTTTAACTGCTTCGTGCAGACTTCAAACGACATAATTCTGTCATAATTTCAGGAAACAAGTCTGTCATAAACTTTAGAAAACAACAATTTCGCAAAATATTGCAGTATTCTTTTTCAGCTCCGTGCTTTGAAAATTTTTCAGGAAGCAATATGTCTACTATCTCCAGGGAACAAATGTAATCAACAATCAACAAAAACTTTGCTTGATGTGTTTAGGAGCTGTGGGTATGACGATGGGATTTGGAATGGATTCACTAGATTTCGTTATTCAATTGCTAGAAAAAGTTTTTGATGGCAATCTTAACGGAAACCTTACTTCTCAGAGTTGCCAAAGCTTACCACTTTGCCAAATCCAATTGCTGTTGACAAAGGAAGTAAGAATCTACTCTATAACTTCAAAAGACTGTGTAAGTATCCGATTTCAATAAAAAACATCTATATTAACGTTAAAATTTGGAATCTTTAGCATATAACATGAAATTTTCTGTTTGAAAGTTGAAATTTGAGAAATTTGAAGGAAATACTTGAGAAAAAAGACAACGACACTTTTTAAAATTCATTCATCCGAAAAATCAGTGAATTTATGAATAACGCCAGCACATCTTTTTTGAAACAAAGCAGAAAAAATAATTGGGACTAGTAATCTATAAAAAGAAAGTGAAGCAAGCTCCAGTTGAAAGTTTTGCAACTTAAAAAAAAGTTATAAGTTATTTTAGTTAATGAAGAACATCGGTACTGCTTATCGGATTCCTGATTTAGATGTGATTTGCCATTATGCTAACTGCACTATTCTGACAAAGGACCCCCAAAAGAAGAAGAACGAAAATATTTAATCCTGGAAAAGGGAAATGCAATTCAGTTTTAAATTTCAAGATTTGTAACTTATTATCTTATGTGTTTTAGTACAAAATAAGTTTTGATTCGATGTTTAGGTTCCATTTTTCTTGAATTCTTTGTAAAGGTTCTACGATGAAAACTAATTACCTTTAATTAAATTTTTATTCTTATTACTATTTCACTAAATCTTCTTAGATTTTCTGAAAAGGATAAACTTTCAAAAGATCCAAAGGTTTTTCTTGCTTTTTCTGATTGTCTTCTATAAAGTCAAGCAGAGAAAGAAAAATCTTATATTGTGTGTCAAATTCAGCCTTATGGGTGAGTTTACAGTTTTCCAAATATGAAATTTTTATTTTACTTAAAACCTTCAATTGTCAAAGACTTAGAAGCATGAAAACTTTGTGTTATGTAAATGCTGTGACTTTTCTTCTCAAACTCTTTTCAACATTCCAAATTTTATGGAAGAATTTAAAAAGATGGTGACGAAGAATTTCGAAGATTCCACTTATTCATCCTCACCCATCTCTGAGTATTTGCGTGCCATTTTTAAAATTTTTACGTCAAAAGAGATCAAAAACAGCAGAAATACGTTAGTGAAATTATCTTAGTTAAAAATTATCAAAGAGCTTTCTTAACTTTTACATTCTCGAAAATTCATCAGAATTTGTATAAATAATATAAATAAGAGTTTTGCAAGCATTATATAATATAAAAATTGCACAGCAATATATTTATTTTTTAAAATTTCGTTTTAAGCCAAGTTAACTATGTCGTTATAGAATGTTCATGTATACGGTCCGGGTTGAAAACGGTAGACACTGGGATGTTGATTATTTTACTTTTTTGAAAATGAAGTGGAAAAATACTGATTTTTTTCTTAGGTTTTTTGGGTTGAAAAATGGTGCCACACTGAGTTTTTTGTTAATTGAGTTTTTGAGCCTATTCTGACAAGTTATTTGAAAGTGGTTATACACTTTAGGAAATTTTTCCGAATTTTGTTAAATTTTTCGAAATTGTTTATCTATACTTAACCTACTAAATAAAAAATGGACAGAACTTTCTGTCACGGTAAGTCTGTTTTTTCCTGTTTCATTGATATTATTGCAAAAGGAATGTAGAAAGGATGAAGTACCATTTGTCAATAACATTAAAAACCTTCAGTTCATAGGGTCATAGTAAATCTCATTTTTTTAACTGCACGTTCAAAACATGAGATTTACGTGTCATTTGAAAATTTACATTTTTTCGAGGCATTGGATGTTAAAAAGTGATGCTTGAGTAATTTAAAGATAAAATGTCTGTTGTTGCCTTTCTTGGGGGAATTGTTGGGTAACGGCGATCGCAAAGAATTCTGTTTTTGCTATAGGTGATTAGAAACTCCAAAATTATTGCGTAATTTAATCGTCGTCGCCGTCTTGAGAATGAAAAATTAGCTGGGGACTTAAAAGTTAAAAGAACGTTTCTACTTTAATCAATCCTGGCGAACGAAGACGATTTCTTTCGTCTTGTGTTTCCGCATTTTACTAATTAAAAGAATACGCCACTTTAGTTGTCATAATGAGAAATATTTACAAAATTGGGAAATTTCATTGTTATAGAATCTATTCGTGACAGTTTTTCCAACTATGTAACTTAAAAACACAATGTCACTGGGACTACCCAACGAGGAAGTCGAATTGCTGTCATCTTAGCTTCCAAAAGGTTAAAGTACGTGTTTATTAAAACATAACAAATTAACTTTAACACTTCACATATATTTTTTAAAGGGGCTGAAAAGGAACGTCGATAACACTCTCCTTTTTTTGGAAGATGATGTCAGCATGGCGTTGACAAATGCGAGAATTAAAGCGACATCATTTGAAATCTTTTATCAATTAAATCGAAATAAGTGATAAGAAATGTTAGGCTGACAAATATGCTGAAGCTGAAGCTGAATTTGACTTATTTGAAGTTTGAAATTTTAAGAAATTTAACAAAATTTTGCATCATTACAGAATCCCAACCTTTTACCATAGATAGAATAGTCAAAGAAGATGAGGCTATTATAGATGTTGCTCAAGGAGACAGCAAATTCCAATTTATTTATTTTAATGCTGAGTATGAAACGCATGGTTAAGATGGCCTTCCACTGAATGAATCAATGACTTCTCTCGTCTTTGATTTATTTTTACCAGCACCACCATCTGTTACTTTAACAAATTCTGTACCACCTGTTTCTTTTCCAAATCCTTCATCTGCGGTTTCCTGCAGCTCTCCATTGCATGGGCCTATGACAGAAAAAAAAGTGTCTTATTGTGTGTAACACCTACAATTAACATTGAATTTCTGTTGAGAATTGTGTCCATTAAACAAAAAAAGACAAATTCCAAACATAAAAAAATCGTTCGGATTGGTGTACATTGGCTTGTTGGGTTTGCGACGATCGGCCTCTTTGACTAATGGCCCCTCGCAGTTGCTTAAGTTGCCCTCAAGACTGTTGCCCCCCCCCCAAACAGCAGCAGCAACAACAACCAATGTTTTTAGGTTTAGATGGCCTTATCAAATCTTTAAGGAAAATCAATTTTTGGCTTTACTTGACATTCTTGCCAACATCATCATGGATTTTACTGCTGGAAATTTATCCCGCAGTGGTTGGATTGTGACTGCTGTGTTTTTTTGTTGTTGTTTTAGCGTTTATTACTTTACTTCTGGTCATTGTTTTTATAAACCTTGATCTCTCGGAAAACAGGGGGCCCTTTCAAAACTTATATCGTTCGCTGCCTACTTCTTTGGCCATTTTACAGCACAAAACCTTTCCCACAGTGGTCTGGTTGCAACTGCTTTTTTTTTGTTATTATTTTGGGGTTTATTGGTTTGAATCTTATCATAGTTTTCATAAACCTTGATCACCCTGGAAACCGACGACATTTTCATAATTTAGCCTTCGTTGCATACTTTTTCGGCCTTGCTCATTTTTTTAAATTGCTTTATGATGCACTTCTTGAGAGGGGGTGGCTTTATGCCTTAGTAAATAATGTAAATCTGTAAACCACCCACAAGTCAAAGAAGCTTTCCACAATGTAGCTGTTTAATAAAATAACTGGATTAGTGGGAGAATTGCTACTTAATTTTTTGTCGTTGTTTTAGAGTTTATGGCTTTGCTGCTAACAATTGTATATAAGAGTTGATATTCCTGAGAATAGGGGGGCATTTCAGGACTTCACTGTGGTACTGCTTGGGTCTTCTTAGCATGTTTTTTAAGCTTCTCCATGAAACTCTTCTTGGGAGAGAGTGGTTTTATGTTGTAGCCAACAAAGCCATTCTGTAAACGACCCCAGTTGCCGACAAGATACATTTCTTTAATAATCCAGATCGACGATACATTACATATGTGTTAGACGCGAACTTTGACAACGAAGAAAGAAGAACCTGAAATAGTTATTTTGATAGTTTAGATTAGGATTTCTCATATGAAATAAGAGATAATGAGTTTTGTAATAAAAGGTTATCATTAAGGATTCCAATTTATTATATTCCAAATGTTATATTCAAGTTTTAAAAGAATTCAGAACAGGACAAAAGACTTGAACATCGGAAATAAGGGTAGGCAATCCAAACATTGACGACAAATGTAAATTTTATTGTTTGAAAACCATGATACACTTATTAGAAACAAGGAAAATGAAGGTAAATAATGGAAAAATTGGTTGTTATAGAGTACACCAATAGTTTGGTTTCTTTAGGTATATCATACATCTAAGATCGTTAAGTGGAAAACAATTGGATGTCACTTGACAACGAGAAAGTTTCCAATGTTTCCTTCGAGGAAACTAATGAGGAAAAAATTTTATCAAAGATCAGTGTCGTTCGTTTATAAAGAGGCTGGATATCTACACATCTATACGTCTAACTAACTATAAATATAGGGTTTGAGAAATCGTACTCATTTTTTCAACCATCTAGTGATGGTGGCACCTGGCGAGAAAAAACAGTACCTCTTGGTATGAGATGGCTGGCATTATCTCCCGGAGTGCGTTAAGTGAAAATTTACAACGCGCTTTGTTCTTTTTGACGCATTTGCTTTGCCAAATTTAAAATCAAAATAAAATTCATAAATATATTTAAAATTTAAAATTTGACTCAACTCAGATTTCAGACGAAATTGAAGTCTTATTAATTTTTTAATTGATTAATTCCATACAAAAATACCCGAAGAAATAATTTTATTCTTAATCAAATCATTACCTCCGTTAAATTAAATCATTAATCTTCTTTCAGCAAACCATTGGAAAGTTAAAAAATCATCAGGGTGCCCATCATTGCGATTTGTTGGTTTCACGTGGACTGATCCTATTAGAGTTTCTTGTGAGGTGTAATTGAGTTTTTGACGAATTTTTACAACAGAAATTAGCTCAAAAACGAATAAATGACAATAAATAATTTCAATTCTTTACTACAAACTAAAGTACGTAGTTTGAGCGACACCCAGAGATTATATGTAAAAAAAAATTTAGACGTTCAAAATTGGTTTTTCAAATATTTTGAAACCTACTAGACTTTCCACGCTTGGAAAGAACCAACATTTTTTTTAAATCAGAATTTTTTATTTCAGGATGTTATGAATATAGTCAGTTCAGTACTAAGAAAAGACAATTTTCTGCTAGAATTCCAGTCATCGAAAAGATGTTGATGATATTTTGGTGTATCGCAAAAAGAGAATCTTTCAGAGAACTATCGCATCCGTTTGATCTTAATGCTGGAAATGTTGATTAAATATATGTTTTTATAATGTTTTTAAGAATTTTTGACAAATTTTACAGTAGACAGTGTTTTCATTACGTAGCCGACAAGGGATCAACAAGAGGGTCTTTCAGAAAAACAAATCTTGCTAATACTATTGATAAGAAATAATTGTCTTTTAAAGAATTTTATTCGCTGTATAGATGTTTAAAAATATCTAATGTAAAAGGTTACTTTGACAGTTTTGGGGTAGAGATAAAGCAATCTCTCAAAAAATTTCCAACTTGTACAAGCAGCAAGTGCAAGAATAAAATAAAAGTAAAAGTAGATGCAACTTGCAACGATTCATTGATGTCAGCGTCGGGTGGCCTGTATCAATGCTTGATTCAAGAATTTTTCGTGCTAGGCCTAGTTCGTTTTCACAATCATTACAAGACCAATCAAGTAACACAAAGAACCTGCAGATACTGCCTACCCATTTAGTGTGTATTTCATGGTGTTATTTAAAAGAAATCTTGTACCAGATGAACATGAAAATGCTCATTAACTTAGTCCTCAAGTCTGATTGTCAAAGTGTTGGGGCCTATCGGGTTGAAAAGAATGAAATGGCGTCGGCTTGAATATATAATGTTTTCTAACTAAAAACAGATATCCTTTTGTGCTGAGACTCCGGTGCGACCCATCAACGTCATTGGAACCTCAACATCTCTTGAAAGTACAGTTTTGATCCAATAAGTCTTCTTCGCATCGGGTCGAAGAAATAAGGTATCAAATCAACGACAAGGAATGGCGTCTTCTTTTCTTCGGCCCCTTTTTCGTTGAGCTTGAGGAGGCCAGCACGCAAGTCCTCAAATCGCTGTCTTAAATCATGATTAAACCTGTGGGTTTCTATTTTCTGCCAAAGAACGAGGGGTAAAACCTCCTTCACGATTTCTTGGATTTTGAGATCAGATTTATACGGTAAAGAAAGCCCAAGATTTTTGAGGTTCCAGTAGAAGATTATTTAACACAGTAGAACAAATAATCAAATATTTGTCATCGCATTTAAAATCGTGCGTAAATTCACTTTATATTGCCGTTTAAAAATCACAACTTTTTCAAACGAAATAGGAACATTTTGATCAAAAGCAGTTTTTATTTTTTCTGACGACATCGTAATCGTTCAGCTTATTTTCATACACTCTAAAGAAGGGGATTCGGTTTCGATTTGCCGTTATTTGTATTGAAACATTGGATACTGTACCACTGTAAAAATGGTAGCTGGGCTACATGAAAGTTTTCCTCAATGTACCACCATCTCATACTTTGAAGATCGTTGATCTGGTCGTCACTGGCAAACAACAAATGATGTTTCTCCCCTACCACTACCTCAACACAATATAAAGATTGTTTCAATTTTTAAATTGTAAGAGAGTTTTCAAATGTGAGATATATATCATATCTCACATTTATGTTCAGTATACGGAAATAAACATCAAAATCAACAAAACCAAATAGTAAAAAATGCAAGGGTAACATCGTCCTTTCTTTTAAAGCAACGTTATATTACATCTGGGATAATCTATTTTTGACTAGTTAGGAGAGCTATGAAGAACTAAATGAATGTTTTTTTCTATAGTTTAAAATATACAGTTTAATCAGGCCATTTAGAAGGGTGGTAGGGTAACGACAATTTTGAAAAATTCTGATTCCACGAAAGACATTCCACCTCAACCCTCATTACATGTCCCCTGTGAATCGAAAATAAGAATCTGATTTTAAGGTAGCTGAAACTTTTATTGGAACAAAATCATAATAATCGCACCGCTAAATTACAGAGAATAACACAATAACAGATCACGCACAGAATAACACATCAACGCTCATCGCACGAAGCTTAAGTGATCAAACTAATACCACGGCTAACTATATAGCAGAAAAATTATAAAAACAAAAAAAAAACATTTTTGATTTCGTCCATGGAAAAGCACCAGACATTTGTTAAGTAGAAGGTTACCCAACGGCTCCATGTTTGTCAGAAAGCATTGTATCAGCTTACAATATTAATGATGGGCTCCGGTATTTAGGCGAATTACTCATATTTATGAGGAGATATAAATATCATTTACGATCAATTACTTCAAGTAAAAAATCTCATCAATCCGATAATGGTGCAAGAAAGTCATGGACATCGTGAACACATACAGAAGTTGAATCACTTCCACTAAATTATTACCATTCCAATTGTTTGGTCAGGGGTATGGAGAGAAGGTTCCCAAGCACAATGTCACATTTCATTTATTTTGTGTAACTTTCTACTGTTGTTTTCAAATTTTTAACTCCTTGTAGTTTTCAGAACTTGCAGTTTTAGTTTTGGATAGTAGAAGAAATAAATTAGATCTCTGTAACATCATTTATAATATCTCATCTGCGAAGCATTTATCAAATGATATTTGTCTAAATTTTAAAAAATGTTATCAAACGTTCTTAAAAATTCCATTTTCTATAAAGCACCAGAGTGCTAATGAATTATTGTACTTCTTGTAAATCAATTTTACTACATGTTCATTGCTTAAAAACGTGGGCATTACATTCGCCAGACAATAAGCTCCGTCGATCAATTTCGATTCCTATTAAAATTACAATCGATATTATGCTTTGCGTCCGTAGAATTTCCCTTTACTACCCGTACCAGCAGTAGCAGTATTCAAGTAATCAATCTTATTCGTTAGTACTTAAGTATTACTCGAATTTCTATTTAAAAATTATTTTTAAATGAACAGAAACTTCGACTCCGATGACGAGTCTGGAGGTTGTTCTGATTGCGGGAAGTAAGGGTGCGTTTTATGGTGAACTTGTGGTTTAGCAGCTCAACTATTTTGTTTACAATAAAATGATTTTTTTGTTGGTTGAGTAGAAAATTTTAGTTCCACTACAGATTAACCATAAAATGAAAATTGATCTGAACTAGCAGAAAGCTCCTCCTCTTTCCCCACCCTTTCTGGAACGTCAACCGGATATCAAATTTTATTTGCAACTATCTCATCTAAATTTCCTTTTTATGCTACATAAATATTTTAACATTAAAAAATGTATTTTGGTATTTAAAAACTAATAATTGTTAAGTTATAAATTAAATTTTAAAATTTTTTTGAATGGTTAGCTGCACCAAACGAAAAATAGACGTCTTTTTTACATCATCCAGCCTTAATTGAAAATTCCCATCAAATATTTCTTACCTGCATTCTGCAATGGAAATTTAACTTAAATGAATTAAAATTAATTGTTTATTAGCTTCTCGTTTTTTCTACACATTTAGGAAAATGTTAATGATAAAATAGTGCTATTACTGACAGTAAGCCAAATGGCTTGCTGGTAGAAAATTTGTTTTTGGGTCCATCCACTAGTGAAGTCAATTCTATGGAAAATTCATTCGAAAGTGACGAGGACGAAATATCAGTAATCAGTTTTATAAAAGAAGACTATCCCAAACACACTGGTTACTTACAGGTTGTACCTTGTACTCAGATTGTGATTTTTGGAGACAATTTCAAGTCTCACGCTCACTTTTAATAAGATACTTCATTACTTAAACGTTGAAGAGTTTAGTGAAGTGAGGTGTGTTATCATGGTTGCTCAGAACCTCTTTCCATTGTTGAAATTTTTCTATCAAGATGCTTTAAGAGTGTTTTCTGACAAGTTTGAAAGAACTGAATCCACTGTTTATCATGTTATTGGCATGGTTAGCCAGTTCTTCTTTGATCAACAGTCTAACTTTATTACGATGCCCAGAACACAAAATCAAATGTACTGAAGCTGAGTTTCAAAGAAGAAATGGAATCCCAAGGGTTATAGGAGCTATTAATAAGAGTCATTGACGTTTCACCCCGAAAAATAGAACATGAAATCTTATCAAAATTGAGTGCAGGATAGAAATTTTGTTCTGATGGCGATGGTCAAAGTTGATCGTCAGTTCAGTTACATTTTCGTTGGATCGCCAGGAAAGAATCATGACTCTTTTATTTTGAAACAATCTACCCTTCAACAAAACCTTCAGTCGAATTGTAATGCGTATTTTGATTATCGAAAATATCACAAAATTGGTGAATCTGCTTTTCTTCTACTGAAGCAGTGTATTTTTCCTTACAAACAAACAGATGGAGAGCACCTTTATCCAGATAGAGAAAAATATTTCATTACAAGTTATCGAGCACAAGGATTTTTGTAGAGCAGGCTTATGTGACTTGAAGATTCGATTTAGAAGAACTCAAGATTTGCATCAATACATCCATCGAGCAGTAAATATAGTAGTAACCTCCTGTGTGCTACACAACATTTGTATTAAAAATGGTGATCTTGAAATTGATGGAAATGGTGCAAATTGCAATGTGAATTCCGAACGATTTCTTGATCTAACTATAGGTTCTTTGAACGAAGGTATTATAAAACAAGACTTAATTTGTGGAAGAATACAACCACCATTTAACAATAGATTGCGGTTTTTTCACTAAATTCTTGTTTCCCTTCTTGGATAAAAAAAATCCTGAAACAAAAATACACTTCGTAGTCTCTGTGGAAAGAAAATCTTTGTTTTTCTTTATTGAAGAATGCAGACCGTTACATCAAGGGCTCTACATTAACAATAACTGATAGCTTAAAAGAACATTAACACAGCAAAAACGTTCAGAACACAACTAACATCTTTAAATGCCAGAGAACCACATAAGCTGTAAATCTAGTCCTTTATTTTTGGCCATTTGTTCCGTAAAGACTTGAAAAAAATTGTTTCTAAATAGGACAGCATCTTCATGACGCTTCTGCTTGCTTCAGATTCAGCATGTCTCTTATTTTTCTCCTCCCTCTAGGCAGTCCTCTCATATTTGCTGATCATAAGAATTTTAATAACCCTTGCAACGTTTGTTGCTTTGCTAACTTTGGGTTTCTTCGTTTTGGTATAACTATCGTTGAAGTCTGACTCGTCTTCATAATCCAAAAATTGAATTTGTCTAACGTGGTCTTTTCCCTTAGACTTTGGAGTCTGACTTGGGTCAACACAACATTCGGTTGCTTCTGGGTTACTCTAGGGCAGATTTTCTTTGCTGACTAAAAAGAGGAAAAAAAGGAATAAGTTCAGTGTTACCATTTCACATAAAGTACCAAGATCAGTTTCTTTCTTTGCATTTTTCCTCAATCGAGTTGGATTTTGCTTCACCAGAGATGTATCACCAACATATTCTGGGTACGCTGCATTTCCCTTTCCTATATGATTCAAACACAGCAATTCACATTTAACTGGCTCGTACGAACTTTGACTAAAACTAGATACATAGAATTTTATCTATCTCATCAAAGAATTGGGGCTTGCAATCGAGAACATCTTCCTCTCAACTTGTTAATTTGGCTAAAAGAACATACTTCTTGTATTCTTTGTTAAGATCGTTTCATTTCTGTTGGGCTGACTTACCGGGATCAGCTGTGTTTATCTTTATCCTTTTTGATGTAATATGATGGCAATCTCTTGCCACAGGGAATTTCCTAAGGAATTTTTGTCTTAGTGTCACACAGTCTGAATCAAAACTCTCCTACGAGTTCTGCAAGGGTGGAAATAAATTATTGTAGAGAACATATATAAAATGTAACTATTAAAATTTAGCATATATAAACTCAAGATAACTGCTGTAGCTTCTGCATTAATCCTCAGTTGAGTAGTGGATCTCACATTATTCCAGCAAATTTTAACGTTTCTACTGGTCTATTTGTCTTTTTTCGTAGGAGACACCACCGAACTAGACGTTGAATTGTCATCACTTGGATGGAATTTAAGCAATTCTTCCGCAGTTTTTGTTTTTTTCCTGGTTGTTTTGAAACATTCTTAGCCCTCTTAGGTGACTTTTTATTTATTGTGAAAATTGTCAAGATTTAAAAGACGTGATTACTGCTAGAGTCAACTTGGCCTTCGATAAACGTTCAATACATCTTCAACATGCCATCGTCAGCTTAAGGGCATACGCCATTCCCTGATTGGCTAGTCATCATCACGTGAAAAAACCCCTTTCCCTACGTATTTTCGTAGGGAAATTAAATTTTGGTCCTTGAAAAAACTGACGTGACAAACATTTGAAATATTACACTAAGCAATGGGACTACGTTTCAAGAAATACCAACCTTGTTTGCTGCAATCGTCACAGACCAGCTTGAAATGGTTAAAATTCTCGTCAACTACTATCAACCCCTTTTGGAGAAAGACGAGGAACAGACAGACGATGAAGGTTTTATCCTACCAGCTAGCAGTAATCAAGGTCAAATTGCTGATGTATTCTACCTCGTTGGATCTGCTTGTATAATGTTTGGGAATCCTGGCGCCTTCAACTATGTACTTAGATGTTTGAAAAAGCCGCAAAAATTCGCTTCCCTCCGAACGGAAAGATTGTTTCGATTTTAATTAACCGTCAGTCGGAAGCACAAAAGCTTTTATTCAAGAGTCAGTGTGAAGTCCAAAGCCTTCAAGATCTTGCTTTATTATTTGAAAAAAGCCAGACAATTCTAAAAACACAAGCATTTATCATGTGTAAAAGGATATTGTAAAAGCTTGGATCGTGCCCGAATAGATTTATCGTCTATGGATTGTGTGAATTTACCATAATGCAGCCCTGACTAGATTCTTCGCGCGGTTTTATCTCAGCTCTATAGTTTTCATTGAGCTCCTTGGAACATCTTCCTTCTTGGAACAACTTGTCGTATCCAGAGAATTCGTAAAATGTCCTAAATTTAATCATTTTCGAATTGAAAAAAAGTACTCGAAGATCAGAAATGGATTCAACTCTCACTGTACGAACCGGAGTCAGTACTGAACTTTTACAACCTGCTGATATTGCTTAATTTTGCCTGCGCTTACCTGGTGAAGCTAAATGACCTATTGCCCAACGAGGAGACGAAAGCAAGACGCCTTGAAGAAGTGTTCAGCCTGATATCTCTCATTGTGAAATAGATGGAGGAAGTTGGTAAAACAAGGATCCAGAGAAGAAAACTGTCCAGAAATCCATGTAAACGACTACGAACGAAGAAATTCCACGGTAATCTCACTTCCTAAAGCGTTATCCATGCAAATGCATATGGACTTAAATGACTACAAGATAGTAATGCTCATGCTTGAAATCGGATGCTCATTTGAAGAATGTCGCGTAGAGAGAAGTATTGGATTGAAAATCATCTTAAACCTGTATCAAAATTTCCGTGCCTTAATTTTCACATTAAAAAAACGCTCCCGACCAAGAAGTGGGAGGCACTTAACTCTTGCTTGATTTTCTAACCTGAGTTTCTTCAAGATGAAAATTTGAACGGATTGAGTTTTCCAAGTCTTATGCTGTGCCTCGAATTTTCTTTCGAGTTGCTCTTGAACATGTGCGAAGGATATTTCCCGGTCAATAAGATGGCATTATCCTCGTCTACCTGGCCTTACGATGAAGACATTAGATTCACGTCAATGGATCGTAGCAGATTTGGCAATTTCAGCATTAAAACTCATTCAGACACTTCAAAGAACTATTTTTTACCAACTATGATGCGAAAGGACTTCAAAAATAATCGTATAACTTATCCTAACCTAATCAAACTAATTTTCACGGCTTCGTCGTGCTGATCCGAGAAAAACGTAGTTTACTGCTGAAGTTATGCGTGAAACCAGCCTTGGAAATTGACTATAAGGCAATTCATCAATTTCTTTTCGAAGCTGGTGCTATCAACGTCTTCGATTCATTCTAAGGAAACATTCTTCATGAACTGATGAAAAAAGAAATGTCCTCCTGACTAATTCGAGGGTGACTAACGTTACCCGGAAAGTATACACGTTACATTACCCGGAAAGAGCCAAAGCCTTCACGAAGGCCGTGAAGACAACCGTCAACGGAATTTTTCATGTTGACCAGGTGGTTGCTTAAGGGGAAACAGCCTTTCATTGTTTCAAAGGTGCTTATTTTCAATATCCAGACCAAGATTTTCTCAAAATCTTGGGCGATTTTGCCCTTGTTTTTGTATACATTTCATATCTTTAACTTAATCTGTTTGATAGGATGCGTTTCCCATTAAGCGTTCGTTGATTGCAGAGTTGAAGAGGAACATCACGAAGGAAACCGCGAGAAAAGCAGCAATGTGTTTGTTTCCAAAATTTTTCACAAAAGCGGAAGAGATGTCGGCCTTCATATTCAAAACAATTCAGTCTGATTCTGACGATGACGATGATGACCAATGTGATGTAGAGAGCAGTTCTAATTTTGTGGATCTTTTGTTGTGTTTTATTGTTGTTTTTAAAACCATTTCCCCTCTTCTGACCATCCAACAGAACCATATTTAGAAGAAGTACTATTCACATTTCATCCGCTCATGGCTTCCTAACCGCACAACCAGCGTTCTTCATGCGGCAGTTCTGGATCCATTTAATGTAGAGACCATCAAATTGATCCTCGAGCTTGGAGCTGATCCTAACACCCTCGACCAGAACGGCTTCATCTTTTGGCCGGAGTAAACAACATCCACTGGGAACTTAACGTACACATATTCCAGACTCTGGTAACGCATATCGACATGGCCGCAGATAACGGTGAAACTGTTCTCAGTGTCTTGAAGCAAAATTTGGCACGAGTTACCGTCGAAGGCAAGTTTACCATACACTCGTATTTACATTCGGTATTCGGTACCGTGTTCCCTCTGTTTTGCTACTGTGTGGAGTTATCGCTCAGCAGGGAATTCGGTACGACGAAGATCGGCTTCCACTTCATCTCCAGGAATGTGTGTCTCGTCATAGCGCTGCTCAAGGTAACTAGAACGTGCAATTTAATTTGTGTAGTCACTAATTAGCTTCTTATCCATTTAATGGATTAAATGGATCTGTCCTGAAGTAACGACCACGAAAAGAATTTATTCCTTTTTCACCCTTGTATTCCTTCATCACACTGTAATTTCTCGAGATTGTCGCCCAATATTTTTTTTTGTTTTTTCATTATTGCTCAAGATTGATTGTTGTTTGGAATTGAATCTTTGTTTTCTTTAAGAGTTCAAGAGTTGACAAGATAAGAAGTAATGTTCACCTCCCCTAATGTTTAGTTGTTTTTTTTGTTTGTTGCTTTATTGTGTTATTTTTACCCGGCAATATGTTAGAGTTTTCTTGATTTTCTCCTTGTTCTCCTTGTTCTTTCGATCCATCAATAAAGACACTTGATTTTGCGAGTTAATTCATCGCACTGCGACGTCTAGCTACCTTGATAGCAGCTATTTCTTGACCTGATTAATAGCATATTATAATAGCATATATTAATAGCATTTGTTGCAGGAAAACTTTTCGCCATTTGTATTCAAAATTGCAATCGCCACTTGAACGGGATGATCTGATTGACTGTTCGGCATTTCCAGGTTGATCTTTATATTGGAACCCTCCTCAAACAATGGTACACCTCATCTTGATTTTGGGTTTTTTTGTGAAAAAATTCATTTTAATAACAATCTTACCAGTTTTCAAAAATTTTTGGAAATGCAAACTCTTGAAAGCTCCAATGAAATTTACGTTGAAATTTGCGTTTGCCAACAGACTATCCCATCTACATCTATTGATGGCAAAGCATTTTTTTTAATTGCTGAATGCTCATTTCAACTCGGAAACAAATGAAATCTTAAAGTAAAAGACTGCTCAGTAAGAGAGGACGTGATTGTCTGAGTGAGCTGGCAAAGCAGCTGACCACCAAAGGGGCTGCCCATAAACGACGTCAAACGATTACTCATCACCAATGTTGCCACATCCCAAAATGTCTTTCTTACCTTGGACAGAAGAGGGAGAATGAGAAAGGGTAAAGATTTTGGGATATAGGAACTGAAAATTCCCCAAAAAATCACATGAAACTTCACCCTAATATTAACGCGAGAAAAAAATTTTATTGAATTCCACCGAGAATTATATTAATGGGAGCGTTTCGAAAAACGCGTTTTCCCTACTGATCCTCTCAGACGTACGGATATTTTCGGTACCCACTGTAGGTGACGGTCAAAACTGGTGTGGGATGGCCAGAGGGGGGAGTCTAGGGAATTCACAAAAATTTAAGAAAGGGTAGAGAAGCACTTACAAATCTTGCTTGATTAAACTTGCGGGTTAAAAGGGTAAGAATTCGTTTTTGCAATATTTTTCTATGTATTGGAAGAGCATAAAAAATTACGTCGATCTAAGGGGGAAGTTTGAAGTTAGGAGAATTCTAAAAAAAAAGTGAGATTTTGTTTATGGACACTCACTCCCACAGAAATATGTCCACTTTTTTACGGAAAATAATGTCCAGGAACCCCGCTCAAGACAAATATATCCGCGTTTTTTACGGACATATTTATCCTAAGTAGAAAAGGACTAATATGTCCCAACTAAAAACAACCTTCGGCTAATGATTCTCCCCATAATCCCCCTTTAAAGGCAAAGTGCCCTTTATTTCAAATCAGGGATCGTATTCCGAACATCGACTTAGACTTGACTTGGACTTGACTTAGGCGTTTTCCCTACTTGACTTGAAACATTTAACCGAAGTTGAATTCCGAACCAAAAATTTTCAAGTCAAGTAATACACTTGTACTTGAAAACTAAAAAGTCGAGCACTAAAACTAAATTAAGTCTCTCAAATCTCAAGGTACCTTTTAGGTGCCTTTAAAATGAATTACGGGCTTAAGTTCACTAAGTTTGCGGTAAAAATTGGCAGTGGCGTTGTGTTTGTTTACACAATGGCCGATTATTGTAATTACGTAATTGATGAATTCTTATAGGATATGGGTAATTAAACTGAGGATTTGGACCATTTATCTAGAGGAAGTGATAATAATGAATTAGCTTCTTATTGCTTGTAATATTAGGCATGTTATGAGAAATATTTTGTATGAGGTTTTTTTTGGTACTGAGTAATTATTAAAAATAATCTCTACATTATAAACATTAGATTTTTCAGGAATTTTTCTAATCTTTCAAACAAAACGGAATTTTTTTTTCTCTCGACATGGTATTGATTGCAATGTTATTCTATGTCACTGAACTTTTTTTAACTACTTACATGTTAATATTTTTTAAAATTTTTTTTGCAATCCTTCGTCAGATACTGTGTCACAACCGTTCCTATCTGCATTTTTCCAATCTTTTTTTTTATATAAGAACTCTCCCCCCTCCCCCAAAAAAAAATTAATGAACGTGAAATGAAAAATGCAAAGATATTTTTATAATTGCATATTAAAAATCAATTTCCATTTAAAATCATAGCTGAAACGATTGGGCTTAAATACCACGTATTTTAAGTGCCATTGGTTCAATTAGTGGCACTCTATTCAAAATCAAAGTCTGTGTAGATAAAAATTCCAAGTCCTTTTTACCGGGACTTGAAAGGTTAAAATTCGTCTGCCAAGACGAAAAATATTCCTAGTAAGGCCTTCTGTTATTGACTCAGTTGCCACTTTCATGTTAAGTAGCGTTCCTAAGCCAAGTAAAACATCTAAGTTAAGTCTAGTGAAAAAAGTGACCTTTTTGGGTTCGGAATCATACTCGAACTTGAGATTGAAAGTTTGTAACTTAAGCTCAAAACTTGACTTTACTCGGACTTAAATAAGACTGTTAAAAGTCAAGTTCAAGTCAAGTCTTTAAAAAAGTTCGGAATTCGAAGGTGTGGGTGAAGCCAACCACTAAACCCCCACACAAGGTCAACTTCTGTGTTAAGATTTGTGTTAAAAACACATAATCTGAAATTCTTCTAAGACTGAGTCTTTAACTGGATTTGAACCCAACACTTACTTGCTTTAAAATCGTAGCATCCATCGCTGACAAATAAGCTAAAAAACATTGTTTCATATTATTATTTTGAAGATTGACATAACGCGGGACATTTAAAAAATGAACTTACAATTTATCATGAACCTCGAGTCAAAGTTAAAATAAAGAAGACAAG
This sequence comes from Daphnia pulicaria, assembly GCF_021234035.1. Taxonomy (NCBI): domain Eukaryota; kingdom Metazoa; phylum Arthropoda; class Branchiopoda; order Diplostraca; family Daphniidae; genus Daphnia; species Daphnia pulicaria. The sequence continues at coordinate 9,018,264 of NC_060914.1, forward strand.
CACAACAACTAGTTTATCTCGATTTATTATATACCTTTCTTGGATTATTAGTGTTGAACCCTTCGAAAAAATCAAAACATAACTACTTGTTCTTCAAAGTATTCCAGCATAGGATGAGACACTACAGCCGATTACAGGTAGCAATTGAAGACATTTGGACAGGACAGCAGTTTAACCAACCGTGCGACCAAATGATTTCGCAAAGCCATAATAGCCAATAGGCTAAATTAACTGTAAATATAAAAGAAATTGATAATAATTCAAATGATGAAACAGTCTATCGCGTTTCTAGAAAAACAACTACCTTTTTAAACTTTTTTTCTATGGCTCTATAACCTGCAATAAGCTTACAGATGCACCTTTTCAGTGGGTAGCGGTAATGTTTGCACTCCTTTCTGCAAAAGTTCCTAGCTTCCGCCACGTTGGCGCCCTCATTAAAAACGAAATGGAAAGTATGATGATGGGCAAGTTGTAACAACATAATCCCCTGCACACTGTTTCAAAGTGTGAAAAAGTATGGGTTGGCTATGAGCTATAAGCATTTAAGGCAGTACAGCTATCCCCTTGTGCCTTTTAACGATAAATAGAAATTAATAGCTCGAGCATCAAGGGTACGTTTAAATAAAACTCACCAGTCCGCAGCTTCGCAAGACTCGTAGTAATGTGGAACTTTTCGCGGAATTGCTGCCGCGAATCCTCCGTATACTTGTAGGACACCCTATATGCAATGAAAATATTAGACAAAATATTCCATCTTTCATGCTATCACGACAGAAACACACTTACACGATCCAATTCTTCGGTTTGCTAAAGTGAAGTTTGTTGATGCTGAAGGGGTTCAAATCTTCCACGTGCCAGCAGGAGAAAATCCCCATCAGCTGACCGAGGAAGATTTGAGGCACGTTTATCCCAGGTATAATTTCATCTGGGCGATGCAGAAATGGCCTAAAAGTCTCGCGAAGTTTGGGTAGGTACCTATTTAAAATGAATAATGGATAAGACATTCCCATTATGAATACCTGTTGTTTTTTACCACGTGCTGTTGCTGTTAACGAGGAAGAGGTAAAACTGAAGATCAATAACGTACTGCGGATGCTGTTCCCTACCTTCCGCAACGTTCTTGAAAAGGTGCAGCATGACAAACCAAATGGGCAACTTTTGCTTTGTTACGTTTCTGTAGAGAGCTCCGTGTTTTGCTTCGTCGGCTTTAAGGAATGAATCGATAAAATTCTCAACAGTGACATCTGTTGAAAATTTGAAATTAATTTGAAGAATGAATTTAATATTTTAATTCCAGAAAATTTACTGTCACCTTTCTCACCCTTCCTTTTCTTTCTGTCCTTCAAGTCGGTCATGGGAAAAACCCCATCCTGCTTGCTGGGTGGCGGTGTGTAGACTTGTTGCAAGTGGGGTCACTTTTGGTTTTCTGAGATCTGTCATTAGTTCGTAATCGGGTTTCAAAATTGACGGTGGCCTGACAATGAAACGACTGTGTTCCTCCCAATTATCAGCATAACTTTGTAAGATTAATCTTTCAAATTGATCAAACTCATTTTGAATTGGCGTCAACACCAAACCGGAGTTTTCTGGTAAATCTGAAAACAAACTCTGTTTAAAGTGGGCCTCTTAATTCATAGAAATGGCTAATCACCGATCAAAGACAGCCTTAAGAACTCTGACTTGTCATCGTTGCTGAATGTATCGTAACATTTTGACACAAAGTGTGTCGAAATGTCAACTTTAATGGTGCCCCATCGCGAAACAATGAAGGCAAGGCAAGGACTTGAGGCTGGGACACTCTCGATGCAAATGTCCAGCTTCACTGCATTTATAGCATGTACGTTCGATCGAAATCGAAAAAACCAATAAGATATTCGCCGAGTTTCGAATTTTTGCGACGAAAAAATTCGAAACTTGGCGGAACGCAAGGGGAAAAAGTGGTCAAATTTTCATTCGATTTGAATGAAAATTTTTTCGTAGGTTTTCTCGGATGCCAGGAACAACGCTATTTTTTTTTGTTTAATTTTAAAATAATGGGAAGAGTAGGTTTTTGTCCGAGGCTAAAGTGTCCGGACAGTAGATTGGCCCATATGTAAATGGGCTTACTTTGAGTTCCGATTGTGACTCATTGAAAAGTGCTAGAGAAACGCAAACGGTCTTTAAAAAAAGATCTGCGTTTCTTCTATGGCACCCGTGAGTCACGATTTTGACGGACGCCATTTTTGATTTCTACCGCCATTAGTTGGTTTTCCTTTCCTTCCTAGTTTGAAGCATCCACCCTGGATTAAAGTTGGAGCAGACCAGCGTCCTTCCCCTTGTGCAACAACCCGATTCTATAAACTAAATATTTTTCAGAATGACACACTAATACCTTATAAATCTGTATTCCTCATTGGGGTTTTTCACTTTGAGCGGATATACGGAAGGTATTCCTTGAAGTCGCTGAAGATGCAAAGCGCAAGCTTCCTGAAGCCGATAAACGAGAGCGCGAGCTTCTTAAAGCCGATAAACGAGAGTGTGAGCTCGAATGGGAGGAACTCGAAGAATCCCTCGATGTTGAGCCAGTGTTTGAATCGGTCAGCAAGGAAGTTTTGTTGTTCGAAACTGGAATGGTGTAGGATTGTCCAGTAGTCTCGTTGTTCTGACCATCCACCCTCGCATCCTCCCCTCCGACGTCAAGTGGCGTACTTGAATTTTGACTGGGGTACTGTAATCCAGAGACAGATACCACATTTACTTTGGCAGGAGTGGTAAAAAAAACCTCCCGCACAAGTATTATTTGAAACTTTGGTTTCGACTGGGGATAGTATCCATCCGGAAGCGCGGTTGGCAAAAAAAACCCGTTTTTCCTAATTGATTTTTACAAAACAGTTTAAACACAGCAAGTGAGGTATCATTATAAAGTATACCCTTTGTGGTCCAACTGCGTACGATACAGGCCTTTGGTTGGCCGGTGAATCGATCCCTGTCTTGGGAGTAGAAGTGTTATCCGGCGTCATCGGGACTCATCAGGCGGACTATAGTTCAAGAAAAAAAACTCGATTTTGGACCATTTTCCATATTTTCTAGTGACACATGAAATCAACCCAGAATTTAGCGAGAATAACGAATGGGTCGTTCCGCCAAGTTTCGAATTTTTTCGTCGCAAAAAATTGGATTTGCTCCATTTTTATATCGCGTGTTCTTCCAACCATGAAAAACATTGTACCAAAGGATTTTTTTATCATGAACGAGAAGCATTCAATTAAATGTTAAAGTTTTGCGCTTTTTACAAATTTTATGCGCGTTTTTTCATTTAAATTACTGCGCAGGTCATTTAAGTTAATTTTTAAATTATGATGTACGTGCGCCCCATCCCTCCCTCTGCCTCTCCCTCGCTCCTTCCCTCCGCGGGAAAAGGGAGCGCGTGCATCAAAGGCATAGGGAATAAAAACGAAATTAAAAAATCATAACTCTTGAAACGATTGCGGAACAAGTTTTATTCTTTTACCAGATGTTCTTCATACTACCACCTATAAGTGGTAGAAATTTGGGTTCTATCCGAAAGACCAAATTTGATCAGCTAATTATTTAAAAAAATATATTTGAACTGAGATTGCTCCATGAAGACAACATTTTTTTAAAGTTCCAAATACATCATTAGAAAGAGAAAACAATTCTATTTTTATCGTTATTTTTTCATAATTTATACTACAGTCTACCCTTTAAAAAAAAATGCCGCCTATCGGTTCGCAGCAGAACTACATGATGTAACCAGACAGTTAGGGTATGGGGTAATATTCTAGAAACGGACAAAGGCTTAATTTCCAAGAAAACGAGACAGCCTTAAAGGCATTTAACTCTCTAGCACATGGCCTTGATAAAGGAGAGGTTGGGTCAAGTTGCCGCAAGCCATCCAAAAAAATTTTTCATTTTGCCTGGCTTTTGAGTTACGTGTTCATTCATTCCACCTTTCTTCAGTTCTATTATGGATGACCCAGAAGGAATAGTGAAATCAAGGAACAGTAATTCTACTTCCATAGAGAGTTTTCGCAACATCTCCCTCTTCGTAACTTGAGCTCACATCAGATCTTGTTCAATACGACGATTTTCGTTGACGATATCCAATAAACAACCATGGGATTTTGATAGAATGACATCTATCTGCTCTAACTCTTTATATGTCCATTGCTGAACCTCGTCAAGCATCCAACGGTAAAATAAGGTATTAAAGGATATGCCCAGCTTTAGATAAAAAGTATACAACTTATTAGTCCATTTTGTGCAATCGTTTTAACCATTATTATTTGTCTGGAATCCATTATACATCTGGCAAGTAGTTTTCCAACGAGATAAAATGACCAGCCGGACGTTGAGTTCATTTGATCACGGTGGGTTGTTGGTAATGGGAATATACAGTCGTACTTTGAACGTAGTCAACCGTCTGTAACGGACCATCAACGTCAAAGGTAACCCGTTCTCCTCGCCACAGGAAAAGGTCAAATCTATGGATTTCTCGACTCAGAAGAGAAAAAAACTCCCTGGTCGGTCCCGACCCAAATCCATACTAAACAATAAAATGAAAAATAAAAATTGTTCGTGAAAATTTTTGGAAAAAAACTCACCTCTCCTTTGAACATAATTTCGAGAACAGCATTCTCTTTTACGGTCAATTTCTGTAGAATCGCTTTTGAATCTTCCCGAATCATTTCACGATCACATTCTTTTGCTTTACGTGCAGTTGAGCAGTGATATGAGCACTTCTCGGTCCAACAAATTCGGGATTGAAGACGGCAAGAATCCGTAATAATGCGCGCTCACGGTCAAACGTTGTGGAAAAGTGTCCACAGGAAACAAAAATGGACAGGAGCTGACTATATGTGGAATCCACAACGGCAATTCACCGGTTGAAATGAATGTGTAATCATGATAAAACATGCATAATCATCATGATAAAAACACTATTCAGTGTTTATAAACAAAAAAAATTTAACCGTAATTACCTTCAAATATTCGTTGACTTTATTAGTAAAGAGCTTCTGAATAAATCCGTCATTGGTTAAAATAGGTTGGAAGTAATCGACATCGTTCAGCGTTCCCCAAAAACGACTGATACCGTATAGAATCCGTATCGGATTAATTGCCTCCAGGGACGGATCTTTTGCTGTAACAAAATTGGGCAAACGCCCAGCCAGGAAAGTTTCAAAATGCGAATGCACTTTAGGTGCACCCACAGTTGAAAGTACTTACAAAGAAATAAGAAAAATAGATATTAGTACTCCTTGCGAGGTGTGTGGAAATACACGCGAAGATTTACCCGTCCAGGAAGTACGTGTGCTTGTTGCACTTTCCCTTTTGGGCTCTGGATTGTCACTGGTGGATGCAATTTTTTCAGTAGTATTCATACTAGTAAAGAGGTCGTAAGAAATTGTATGAATGATGTCCCAGATTGCATCTTTCTGAGTTTGATCCACTTTTGAAAAAGAAGCGTTCTTACATTTCGAATTTAAACAAATTACAAATTTTATACCAGATTCAGAAAGTACACCATAGACAATTGTTGTCAGAGGGAGCCAATTTGTCGTTGATAAAAATAGCGAGTAGATGAGGAACAACATTTCCTCTCTGAATGTGCCTTTCCATCTAAATGTATTTAAAAATGTGAACTGTTGATGTAAAAATAACTTAAGTCTAAACTTAGTATTTCGTTACCTCATTTCTAGCTTCCACTAGATCTTTGTTTTCACTGTTGAAGTCGTCGTCCCTTAGACGCGCATAGTCATGGACTAGGAGAAATTTCTCAACTTCTTGAATGAGGGAATGTGGTTCAACCTCTATAACAACTCCTTGATATTGTTTCAGATGCGTGCATGATCTATGGCGCTGTAACTTGCACTTGATTAGGCGAGAAGTTGGCGAGGACAAAACGTTTACAGGAAATTGTTCCATTATCTGGACTCCCTGTCCCAGTTTATCAATGAAAACGTTCAAATGAATTTTAGCTCTTGAAAGAGAAAAGTCATCCGTTGCGGAAATCTCTAAATAGTGCTAACAAAATCATTGTTAAAATAAAATAGGTTTATAAATTGTCAACATTAATACTTTTAGAAAAAGTCGTAATCTATTGTTGAGGTCAGGACCATCAGAAGTGAGGTATTTCAAAAGAACTTGGACCATTCGCCTACTTAATATTTCTAAGGCTTTCACTTGATCGTTTTCAATAATGATCTCACAAATTTTTGATGGCCATCTCCAATCTGTAACGGATTTTTTAGAAGATAATGAAGATGTTTGCTCAGGTCTAACCGAGGATCGTGCGATGTAGCCAGCGCGATGTTGATTTCCCACATTTTGTTAATGTTTGCTTGTAATATGCAAAAAGCGTCAGTTTCGCTTTGTGGCTGAACATTTCTTTTCTTAGGCTGGCACACATTTGCGTCGTCGTTTTTCATCCTTTTACCCGAAGGGAAACGCGTTGGTCTTTCCATGCTGTAAAGTCTCTGTAGTTTGTAATAAAAGAGATTTCAAATTCAATATTTGAAAAATTTGTGAGTTACAGACGAACTAACACACTCATTAAGAATTTTAGTAAATTTCAAAATATTTAAAGTCCAAGAATCCAAAAATTGCCCACACAAAGTTCATTTTAAATTTATTACACTTATGGAAAACCGTAGACCAAGAATAGAAAGACTAAGATCTGCCTATAGGCAGATCTTATAGTCTTAGCGATCTTAGCTTGCTAAGAGGATGCTTAAAAACGATTCTCGTCGATGCCGCCAGTTGGTACTGCCTCTTCCAGATGTAAATATTTCAGCGATTTTTACATTTCCTCTCCATACCCCTGATCTAGGTGATCTAGTGGAGACAGCGCCAACTGTCTCATCGACGAGCATCGTTTCCATGTGAGATAGGCTGCCCGAAGCATGAAGATAGCGGGTTTTCCCATAAATTTAAAACATAATCTCAAAACAAAGATTAAACTTGTCTCCATAATTGCTGATCACAGTTCTTCTGTGAATTTCAGTTGAAGAGATTGACTACGCTCTTGATTTTCTGAGGCTTCCCTTACAAACATAGTAAAAACATGTAATTGAAACCCGTCCCGTAAAGTTGAATTCAAGTTTTGTCATGAAAGATTGACTGCTGCTTTTGTCTTTCTGAGGCCTCCCTTGTAAACATAGTAAAAATATAAAATTGAAACCCGTCCCTCACAAGTAAAGTTGAATCCAAGTTTTGCCATGAAAGATTGGTCGTGCGCATTGGATTTTCTAAGGCTTCCCTTGTAAATATAGTAAAAACATGAAATTGAAACCCGTCACTCACAATTAAAGTTGAATTCAAAATTTGTCATGAAAGATTGACCGTGCTTTTAATTTTCTGAGTATAGCTTCCCTCGTAAACATAGAAAACACATAAAATTGAAACCCGTCACTATCAAGTAAAGTTGAATTCACGTTTTGTCATGAAAGATCGACTGTGCTTTTCATTTTCTGAGGCTTCCCTTTTTTAAAAACAGTAAAAACATAAAATTGAAACCCGTCCCTCATAATTCAAGTAACCTGGCAATCCCAAATATCTGATCTTAGTACTTCACTTTCACATTTTGAAGGGAAAAATTTACTGTGTGTTTGGTCTGAATGTATTTAAATTTGGCACAAGAATCACATAGACGAGGGCAGAGCAAAGACTGTCTGGTCTATTGTGTAGCCCGGACTCAAGACGACTGACCTTCGTAGGGGGAGACATTGGCATCGATGCCATACCTGATGGCTACCCAACCCTTAAGCTCGAGCATACAACAGAGAGAGCTTGAAAACAGACGGATAAAGACAAAAAGCTACAGATAATGGGGGGGGGGGATATCCGTTCAACGGAAAAATATTAGCAAGTAAAATAGAAAATCAAATACAGAGAGCAGATTGGGGTCTTCTACTTCTAGTCGTCAAAACATCGCGGAGGCTTCCGCATTCACGTCGATCGACGTGGTGGGGGGTGGAGAAGGCGGGTTCGTTCCAGTGGTGGTTGCGATAACGTCTGACGCTGAAATCGATGGAAGAGTGACCGGAAGATGCGATGACAGGCCTCTTGGGTGTGGTCGGTGCGAAGGAAACGTCGATTACTCCATAGTACTCGTCCGCTGGGTTTCTTGATCCGGTAATCCCGGCGATCTCCGATTCCGATGACGATTCCGATCTGGTCCCATAAGCCCGTGTCCGTGTCCTGGACACGAACGGGTGTGCCAATGCGGAGGGGGGGGGGGGGGTAAGAATGAGCGCATTCATTATAGCGTTGGGTTGCACAATCTGTTGCTATGGCTTCTCGTGTGTCCCAATCTGCCATGGATTGTTGCCATTCAGCCGAGAAGGAACGATGATGGGCAGGCACCAGGGAGTGGATGGGGTGTCCGAACACAATTTGGGCCAGTGATGCGCCGTGATGTCTCGGAGTGTTGCGCCACTCCACCAGTGCCTGGAGAAACACCTCCTTGTCCAAATCACCGTTAGGGACCGTCCGGATGACCAATTTTCTCATGGATTTGACTGCAGATTCAGCGAGGCCGTTGCTCTGTGGGTAGTGCGGGGTTGAAGGTACGAATGACACGCCCCAGCGCTGTAAAAAAGAGCGAAACTTGCGGGAATCAAATTTGGTTCCCCATTAGAGTGGAATTTTACCGGAACACCAAGATTAAGAAATTCACGGGCAATCGTTTTGATGAGATCATGCGACGTCGGGTCCTTTCGCCATGCTGTCACCGTGGTCCATCCCGAGAGACGGTCGTCGTACGCCAGGAAATGATAGCCGCCGTGACTGAATAAATCCGCGGATACCTCCTCGAAAATGCGTGACGATGGCGGATGCAATTTCATAGGTTCCTGTGGTAGACTGGCAGCCGATCGTTGGCAAGGAATACAAGATTCGCAGTCGGAATGAATGTCGTTATTGATGCCTGATCAGTAAACCGTCTGGAGAGCCCGGCGCTTAGTACCGTTGATTCCCTGGTGGGCTGTGTTAATTTTTTGGCGTACATCTTTCCTCACGGCCATTGGGATGACAAGGCGATGGCCAAAAAGTATGAGGACGTCGTCTACAACTAAATTTTCTCGGATCTTCCAAAATTGTCGGGTGAACATCTCCAGGCTTCGGCTGTCGGTGGGGAATCCGTCGTCGATCAGCAATAGTAAGCGTAGATAATTGGCGTCGAGGGAGGCAACTCTGCGCAATTCCTCCAGTACAGAGTCTGGTGACGCCGTTGGATTCGCTGTATCGTCCCCGTTAAGATCAGTGACACAGATACGAATAATTTTCTGGATGTGATGGTGGATGCAGAAATCGTCCGCAATGTCACCTGGAGTTGGGGTGGAAACAGGGGCACGAGAAAGAGCGTCTGGTATGGCATGCTCACTTCCTTTCTTCCATACCACCTCAAAATTGAAATGGGAGATCCGCTCTTTCATACGTTGGAGACGAGGATTTTCGACGGCGTCTAGGGTAAACTTATTGAGAATAGGGACCAGAGCTTGATGGTCGACAACTACCGTGAAGTTTTGGAGGCCGATGAGAAATAAACGGCATGCTTTGAGCGCCCATACAACGCTATTCATCTCCAGTTCTACCATCACGTGTCGTGATTCCGCGTCCGATACGAAACGGGATCGGCATTGCACCAACCGCCATCCCTCCGGGTGATGTGGAAGGAGCGCATATCCAAGGCCATTTTGGCGCGAAGCGTCAGTGTGAAGAGCTGTTTCTAAATTTGGGTCGAATTGCTTCAAAATAGGAGGCGAAGTGAGAGCTTCTTTCACATGGTTGAAAGCCAAGTCGTGGTCGGACGTCCAAACGAAATCATGTGATAAGCTCAACAACTGGCGAAGAGGTGTCGCCGCTTTACTTATAATTGAAGAAAAATCCGATAGTTCTTCCACCATCCCCATGAAACGTCTCAGCTCCGTGATATTAGTGGGCGCTGGGAATTGAGAGATGGCGTCCAACTTTGCCGGATCCGTTGAGATTCCGTTTTCGCCAACGATGTAACCGGCCCACCGGACTTCGGCCGCTGGAAAAACAAATTTATCAAGACCGAGGGTGATATTAGCTTCACGATAGCGCTGTAGTAAAAGGCGGGTACATTTTTGCTTCAATTGAAATTACTTTTGTTTGATTTTTATTATTTATTCGGTCAAATATTTTAATTAACCCAATCAAAAGGCAATTTTGAATTGTATAATTTAAAATCCTTCCTCGGATTCATTTGAAAAGTCTTGCCTTTATCGTTTCAGGAACTCGAATTTATTTCCAATGCCTATTCTATACCAAGGAGTAGCAGTAGTGTTGGCAAGTCCAACAGCAGTGCCACCCTCGCCAGTCAATTAAACATCGATTTTCAGCACAGCCTTGACAAGTACTTCAGAGACGCGACCCAGTTGACTACAGATTACGTCTGCACGGTGGCAGTTTGCTACTTAAAAACGGGTACTGGCTTAAGTGCAAATCTACTAAAAGAATTATTTGAATACTTAAGTCGTTGTATCGGGAAAAAAAAGGGCGCGAGTACCGAATAGTCACCCTAACTCTAACTTTTCCTTTCTACCTCATCACCCACCTCCTCTCGCCTAATATTCATTCCCACCACTCGCCCACCACCCATTCCCACCACCCAACATCACCACCCACCAGTTAGTTGTTAGGAAACAAAATTTAAACTTTTTTTTCCTAAATTTATCGGCTTGATTTGATTTGAACCATATGTCCACATGATGAGAAGCTACAAGCTCAGTACGCTACTGGCTGAGCTATGGTTCCTTATATCATTCTAAATGTATCAGACTAGAAATCAATCACTAAGGGTATGGACTTAGAAAATTTTTCAGTCTCACACTAACGGTTTCGACAATTTTAGCTTAATTTAATTACTCTGATCCCAGACAGCACCATTCCGTCTTTTAGACGTCTTTTTTCCCAGTGATCGGGATCGACGGTACCGTTTTAAAGACGTCTTTCTGTGTGGTTTTATGAGGACCAAACTGGGAAACATGTCCATTTTTTCGGGGTTTAAAACGGGCCAAAGCCGGTTTTTTGGACTTCAAACAAAATTAATCAAGTTTTTGTTTAAATTTAGCCTAAAACATGCTAAAATTTCTTTTTTTATTATTTAAAAATAAAATTATGGTTAAATCACTTAAATCGTACTTTCTTAAGCCGAATTTCAATTATATAAGATCTCTACGCTCTGCGGTTTAATCGCGATTGCTACTCATATTCGATTTACTAGTCCGACACTCTAACCATTCGCGCAACTCCTGTTGCATATCAGTAGAAGTTTGAAAAACGGATTGTTAAGATAGAATTTGGACTTAGAATTTTCGCGCATTTCGTGTCTTTGTGTCATTGTTCACATAAACCCAAAACACGGAAACGAGACCAGTTTTAGACTGCTTTGGGCCAAACGGAATTTTATATTTGTGCCCATAAAAAAAACAATTTGGGACCACACGAATTGGAAGGACAAAAGCCGTCTTTTTCCGTCCTATTTTTCCCGGCACGATAGGGGCCCTTAGTTTTTAAGCGTTTCAATTAGAAGGATAAAAACCGTCTTTTTTCCGGACTGTTTGTGCGGTACGGAAGGGACGGTTTTTATACCGATTAAAAACCAGGCGTACATTTGAAATATAAAGAACAGTACCTCAGTCAGTAGCGAACTGAACTAGAATATGCCCATCATGTGGTCCCTTCGTTCAAATCTTGCCGATCACTTTAGGAAATAAAAGTTTAAATTTTTAAAATCCCTTTAAGATTTCATTCATCTTTTGAGACCGTTTGCACACCTCGCCATGGGTGAAAATAGATAGCCATGTAGAATCTCATTCAAACTATTTTTTTTTAAACATCGATAAAAGAGCTCGTTAAGATGTTTGGAACCGTTTGGCCTTAATCGGTAAGAACATCTTAAAGTTCACTTTCTATTTTATGGCTACTTCGAAGCACTCTATCACCGATAACCATAAATATAACCTAGTAATAATGGTACCTTATTAAATACTCTTGAAAACAAAATTAAACTGACAGTTTTTTATTGAATATCCTGTGGAATATCATTATGGACTATAAAATAATCAAGGCGTTTAATCATATTTTCGGCACTTCCCCTTGACTTCGTTGATCATCAAGCGCGCCAATAACTGTAATAATGAAAAAATATGAATATATATATTACAATTCCCACTTTCTCGTTTTTTCCCCCTCATTATAATGACAAGGAATCTTCGTAAAATAAATTATATTAATCAAGTTTAACTCATGAGTTCTAAATATTCTTACCAGCAACCCCATGGCGCTTGCTATCATCAAAACGTAGAATACGTAATCCCATCCTAAAGTGGACAAGGGTCCCACGAGCAGCGGACCGACGGCCGCACCTTGTGATAAAATATGACAAGAAATTGTATTTAAAAGCATTGAAAAATAACAATAAATTAATTTCGGAATCCCTAGTTTTTCGCGGTAATTCGAATTGGTAAGTGAGGGAGCGTATTGATAAATCTCGGCAAAAATCAAATGGCAATACCTGATGCGCTTTAACTATCAACTCTTAATTTTCTTTATACGATAACAAAAACGTAAACTTTGTAAATAGGTTTTAGCTCACCTATGGAACCTGTGCCGTCAATGATGGCCGTAACCTGGGAACCAATGCATCACACAATAAAATGAACTTTAGTCGAAGTCAATAAATCTTTATTACCGTAGCTAAGGCGCGTGTTGAGCCTTTCAACTTAGGATGAGTACCTAAATCAGCACACACAGCTGTAGTGATCAAAGCGTAAGGACCATTTGCCAGAAAGCCCACAAGAAACAATAAAGACATATTAAAGCCTCCACTCATGGATCCAAATGCCCGGTAAATGAACAACTGTGTAATTTAAAAAATTATATAAATATTATTATTTTTGAAACCATTGTAATGAAATAATCGTGAATGTTATTTAAAAATTATTACCGAAGGTATGGTGAGAATAAAATAACCAGCGCATGTAAAAGCGCTCATGCCAGTCAAGTCGCTCAAAAGACCGGCTAAGATTCCACCGAATATTCCGCCAATATCAAACAACGTTGACAAATCGGCCGCTTGTTGACTGCCCATCGTATCACCTTTGAATATTGAACCGCATTTGACATTCGAAATTTAATAAGCAACAGAAATGGAATTTGAAACATTTAAAAACAGTCTCTAGCTTCTAAAATTTAATTTATTGCTTTTTGCACTGAACTTACATCTAGTCTATGTCAAAAGCTTGAGAAGCCTGTAGTCGTAAACGTTCGGCCAAACCATCTCACGCAACCTCACCATGAAAAATCGCTAATTGAATTTAACATTCTAACAATAACTCTTATAGACTAATAGCAGCCCAATTCGGTTTTTCAAAGACTCTTATTAATATTATTTCGTTACTTACAAATTTAAAATTAAAAAAAACTTACTTGAATCCTTTAAATAACGAGGCAGCCAATAAAGAAATGTATAATTAATACACTTTGTGAAGAAAAGACTGAAGGAATATTCAACGACGCCCTGTAAAATTATGAACAATAATTTTTAAAAAATACTTAACAGTCATCTTCTATCTATGTGATTGACAGACATGAGAAGGAAGACATTACTGGAATTTTAACGGCTCGCCAGAAACTGATGGCTTCTTCTTTGCCATCGGGTTTAATTTCCTGTGTCTGCTCGAAACGTTCACGTAGTTCGAAATTAACCATAGTTAAATCCACACCATTATTTCTGTGATTTTCGTCTTTTGACAAATTGCTGTCACCAAGTGGACTCTCTTTCTTTTAACAGTATAAAATCCTCTGATTAATTCGGCAATTAAATATATTTCAATTAAATTATTAATGATGAATAAAATCCTCACCGACATATCGCTACCGTGTTCTGGAACAGGGCACCCCACAGCTCGTGGATCAGGAACCAGAAAGAAATAGAGAAGCAATCCAAGTCCAAAAATGATGGCAGAGGGAACAGCAAATGATAGACCCCACGAATCCTCGACAAATGCTCCAGCAATGAGGGAACCCACTATGTTACCGATGCTGTGATGAGAACGCCAAATTCCCATTATAAGCCCTGTTTGTAGAATTTATTAGTGGGCATCAATTTCTCAAATTTTTTAAGTAGGCTATACATAACCCTAATTAATTCAAGCTAAAAAAAAGACGCAATATTTCTATTCCTTATTATTACGAATAATTGCATTATTATTACCTCTTTTGCTTTTACCAAACCAATTACCCACGACTGCGACGCACCCAGGCCAACCAGTGGACTGGAATAAACCAGCTAAAATCTACGCCAATAAAATAAGATTAAAAAATACAGTATATATAAAAACAAACTACAATTGAATTGATTGAACTCCCGAATAAGTGGGGTTTAAATCTGAAATTTTTAAAAAATGTCGCAATCTCACCAATCTAAAAATAAATTACAGTCAATTACTACCACACACCTGAACGGAGAGGAAGTAGGTTAATGAGTGAATGTTAGCCCAATAGGCCAAACCCATAAGAAAGGCAAAAAATCCTGAAAGCATCATTCCGATGGAAAGAAAGTATCGGGTGTTGATACGTTCACCAAGCAAGCCCCTGAAAGAGTCTGCCGTTAGTATATACATTTTATAATCCGTGTTGATTCATACGGCCAGATTGAAATTTACTCTTTATCACTAATTTGGGGTTGTTAAATAACTGAATTTAAACTGAAGACATATACTTACATAGCATACATCCCGAAAGCATACGAAAATAGCGAAGCCGAATCCAAAGCTCCCAAAAGAGTGTCCGCATTGTCTCCATCTGATGTGCACAATCCATTGCGGGAATAGACAAAAATCGGAATAATAAGATTGTTTGCTGCATTTGAGAACGTAGAAAAATGTTATATGGGATTACTAACCAAATGGATGCCAGCTACACCAGCTATCTTCAATGCCACTGATGTTTAACTCGGATAAATGTGGTTGTAATCCGGTGCAGTTCTGTTTGAGGACATTTTTAACGACACTAGTTGGCTTACGAGCGATGTGGTAGCTGGCGTAAGACAGGAACGTCAGAAACAAAATGGTGAATTTGTGCCTTTTCAGAGAAAAAAGAAATTATGTCACGATGATTAACGATATAATAATGTGTTTTTCCATTTTGATGATATCTTAAATTTCATGACATCTTAAATATGTGTTTTTCTATTTTGATAACTAGTTTTTCTAAATTTGATTAGATTGTAATTACCAGCGATTTTTCCAGTCGTAAGAAAGTTTCCTTAACGAGGGAATTTTCTCTAATAAACGGATCCCAATTGGGACGTCGTAAACTTTTTCGAAAAACATGTCGCGTTTCAATAAATTAATAATGATACACGAAATGGAGGATGCTGTTAAACAGATGAATGGACACGATTAGTTGTACACATTCTTTGAATTCCTTCATATTCAGACTAGACGGTTGCTACTTACGTAATATGTAGGAGTATAACTGTAACTAAAAGAGAGAACTCGAGAAGTCAACGAGCGGCTCGCTATTAGTTCTCTAAACAAAGCCCCAAACAGCACGTTAGAATTTGCCAACAAAGAAGTAAATGCAAGTAGATGAAGTATGTCCAAAAGAAAATGAACAAAGTACAAGAGGGGAGGATCAAGTTTTCCGGTTAATGCCCTTTGGCCCAACATGAAAACAGTTCAACCAGCAGGTCATCAAGCAGATATGGGCTGTGGCAGCAGGGACCCGGTTCGGCTGGACCCCCCTCAAAAAATAAAAATAGTTATTTTAATAATCTTTTCTTTGCGATATGTACTTGTAAATGCGGAATTCCAAAAAATTTAATCGCAGAAATGCGCTTCCTGTTTTGAAATATTTCTACAATATTATATGGAAGCCCAAAACCGCCACTTTTTCAATATAAATTTTTTTTCAAAATATCAATATATAAAACAGAAAAGAATATAAAAACTGAAAAAAGTATTATATAAAAACCAAAAAGAGTATAATATAAAAAAAAAAAAGTTGATATTAAAAGCAAAAAAAGTCAATATAAAACCCCAAAAAAGTTCAATATATAATCCCAAAAAGTTCAATATAAAAACGGCAGCCACCTAGCGGTCAAAATAATTACTTCATATGCCACATCTCCACCCCCTTTATAGCCAGTTTGAATCCAGTAGTACAAACGGGGATTTAATCACATAATTAAAAAACGAGCAAGCGCTTAAATAACGCTACTTAATGCGCGTCGCTCTAAATTATTATTATTTTAAATGTAATGCGAAGTAAAACGACTGCGGCTGACTGCGGCGACTGGTCAGACGAGTAACGCGAGCCCGTCCGATTTTTTAAAGCGCTTATCGCTGGTCCGTCCACTATTTTAGCGCTGTCGCCCGTTCGCTGTTTTCGGCGGCTCATTATAAGCGAAAAATAAGCCATTCAAATGTTTTGCGCTAAGCGCGCGTTGCGCTAGCAATTGGTTTGCGATAAACTTGCGCGCGATGCGCTAAATATATATTTAGCGCAATTTATTTCATTGTATTATTTACGAAACGCCCAAGCGCTTCGTTAATTAAAATAATAAATGCGACAGAGAAAACGATTGCGGCGACTGGACAAGTTGCGCACATCCGTCGATAATTTTAGCGCTTGTCTCGAGTCCGTCTATAACTTACGAAACACGCGAGCGTTAAAATAAATGTTTAACGCTTCTTGCGCGATATGCGCTCTATTTGAGCGTATTATTTAATCATATATTTAAAAAAGCGCAAGCGCTTAAATAACGAGCGCTACTTAATGCGAATCGCTCTAAATTAACTTTTTGTATTTTATCCAAAGGAAAACGACTGCGCTGACTTGTTAGACGAGTAATGCGAGCCCTTTCGCTATTTCTGCTGGTCCTTTCGCTGTTTTCGGCGGATCATTATATACGTGAAAAATAATTCATTCAAATGTTTCACGCTAGATCTAGCGCTATCGAAGCGATCGTGGGACTAGCTATGTGTTTGCGATAAACTTGCGCGTGATGCGCTATATTTAGCACAATTTATTTCATTGCATTATTTAGGAAACCCGCAAGCGTTTCGTTAATTTTAATAAAAAGTTACGAAAGGGAAAACGATTACGGCAAATGGACGAGACGGGACGAGAAGCGCGCGGCCGTTCATCATATTAGCGCTTGTCGCGAGTCCGTTCGCTATACGGCTATTATACGG
This sequence comes from Daphnia pulicaria, assembly GCF_021234035.1. Lineage (NCBI taxonomy): Eukaryota > Metazoa > Arthropoda > Branchiopoda > Diplostraca > Daphniidae > Daphnia > Daphnia pulicaria. The sequence goes on from NC_060914.1 coordinate 9,035,495, forward strand.
CTCGCTGGGCCAAACATCTTAAATGGTTCGCGCTAGATGTAGCGCTTTCTAAGCGCGCATTGCGCTAATAATTAAATAAAGATTAACTTGCGCGCAATGCGTCAAATTTAGCGCATTTAAATTCATTACATAATTTACAAACGCAAATAACTAGAAAAAATAAATATTTAGCGCGAAAAATAATGAAGTCAATATATTTTGCGCTAGATCTAGCGCTAAATATTTATTTCAACAAATTATATGCGCGCTTCGTAATTTATGTAATGAACTTAATCCGGCTATTTAGCGCATTGAGCGCAAGTTAATCTTAAGTTTATCATAAGCGAGTTTACGATTTCGCAGCGCTAAAACTTTGACATTTTTTGCGCAGCGAAACAGCCTTAAATAGCGGACGGACGACGATAAGCGCTAGGACAAGCAAACTTACTCGTGATAAGCGCTGAAATAATGGAGCCAGTCGCGCAATGGTTTTCTTTTCCTGAACCATTTAGTTAAATTAACGAAGCGCTTACGCGTTCCATAAAATGCTACGATGGAATGAATTGCGCTAAATAATTTAGCGCATCGCGCGCAAGTAAATCGCAAATACATCACTAGCGCCATGCGCGTTTAGTTAGCGCTAGATGTAGAGTGAAAATGTGTTTTAATTATTTTTCGCATAATGAGCCGCTGAAAACAGCGGACGGGCAACAGCGCTAACCCAGCTTGAAGGACCAGCGAAAAGCGCTCAAATTATTTAAGCGCAAGCCTATACGCCTAGCGCCGTTTTTTAATTAAAGATTAAATAAAATGCTCAAAATTTAGCATGTCGCGCGCAAGATGCGTATTATTTACAAAACGCGCATAACCCGTGCGCAGCAAGTCGCCTTATTAAACAGCGGACGGGCGACGAAAAGCGCTACGACAAGCAAACTGACTCATGATAAGCGCTGAAATAATGGACGGGCACGTGCTACTCGTCCAGTCGCGCAATGGTTTTCTTTTCCGAAACCATTTATTTTAATTAACCAAGCGCTTGCGCGTTTCGTTAAAAAAATGAGATGCAATAAATTGCGCTAAATATATATTTAGCGCATCGCGTGTTAGTTTATCGCAAACAAATCGCTAGCGACACGCGCGCTTAGATATAGCGCTAGATCTAGCGCAAAACATTTGAATGGATTATTTTTCGATAATAATGAGCCGCCGAAAACAGCGGACGGGCGACAGCGCTAAAATAGCGGACGGACCAGCGATAACCGCTGGAAAAAACGGACGGGCTCGCGTTACTCCTCTGACCAGTCGCCGCAGTCGTTTTCCTTCGCATTAAATTTAAAAAATAATAATTTAAAGCGATGCGCATTAAGTAGCGTTATTTAAGCGCTTACTCGTTTTTTAATTATGTAATTAAATAAAATGCTCAAATATGCGCTTATCGCGCAAGAATCCCCGTTTGTACTACTGGATTCAAACTGGCTATAAAGGGGGTGGAGATGTGGCATGAAGTAATTATTTTGACCGCTAGGTGGCTGCCGTTTTTATATTGAACTTTTTGGGATTATATATTGAACTTTTTTTGGGTTTTATATTGACTTTTTTTGCTTTTTATATCAACTTTTTTTTTTATATTATACTCTTTTTTGTTTTTATATAACACTTTTTTCAGTTTTATATTGAATTTGTTTTTTATATATTCTTTTCTGTTTTATATAATGATATTTTGAAAATCATTATTATATTGAAAAAGTGGCGGTTTTGGGCTTCCATAATATTAGATAGTAAAATGATCGAATAAAATTTAAAAAACAAGCAAAAAGCGAAGGTGTTACGTAAATTTGACATCTTTAGTTTATCGCAATTTCTTAGTCAATTTATCAGATATGCCAAAGTGCTGTAGAGTGTTAGACAACTGGTAGAAAATTCATGTATCGATTTTCTCACATTAGCGGCATTGCAGCATTTTAATTAGGAAAGCTTTGTGAAATGCGTATAATTATCAATCAAATTAATCATTTAAAAAATTTCTTTACAAGACTCGTATAGAAAAATTTACTAAATATTAAAGACTATCGCGCATTTACTTAAATTCGGAGACTTAATCGTAGTTTTTTTCAGGCTCATTTTTTTTTAAATGAACAGCAGTATTAGTTCGACGACTTCGCCATCTAGGGAAGATATTTAAAAAAAATTGTCTGAAAAAGTCGATGCGTGACGTGACTGACGCGACCTAGTCGTTAGAAAAGACAGTACTATGTATAGCCGCAGACGGGCTACAATCTTTTTGTTATCCTTTTTTTACTAAATTATTTACAATCACCACTGTGCTACTACGCTCAATATTGCGCACCGGAATTTGTTATAATCAAGTTCATTCTTCTGCTAATGGCTGCATTAGAGGCCTTTATCAAGTCACATATATCTTCTGTAACTCTTCAATATAGCTTCCATAGATGTTTGCTATTCACAAGGCCCAAAAACTTCACTCGAGTCAAAACGAGGAATTTTTGTTATTCTTCCTGTGAAGAATCTGTGCGTTTTCTTTTTTATCTGTGAATAAAATAAACTTCGCAATTTGATACACACCGAATAGTCCTGGAGACAACTATGTTGAAGTTCCAACAAAACAAATTAAAAAGTAAATGCGTCAAGATTCTCATCAGCGAGATTCCCAGCAGGTTGAACACTAGACAGAATAACTGAGGTCGCTAATAAATAATCCATGATCGACCAACACCAATCACAGACAAGTTCATCTTCATTCGTTTATTTCCAGTCATTTCTCCCGACAGCCGAATTCATGAGCACAATTATTAAAAACACTACAAAGAGTATCTGAAACAGCTTAATGAACTGAACCATCTCTGACTTGATGACGCGAGGCCACTACTACCGCTTTCTACGAAATGTATTCGCTAACTTAATCGTTTGAATCTAATCACTTTTTAAATTGAACTACTATTATTAATTGCTGTTTAATAATGCATCCAAAACTACATTATTGTTACCAGAAAAAATCACTAAGTGTTAGCGCTTTTCGTTAATAATTCCATTATTAAAAACTCTAAGCAGCTTACTGCCGCCATAATGTAAAAAAAATAATAATAATATGCGGATTAACGGGAAAAGCGCAAAAAATTGTAAACCTTTAACAATTTTCAGATTTGAATTTGATAGTGAGCAGTAATACGTTAAAAAACAACCAAGTTCTCTTTGACAAATTTTTTTAAATAAAAAAAAAGGGCAAGCAAGGAGATCAATAGAAATGCTAGAGCATTATGTAAACGTAGCTAATTTGGATGAGCTTCGATTTTTTTTTTTTTCTCAGATTTCTAGCTTCATGGAATTATTTCGATTGTTCGATCTACGAGCGATTCTGCGTCGTCGCCTCACCGTCAGCGGAACAATAGTAAAGCTGACGCCTCTTGAAGTAAAATTCATCTTTCAGTCCATCGCATTTAATTCTTTCTAAATTGTGACTGTGACGTAGCAATTGTTTAATTTCAAACTGAACCGGAGAAGAAATTTGACCGGCACAGACTGACTGATTTCTCTCAAATTTGCAAGTATAACAAGTAGACAGTGAATTTTTAAAAACGTAAAATTCTAAACCCAAATCGTATGTGAAGGACTTTGGCTACTACTAAAAAACCTTTTGCATTTCTCAAAACTCTTTTTGCACGTGAAAGCTAAAAAAAAAAGTAGCCCACATACCTGCAGAATTTGTTTGTAACCTTCACAAATTTTGGTTGCCGTTGGTAATACTTGAGTATTTTAAAAGTACTAATTTTTTAATTGGCTTGTTATACCATGCAATAGATGGCAGTAGATCCACCTCCTTTGGAAGAAGAAAAAAAACAAATGAAATGTGAATAATACCAGGAAATCAGGATGAATTTTTTGGACAGCGCTTTCAAAGATGATGACAATTTGATTCGGTGGTTACACTCCGTCAAGTGAAAGTGAACCATACGGTTGCTGTCCCTACTTTATACTGCTACTCGATTTGATTTCACTACTGAATGAGATGGCACGTGATCAATCTCCAGTCCCGGTATTAATAACCCCACAGACGTCACTGGAATCGGTAAGACATATTCAATTTCCCTATTCAATTCTTACCTGCAATTATCTGTGCCAAGTTCCTAGCAGTCTTAATTTTTTACGAAAATATCTATTTCTGACTTGTCTCAAAACCTGTTACGAAATTCTCGGAAGCAGGTGTCTAGTTCTAGCTGCAATCAAGGTAATAGTAGTAGCCAAACTGTGAAATCACCGTGGTCCCGTCTCCGTCAACGTGTTCACGAGGTGACTGGCCGTTCTAGAAACACGAAAAATCACAGCAGCAAATATGGATCACTTCTCAAATTGGCAGACGAAGAACGTCGAATCATTCACGGAGCTCGGCGATCCAACAGTCAGATTCGTCTCAATCCCACGTCCGATGTAAACTAAATTAATTGAGAAACCCACACTTTAGGTCATTTCTGAATTTTCATAATAATCCAATCTGACAGGATGGCGTCAACGCTTTGTGGCACATTATTCATCTGTTGGAGGAACGAGTGGAAGTGCTGGAAAACACGTTGGAAGTGAGTCGGGAGCACATTGCCAAAACCGAAGAGAAGTGCGATAACCTCCAGAAACAAGGTAAAAGGAACGTTTACTTTTACTTTTTGTTATTAATTGTAGTCATGTGTGTGTGTGTGTGCAGACTTATGAGTAGTTCCTGGAACCTAGTGACTTATATTTCTCTTTTTTTGTTTCCATTTAATTGGCCCAAGTTGAAAAGATAGTCGAACAACAAATCCTTGAGAAGAAGTTGTTGAATCCGCCGCTAGATGCTGAAACTCTTCCAGGTATTTACGAACGTTTTTCCCCGAAAATTGACACACACACGCACACTAAAAAGGAATAACAAACGAAACATTGATTTTCTAAACGAACGCGAAACAAAAAAACCAATTCTAGATGGTGTTAAGGCCGAAATGAGTCGCTGTTTCGAGCAGATTCGCAACAAAGAGTATCGTCTCAATCGCGTAAGGAAAATTGGATTTTCTTTTCAAAAATTTAATGATCATTTTTTTATTTTGGTCTAAAAATGTCTTGTGAAATAATTATCATATCCAAGGTGGAAGCTGCAACATTGGACCGGACGTCGGTGGTAGCGTCGAGAAATAGGAGGAAGTGCGCTGGATGCGGAAAGGGCACATTTTAATTAACTGATCCTACGCGCTCCGCATTCCTGATGAACGTTCTGAAGTCCGCTCTGCTCTCACAGTCTGCTGCGAATGATGTCGAAAAATTGTTGCTTTTGTTTTAATCGAATATTATTATTATTATTTTTGAAAGAAAAAAAAAATAGCCCGAGGGGGATTTAAAATTGATTCAAAATACACGTTTTTCTCTTTTCATTTTCTCTTTTGTTGGATTTGCATGGGGGGGAAATGATTTATTTTGCTAATGAATCTGACGAATCTGAATGCACCAAGATTGATTGCTTTCTGATGAGTTTTTTTTTTTTTTTTCGTCAACCCCCCTCCCCTCCTCTTCCCCCATTGCTGGATCGTTAAAAGGGTTGAAATTGGTTGTGTGCCGGAAATAAGCAAGAGATGGCAGCGTTTTGCGGCCGGCCATTTTCGGGCGTTTGTTCGTGAAAAAAAAAATCGACGGAGGGGAAAATAAAAAGGAAAAAAACAAAATAGGGAAAACACACACAACAAATGGAATCCAAATGCTCCGCCTTCCCTCCGGCACCGGATCTAAGAGTTGGCCAATGCGGTACGTCGTACCATTTCGGCTTTTGCGCGCAAAAAAAAAGAAAAATAAAGATTAAAAAATATTTAAAAAAAAAAGAAAATTAAAGCATTTTTCCAGCTTTATACCATAAAGATTGGTGGGAATAAAATTTCCCCGTTTTCCATCTTTTTATTTTTCGTTTTTAAAAAATAAAAATTTCTTTTATCTGAAATATTCACTCGAAAATTTTTTTTATTTATTTTCGAACGAAAAATAATTCGAAGCTCCGCCCATCTTTTCCGAGTATCCCGAGATCACGTGACCCGCGCTACTCCCCTTTCCCCAAAATTTTTTCCCCCCATTTTTTTTATTTTTATTATTTTTTCTTTTCGTTCAACTCTCCCACCATCCACCCTCTTTTTCTGTGAGAAGCTCCCCCCACCACCACCACAGGTCCCGGGGCCCAACAACACGGTGTGGGTAAAGCCAGCAGAGGAGGAGGTTTGCAGTCGAGAGTCGACACTTGAAACCGATTGCAGCTCGTTGCCGGGGCTCTCCTCAGTCTCCAACGGCTGCGCGTGTGTTGTTTTGTTGGGGTGTGTGTGTGTGTGGGTAAAAAAGAAGAAAAAAAAAGCAGACGTCCATCCACGAACGACGAACGAACGACGACCATTTCTGTTTGTTTTTGGCGCGCGCGCGCGCTCTACCCCTTTATTTTGCCTCTGCCGGTAAGTTTTTTCCGATTTTCACGCTCACGCTACTATTTTGTATTTGTTGGTTGTTGTTGACTTGTTTTTCGACTAAAATTATTTCTTACTTCCAATCATGGGGGGTAGGAAAATAAGAATTTTCGGGAAAACAATTTTCGTGTGGGAATAACGGTAAAAGTAAGCCGCAACAATATGACGTCATTAAGTGAAGGGATTTCGTGGAAAAAAAAACGGGGGGGAATTTTTTTTTAGAGGAGCTAAACAAAAACAACGAAAAAAAAGAAAAAAATAATAAATAATAATATCATCCGGGAGAGAAAAAAATAAAAATAAAAAAGCCGAGCCAAAGACGCCATATTTCCGTCTTTTTTAAGTTTTGGTTGTTTTGTTTTGCTTTTTCGTATTTCCTCCGGCTGTTCAAATTTCGAATGACCGTCATGGCTTCACATTTCTATTCATTCCTTTCTTTTTTTTTTTTTATTTTGTTCGTGTGTTAAAAAAGAAACACACACACATCTATATGGTTGAAACGTTTTCACGGAAAGAGAGAAAGGACACGAGAATTCGATTCGTCTCTTCCTGGAAATTCGCTCTCTCGCGCCATGCTCCTTTTTTTGAACATTTGAAAATTTGCCTTTCAGGTTTTTAGAAATGAGACTACTATATAATTCTCGAACGAAATTGGTCGGGGGGGAAAGACAACTGTAGATTTCAAAGTTCGTTCGTGATCTCGGACTTTGGTCGTCTGAACCATTTTTGTGTGTGTGAGAATATCGAACGAACTAGAAAAATTTTTATTATTATTTTTCGAAATCGGCGGGAATTGATTAATCCGTGAGATTGGATTGGGTGAAACAAGCTGAGCTTTTAGTTTTATTGATCGTCGAGCATTAATCATGACACGAATGCATTTTGTGTGTGTGTGTGTGTGACTCACTTTCAATTTTGATCCAATTACAATTCAATAGTAGAAATAAATAAAAAGACCTTGAAGAGATGGTCGAATCGATTTTTTCAAAATTGCTTCTCCCCGCCGAAAAATTTTCTTCAGCGACAGGGGGGAAAGAAGAATTTTTCCCCTCTTTTCTTTCTACACGTTTTCTTCGTTTATTTTTTTTTTCTATTTTTTATTATTTTCCCGCCGGCGCATGCGCTTGCGCCATCTTGGCTATTTCGGCGTGACTTTTTTTTTTTTTTAGTTTTTTTAAATTTTTTTCTTTTTTCATTTTCATATTATATTTATTTTTCCTTTCTTTTTTTCTTTTTTAGAGGGTCGCATTGTATTCCCTCCTCTTTCTATTCCACCCGTCCGGGTTCTCTCTCTATCTGGGCCATGACTTGTAGGAAAAAAAATAACACAAAAATAACGAACAGCAGACGGGTTATATTTCCCTCTTTGGTTGGGAAAAAATAAATATACTATTTTACTTTGATTATTATTCTATTTATTTTTTTCCTCGTCTTGTTTTTCGACAATTTCCGTTTTTTGCTTTTTTGTTTTTTAACGAGAAATTCATCCACCCGAAACCGGTTTTTCGAGTCCTTGCCAAAAATTCCGAGAAAAAGTGTCGGTTATATTTTCTCCACAAACTTTTTTTTTTTTAATTCTTTTCTCTTTCCGTTTTTTGTGCGTGTGACGTCGAAAAATAACAAGTTTCAGCTCGATCGATTTCGAGGCGTCCCTGCGTCGTTTTTTTTTCTTCTTTTTCTTCTTCTTCTTCTTTCTCCCGGGGAGGAGGGGCGCCGGCGGGTGGGTGGGAGGGGAGAATAAACAACCGAAAGTAGACACAACGTATATAAGAGAGAGAGAGAGAGGGAATTAAAAAAGTGGGGAAAAAGAAAAAAATATAATATCAAAATAAAAAAAAGAATGATAACAAAAGACCGGCCCTGTGTGCCTGTGCACAGCTCGGCACCCCCCAAAAATAACCCAAAAATCTACTTCGATCGGGTTGCGCATTATTGACGTCGTCTAATGACATTTGATTGCATCTCTTTTATTTTGTTTTTCTTCCCCACCAAGTCAAAATAATTTTCTTCTCTTTTCCGTTACCAGGAACCATGGAAATGTCTCATCATCAATTTTGCCTGAAATGGAACAACCACTCTAGTAACCTGCTCAAAGTCTTTGGTCGACTCTTCTCCAACGAGAGTTTCACCGATGTCACTCTGGCGGCAGAGGGCAGAAGCATCCGCGCACACAAGGTAAAATGCAGCAGCAGCTTCAATATTCCCCGTGTTTTTTTTTCTTCTTCTTCTTCTATCCACCCCTTCTCTTTTAGATCGAAAAAAAAAATATCCATTATATCCTCCACATAGTTTTTTTTTTTCTGTCCCCCCTTTTACCTCCTCCTCCTTTCCCCCTGGAGCTCTGTGAGCTCTCCGCTCCCGAACCCGTTGTTGGCGGAAAATCGATAATTTTGCTTTGCTTTTCCCCGTTTTTTTTTTCTTCTTCTTCTTCTTTCGTTTCTTTTTTATTTTGTATTTTTGTGTGCATTTCCTTTTTTTCTTTTTTCAACATTTGCTTTCTTCTTCCGACTGCAGATGGTGCTGTCGGCTTGCAGCACCTACTTCGAACAGCTCTTCTTGGAGCACGCCGAGCCGCCAGTCACGGGGCCGATGATTGTCATTATGCGGGAGACCAGCTTCGATGATTTGGCCATCATCGTCGAATTCATGTACAAGGGCGAAATCAACGTCTCCCAAGTTCGTTTTAGTTTATTGGAAAAAATTTTTAAAAATGAAAAATGGCGGTAATTATAATGAATTGAATCGATATGTGTAGGATCAATTGGGATCGTTATTGAGGACGGCGGAGAGTCTGCGGGTCAAAGGTTTGGCCCAGGCGTCGTCGGGTGGGAGCGGCGACTCGTCGTCGTCGGGCGTCGAGCACCCCGCAGCGCCACCGCCGCCGTCACAACAACAGCCCGTGTCGCTGACGGCGGCGGCGGCGTCCAACTCGTCGTCGATGGCGACGCCGTGTCAGACTAAAACGACGCCCACCCCTGCGACGACGCCGCCGCATAACAGCCAATCTCACCAGCAGCAGCCCGGCACATTCTCACCTCCTCCGTACCATCACTCGATGGGTCAAGCGCCGCCGCCGCCGGCCCTTTTGCCCCTTTTCCAGAACGCCGCCCTTTTGTCAGCTGCCATCACAACGGTATGAAATATAATGCGACCATCGAGAAAAAATGGGGTGACATGATGAACAATCGATCGATCCCACCTTTCCAAGTTTAATTTGGGCGCCCTCCTTGTCCGTTTCTTCTCCTTTCTGGTTTTCGGTGGGAAATTCAAACAACATGACAATTGTTCAGGTGGTGAAAAATCGATATCAGCTCTCCTGGCTGGCCAGCAGCTGTTGTCGTTCCCTTGTTGAATCAAACTGGAAACACTCGGACAATTTTCATCATGTCTTCTTTTATTTTATTTTTTTTTTTACCTTTGTCGATATAGGGCATCGAATCCTCTTCGTCGTCCACCGGGCGTGAATCGCCGACAAGCAAACGCCGGCGACTTCGACCGAAAATCGAGCCGGGCACCATGGCCATCCATCAAGACTATTCCAATCATTCAGACAACAGTCGCCCTTCTTCGGCCACTTTCACGCCCCGCATTGAAAATGTCGTTACCATGGTAACTTGATTATTTCCCCCCACCACCACCCTTTATTTTTTCTTCTTGACAAACCTTTCCCCCCACCGCACCATCAAACGAATTAACGCGCGTTTCTCTCATCTCATCCAGGGCCCGCCGCCGCGTAACGAGGCTTCTTCGGTCGACACGATGACACGATGTGAAACGACAGAGAACACGCCGACCTCAGCGCTCGACCTCCGCCTGACGGATCCTTCCCACCTTCAGGAGCTGACAGCTCGGCTGGAATTGCGAGGCAATTTCGCCATCCAGCCGCCCGGCGGAGACAGTGAAACGCTCCGCAAAGTCCAGCAAGAAAAAAGTAAAAAAATAGAATCATCAATAATTAATCCATATTTTTCGGTATATTATATAATTATTTGATTGAATGAAACTCACAGGTGAACCTCACTGTTTCTTTCGGGGCTTCGCCGTATACAAATTCAACGACTATATTGCACACGGAACTCGGCAGCAGTACTGGGAAGAACCGTTCACCAAAGCCGTCATGGAGGGCATTCAAGTATAATTCATTTATTTTTAATTCATTTTCCTTGCCGAAAAAAAATTCAATTTTTTGTTTTTAATTTTAATCAGGATCGTGAATTGGACTTGAAAAAAGGTGCTGAATTATTGGGCGTGTCGTACAGCACGCTTTATGGGCGGTACCGTGAGTGCCACGGTTACTTGCGTCACGCTTGGACGCGGGACTACCGCCGTTCATCGGGTTCGGGAGCCGGCGGCAACGGCGGCGAGTGGTGGGAATCCGATCCCCAAGAAGCCCATCGGCGAGGTGAAAACGGCGGGATGACGGCCGAAGAGTTGGTCGTCGAAGTCGACAGTTACATGGACGAGGACGTGATTGTCGAACGAGTGTCGGGCGAGAAATCTTCGACCGACATCGAGGCCGCCAACAAACAAGAGTCTCTCATACTCAGCATCAGACACGGCAAAGTCCAGCGGAAACTGCAAGGAGCCCATCACAAAGAATCGTCGTAAAAATAAATAAAAAAATCCAGCAGACACACAGAAGTAAAAACAAGAGATTTTTATCGTATACCCATTTTATTCAGAACGTCCGTTTGAAAAAACAAAGTCATTTTTTTTTTATTAATTTTTCCAAAATGTTGTACACACTTTGTTAGTTGTTTTATTTCTACGAAAAAAAAAAGAAACGACTCCAAAAAATAGAAAAATATTTCACCCAGAAAAACAAAAAAACAAAATAAAACAAAAAATAACGGAGTTGAGTTGATTGTCTACATACAATTCAGTCGATCTCATGGCCAATCATGTTGGACATCTCTATATGCTTCTTTCAACTTTTTGGTTTGCTCGCTCGCTCGCTATACAACATATAATCCTATATATTTATCAGATATGTTTTTCGATGTCTGAATGTCACAGTAAAAAAAAGTAAAAAACAACAAAATAATTGGGTTTTTTTTTGTGTTCGTAGTCGAGCACTTGCGCAACGGTGTCCAGTTATTTTTAATTTTGTATTTTTTGGCAAAAAAAAACTTTATATCGACCTACTGTGTTTTTTTGTTTGTGCGTGTGGTGTGTGTGTATGTGTGTGGTATTCTCATATATATTTATTGGATCTGATTTTCAAAAGATGATTACAAAAAAAAAGTTTTGACGACACATTTTGTTTTGTTTTTTTAATTTCTTCATTTATGACCTCCTTGTTGGAAGGCCGGATTATTATAATTAGTCGAGGCTTCGACGTAGAGCGGATTATTATCCTGATGGGAGAAAAAACAAATCATTTTTAATAATTGTTTTTGTTTTTCTTAATTTGAGAAGACTTACGGCCGTCCATTTTGCATTTTGGCTTTCGTTGATGAACTTGGCGTATTCTTTGCGGTCGTACATGAAGAGCAAGAGTCGCCACAAGAGCAAAAGTGCCAATCCGACGGCGACGAGAGAGCCCATCATCATGAAAGCAATGTTGGGGGTTAACTCGAATTTAAAAGCCGGCGTGCAAATTGTGTTGTTGAAGAGAACTACTTTCTCGTCGTCCGCCGTGTAGCCGTAAACGAAATCCCTTCGACTATAGATTTAACATTTTTTTAGTCAATTGAAATTATTTTGATATTATATTATGACGAACCAGTCGGTAGCGTTGTCGAAAATCTCGCACCTTCTCATAGGAAATAGATCTATGTAATTCCAAATGAATTGATTTTAAAAATGAGCGCGAAATATAAAAATTGGGAATAAATTTACCCGGCGAAGATGGGTCGTCTTTGGTCATATTGAATTTGCTACATTCCTGAGCTATTTTGTCCGATTCCAATAATTCCTTCGGGATGCGACTGGGCTCCAAACAGTAAGTAAGTTCGTCACATTGATGGGGACAACTCTGCGTTTGTTGATCGTCAAACCAATAAATGTTCGTGTCGAGGTGTCAATAACATTTTGAAATAAATAGAAACTTGCCACACTGTCAGCTCGCTCGCAAGGGCATTCGTCACATTCAATTTCCAGATCGATGACCAAAGAATCGGTCAATCCGACAGGAGAAACGACAACAGTTTGACGATGGGTGGACTTTCCAGCAGGACATTGGTCGATCTAAAATTTCAGATTTTTTTTAAAAGTCCAGTGACCCATGAATCTAACCTATAAAGGCACTAATAACCCACTTCGATAGTGATGTTATATTTGATTAGACTTCCAACTTTGAGCTGATCACAACTAGGCGTCTCTCTGACTGAAGAATCTTTGTCGAGACAGTTGGTGAAGTATCGAAGTTTGACTCCATTATTGGCGTTATCTCTCAATTCCACCGAGGAAGTAATGAGCTGTTGAGACATCAATGACGCCATCAAGTCGATCAAGATAATAGATAACACAGCGGATTATTACATAATGATTTATGACTTTTTATTTTTTAAATTTTTTAACCTTATACTGCTCTTCGACAAGGGTGACGACGTTGGACGAATCTTTACTCATAACACCCACGGACGAACCTCTGACTAGCGGTTGGAAAGCTTGGTAAGCTTTGGCCACATCTGCCGTCACGGCAAAGATGACATTCATGGATTGCTCTTGGACAAGGCGACTGATTTGGCCTAGCGAGGGGTAATCGTGTAATAATCCAAACCCGTAGTCGATTCCGTTCAAATGGCATTTGCCATCATTCGGAGTCAAAATGCCTCCCAACTAGAAAATCAAATGTTTGATCAATTTTTGACAAAATTCTAAAATAAAAATTTTAAAAATTAACAGACCCTTCCATCGCCAGCCTGTTATAATCACATAGATGAAAATAAAGATAATTGACATGAAAAAAGGGAATACAACGCTAATTTTCTCAAATACCAAATGTGAATAATTGTCGGTAATCAATAGAATGATGTGTCGGGCTTTTTCTCTCCATCCGATTTCGTTTGTACACACAATGGCTTGGACAAGAGCTTCGAACCCACCTTCAGGCTCGTCGTACGTGTTGACAATTCCTGCCTGCTGGACTTCGCTCTGAGAAATGATTGCATTAAGTTTTAACTCACTGATTTATTGTCTTCGCCGTGGGGTTCATGTACCGTAAAGAGCGCAATGTTATCAGCTATTTTCATATGGTTCTTGAATGAATACGTTTTTTGTTCTGGCCTGTTGATCAATCATAATTTAATTGGTAAATATTAATTGCACGTAAATAAACATCTAGACTGATGATTCACCAGCTGTAAGGAAAGCGATTTTTGTCGACGAACGAGCCGAAACCCATTGAGAAAAATCGGGTGATGTTGCGCATGGTGTCGGCCAGTTTGGAGCCCAGTTTCTCCACTAAAAAATTTGAATTCAGATTTTTTGAAAGTTTTTAAAAATTGTTAATGTTTAAAAAAGGAAAATTTTAAATTTTTTGAAAAATAGTGCACCTGAAGCTTTGTCGTCGGCCATTGAATTGGACAAATCCATCAAAAAGTAAAGATCAATCGGATAATCTTTAGCCTGTTTGAATTCGACCGGAATGGTGTAAGTTTGTCCTGTTGAACAAAAACGAAACAAGAAAAGAAGGTCTGACAAATCTGCTTAGAAGCTTTTCCAGTTGGTTCTTAAAAGCTCTAGACCGTTTCTGGCGTTGCTCACGGAAACCCTCTGCGGCTTCAACTGGATGGGATCATCCAATTTGGACGCTTCAGCCAACGGAACGTTTTGAACGTAGTCGATAAACACTTGAGGGTCGACTACAAATTGGGAAGAACATTGAGCTGTTTTGGCTTGATCTCTTGTCATGCAACGATCTCCGTTGAAACTCTAAATAAATACCAGGAAATGAATCGGACTCGAAACGGGAATTTTCACGTATATTTTCGCTCACCGTTTCACGACACCAGACGCAATCTGGAATGGTGGTGCATTTTCCACAATCGACTGCTGATGCGCACGAGTCCAGTTGTGACCAAGCCATCGGCCAGAAGATGGCAATTACCAGGCTAATAATCTTCAAGTCCATGTTCACCCCTGAGCTCGTGATCGTTGAATCGTCAAACTCTAACTAAAAGGAACGTTCTCGGAATGTTTTTTCGCCCACTGTGGTTTGTGTGTCAGCCGTATCTCTACCGGAATTTGCGGTTAACAATTACCCACGCAAAACCGCATTATTTATAATTGTTTATGCCATGGTAACATATCCTGCCGCTGATGAAATATTTGATATACCGATGATTGTAAGAAAAAATTCCGTCACTTTGCCAACAACCAAATGTGAAATTTTCGACAATTTTTTTTAATCGAAATTTTTTAAACTGTAAAAGAATTTGGCAAATTTTAAAAGTGCGAATAAGCGAACTTGAAAAATTCCAGTCTTATGATTCTTGGAAAAAATGTTAAACGAGATCTGTATTTTCCTGTTTTGGCATTGAATTATCTGATAGAAAAAAAAAGTGACTTCTAGAACCCATAGCCACTGCGCTGTGCGCATAATACATAATATGTAAAACAGGATGCAAATTCAAAATGATGGCGATATTCGATATTGAGGGGTTATCAACGATTTTTTTTTCTTTTAACAATTTCGAAACTCCCGGAGAGACTCTGCATCAGAGTGACGATCGAAACTGGTGTCGAAATATTTTCTTACAAAATGACGCGTAAAAAAAAAATACAAAATTTAAATAAGAAATCACAAGGTCTCCCCAGAGTTCCATAAAATAAAAATTCTTTCCAGCCATTTGACTATCAGAATTGGATAAGAAGCACTCGCTTTATTATTTTTTCCTACAAATAAAATAAGAATAAGTTCAAGAATAATTGTATTGCAACGTCGATCTGGATTAAAGAAATGTATCTTGTTTGTCGGCAACCGATATGGTGTACACAATTTACCAAGAGGCTACTCTCATTCGGCTGAATAAATTTCGTAAGAACTATATTGGTGTGACAGAAAACCCAAGACACCAAACGCGCAGTATTTTTTTGTTTCAATAACTTTCATAAATATAGATAAATCATTTTTGTGGGGGGAGAAAGGTTGGGAAGCGTGTAAAAATGAAGACGAAAGAAAACGGGCGTTTTTTTTTTAACTTAAGAAAATTTCTCTTAATCGATAATATAATCATACAGACAGCTAATGTGTACAGCTTGAAAAAGAATCGGAAAGGGTAAAATGAAAAGCGAAATTCCGTCACCCTTCTAATTCGTCTGAATGGTCATCGACGCAACCCGCCACTGCATTACGTTCGAGATATTCGATTGAACCTTCGAGCGCGTTTTTGGCGAAACGTCGCACTTTATCGTCGACCGTCCTGGCCACCAATTTTTCCAAGATTTGAAATCCATTTTCTTCTTTCAAGAGTCGACAGTATTTCTCGGCTATTCAATGAAATTAAAAAATTAAATGAGGATTTTTCAGGATGATTAGAAAACCAAATCTTACCGTAAACTCGAGTCAGATTTGCCAATGCCCAGACAGCCCAATACTGACACTGCGGTGTATGATCCATGTTCAAGAGACGGAGAATCGGTTCAAATGATCTTTTTTTGAAATGAAAATTTTCAAAGAAAAATGTAATCGACTTGGGTTTACAGCATTAATGCAGAATTTCATACCTATAATTAATATTTCGCTTGGAATCTATATCCCAGCGATCGATGGCGGTGACGATTCGGTTTAGAACGTCTTCGCGATTAGGCTCTTTGATTTTCCAGCATTCTGCACCATCAGATGCGATATGCGCCAAGACGCCGGCTGCGTTGTAGCTCACCTAAAGAGGATTGGATTTAATCAGTCTAGTTCCAAGGGCCTGCACGATAAGACTCTCACTTCAATCCCATCGCTGGTTGAATATAATAAATCCGAAAATACGGTGATGAATTCGGAAGTCATCAGTTGCGGTCTTAGCTCTTCCACTTCAGCCACATTACCCAAAAGACCCATCATATTACGAAGCAATTCGGGATGATTAGGAAAGGCCTGGAAATTACAAAAAAAAAAGGAATGGCAAGTAGAAATTTGGTTTTTTAAAAGAAAATATACAGTTCAACTTACTTTGAGACAATTAAGAAAGAACTGCATGCCGCTGTGCCTTAAAAAGCGTTTGCAGTTGAGAGCAGTTTCATCGGTAACGTTCCACATTGTGGACCACGCTACTTCCATAACGTCATCGCAGACATTGCGTCTCAGTTTCTCTTCAATCAGCTGTAGCATGGTCTGGAATAATCAAATATATCATTACTTAACTTTTCTAGTTTAAATAATGACATTTAAAATTTACCTCGATCGCTCCAAGACTACCGACCAGTTGTTTAAACTTCCCGTCAACTTGGCAGGCCAAGGAGTTTAACAAATAGATGGCGATTCGCCGGACGAAATCATCTTGATTGTGATCCCCCACGACATGCAGCAAAATCAGTATCAACCTCTCGTAACTAAATAACTAGTAAAGTCAATCATTGATTAAGAACTGATCTGTCGTGACAAAAATGAACTCAAAGTCAAATACGTACAACATCCTGAGGGATTTTAAACTGACAAAGCGTCAGACATCCATTCCGCATCATTGTAGGATCATCACAATGCATATCCATGGCTTTCAACAGTACAGATATGGTTTTTTGTTTGATTCGGACGTTGAGCAACGATCGCTCACGTTCGGGGCTTTTCACGATGTAAAACAACGACGCACTGTTAGGGGGGAAAACAAATTCTGAGTGTTGAAAGAAATTCAAAATTTAACGGATTCGATTACCTTCCAGATATTTGTATGTGACTTTCAGTCCAATGATTTTCCATCGCTTGTAATATAATATCCAAAGCCGCCAGTGGATTTTGGCATGTCTCTGGTCTTATAATGCCATACAAGTCGTTCAAAACTCCTTGCATCATCTCTGCCCTATCGATATAAGCCTGTTGCGAGAAAAATGGTAAGTCGCAACTCTTTTTCCCCCGTGATCGTATGGAATTGAATTTTATACCTTTCCAGCTGCTAGGATTTGCTCTTCACTGGCGTCTCCAGTGACACAAAGGGCAGGGATGTGATGACGATGACAGGCTTCGTGGGATGTGCCGTAAAGTCCCAACATATCCAATGGATTGGAAATCCGGCTTCGCAATCCTGGAATGTCTGTGGCTAAATTGCCACTTGGTGTTTTTTCAGCAACGCCTATCGAAAAATAATAACAACTTTAATATCACCATACTGATCACGAACAAAGAGTTTTTACCTGTTCCAGCCAAATTCGTCCCTGAAATATCTAGACATTTCAAAAACGGCAGGCTTTCGACAAGCATTGCCAAAGTCTGATTGGGTAGCTCGTATGTTCCGTTCTTTTCATTAGATCGCCCCCGAATGTCACTGCTTTGTGAAATATCTAGATGTCTAAAACATAAATGAAGCCCAATGTATTAAACTGTCCCATGACCAATTCACTTTGTTAACACTTACCTTAAACTAACCAGTTTGCAAATATACTCAATGGCATCTTGTAGACCAGATACATTATAAAGAATCAGTGTTGATAGATTAGGACAATGTAACAGGCAGGACAGATCACCAACATTATTGCAGTCTGATAGATCCAGATAGGCTAGATTAGGGAAACCCCTTAACAAGGAAGAAAAGAATTCATGCCCAGGGTCGACATGAACTGACTGAAGGACAAATTTTCTTAATTTTGGAGCTGTTATCAATAGTTCAGTGATGGGCTGTGAGAAGAAATCAATGCATTCTGAAACAGTCAACGAAATCAACTGTTGGGAATATTCATTTAAAGTTCTTCTGACTTTTGGGGCAACCTGTGCACAGAAAAAATTAGCTTGAATTGGCATGAGAAAACTTTAAGGAGAAATTACCTTCATACGAATTAGTTCTAGCTCTCTGAGTTCATGTCTGAACAAGATTTCAGCTTCATGTTCCTTGAGGGTACACAATTTGAGTGAAACACGTTTGAGACGGGTACAGCTGGTATCCTCAAATATGCTGACAAACTGGGAGTCCAAGTCTCTGTCTTCTTGAATTTGATACTGCAACAATCTCTCACAGAGCTCTGTTGGTAAGGACAAACCATCTCGTGCACCCAGAAAAAGGTTGGCTGAATTCAAGTACTTTCCCAGTGACTGCAGGCAAATGTCTTGCAAAGTGTAAGGGGTGTTATCAACAAGGATCGATTTGAAAGGCATCGCTGTAGAACATAAACGTTATCTAACTTAATGCGCGTATATCTGAGCCCGGAACTTTAAAAGGGACGATGGATTTTGACAAATATCATGAAATAGAACTTTGTGTAGGGTAAATCACATTTCAATTCTTTACGTAAACATTTGCCTAATTCTAACGTTTAAAATTTTTTCATGTCTACCATTACGATTAATTTCGATTGCTATACGTTTTCATGTCCACCAATTACTCAATTACTGGACCTGATCATCTGGCTCTTCACAATAAGAATCTTAGAAAATGTAAACACAACAGGCAAGGAGCAGGAATGGAAACCCTACAATAGCGCCACCGATGGCGGACGTGTGAACCAAACGGGCAGCAACTTTCTTTTATTCCACCCCCTTGTTCGACCTTTGTTTACTGCCAAAATAATGACGCCAAAATCGGATGACCGCACGCAAACCTCGTTTCGTCATCGTAAAACATATATACAGGAATAGAAACCAACTCATGTTCGGCTGTGCTGAACTTCTTGTATTGCAGAAATATAAATGTTCACTTAAAAACTAATTGCATTGTATCGATTTTTCGTTTTTTTTTAGGTCTTTTAAACCTTTATTATTCGGATGAGCTCAGATCGATAGATGAGATTGAATTTTTAAAAAAGTTTCACGATAAAAAGATTTCTAATTTTCTTTTCTTTAAGCAGTGAAACGAGAAACGATTTCTTTGGAGATAATAACGCGCTGGATTTGGGCAGTTCCTTCATAAATTTGATAAATCTTGGCATCTCTCATGAGTTTTTCAACGGGATACTCGGAATTGAAACCATTGCCACCAAAAATCTAAATGTCCCATTTAAAAAAGAAAAGAAGAAAAAAAAACGTGATCAGTTAAGTGGATCACCTTGGGAGCATTTCATAACTTGCAGTTATTACCTGGACAGCGTCGGTGGCACATTTGTTGGCCACATCACCAGCCAGAGCCTTGGCGATGGAAGCGTAATAGGTGTTTCGCCTTCCTTGATCAATTTCCCAGGAAGCCCTCATCCAAGCGAGACGAGATGTCTCGATACCGATGGCCATGTCAGCCAACATGAAAGCCACAGCCTGGTGTTTAAAAATGGGGACGCCGAAAGTCTTTCGCTCCATGGCATATTTCATGGCTTCATCGTAAGCTCGTTGAGCCAAACCAACGGCACCAGCAGCCACCTGGGAGGGAAACAGGTCTCGTTATTTTTTCTCCAAATATCTGATAAAACAGTGGCCAAGATTGAAAGAATTTGGTTTTAGTGTACCGGAGGGCGGGTCTGGTCGAAAGCGCCCATAGCGATTTTAAAACCGGCACCTTCACCAATCAGAACATTCTCTTTGGGTACTAAAACGTCTTCGAATGTGATTCCCCGGGTATCGGAAGCTCTTTGGCCCATATTGATTTCCTGGAAATTGTTAAAAATTTCACTTTTGAATAGACTGGTTTGCACAATTTATTACGAGGAATTTTTTACCTTTCGGCCGGGAGTGAGTCCGGGTGTATCACGGTCGACGATGAAACCAGTCAGAGCTTTATGAGGTGGGGCTTTAGGATCGGGATTTGTGCGGGCCAAGACGAAATACCAATTTGCGTGACCGCCATTGGTGATCCACATTTTCTGTCCATTCAAAACGTAATGATCGCCCTTCTTTTCCGCCTTGGTTCTGATATTGGCGACATCTGATCCTGCTCCAGGTTCGGTGACACCGTAAGCCTGTTGTTAAACACGTATTTAATGCTTTACAAGGCTGTTATATACCCTGGGATATTTTTTTTTAAAGATATACTTACACACATGAGGGGTTCCTCAACCATGCGACCCAAGTACTTCTTCTTCTGTTCCTTGTTTCCAGCCAAGATTACTGGGGATTGCTGCAGATATAGGATTCCTCATTAGACACAAGGTTCAAGAAAACTTGCAGAATTAAAGTATGTGTGATACCCCAAGACCGTTGGCTTCAATTGCAGTTCCAATACCAGTGCAACCATATGAAAGTTCTTCAGCAATGAGGCATCCTTCAAAATTGCTCAGTCCCATGCCACCTAACATGATAAGAGTAAGTTACAATGTCAAGAGATAAGGATCAAAAATTTGTTAAAAGCCATACCGAATTCAGCATCAATGTGACCATTCATGAGTCCCAGACTGTGAGCTTTCTTAATAAGCTCCCATGGGTACTCTCCAGTTCTATCGTGATGGGCTGCAACAGGGATGACATCTTCACGAGCAAACTTCCTGGCCAGCTCTTGAACTTCACGCTGTTCTGGCGTAAGCTCTGAAATCAACAAGAAGAGTAAATCAATACCAGTATGATTCAACTTAAAAACTGCAAAACATTACCGAAACAATAGCCAGTAGATGCTCCTTGCTTCTCATGTTGGGGTGCAGGGATTGACGATGTAGTTGGGTTGGTAGTGGAGGCCAAGCTCCTTTTAATGAAACCAACAGAACGAAGGGCAAGAGGGGTCTTCAATGCCTGGAAATAGCATTTCAATTCGTAGATAAAATAAAAATGGGGAACAGTTGTTATTTTCGATAAAATGGCGCAGATAAGTGAAAGTGCGTCATTGTAAAAAGGCCATCTGGGTGATAAGTCCTAAGTAGGAAAACATGAGACGTGCAAACAAACGATATCTTCTTACCTGGATTAACGAAGTCATGTTGACGGCAACTGGTATCGAAAATGGAGGGGAGTAAATGTGTATATATTTCGGACTTTGCTCTTGCAAAGTAACAAACAACGTAGTCCCGACGAGAAAGCTTTATATAATCTTTGCTTCCTGTTGTGAGAGTTTCTACGTTGTTGCCAGCGGTTCGAAAAAGAAGCCGATTTTAAAAAAATTTTGTTCTTAATTTTCTCGTTTAGCAATTATAAAAGTTGGTGGAGTAAAAGTGTGACTTGAATGAATAATGAGAAAAGGAATTGCTTTTTTTGCCAGACACGATTTTGTGATTTACGTGGCAAAGCGATCGATCATTTTACAGCCGAGTTTGCAAAGAAACAATCGACACGTCGCTAATTCAGACGAATGGCAGCATCGAAGCGTCCCCAATGAACTTGATTGGCGCTTAATGCGCACATCTGAAATATAAAAAAAAGTGACGAATTTAAAAAAGAAAAAAGAAAAACAACAAAAGAAGAAAGAGCTAGAGAAACCCGCATTTGGAAAATGAGATGCAAAGATTTTCGGTACTTTACTGACGTCGGCGTCGTCGCCTAATTGAATTGGCGGGGAAGAACTTTGAACGACGAAAAAAACTTGGGTTAAAAAAAAGGAAAAAAATAAATCGAAGGAATTGTCGAGACGACCGAACATTATGCACAAAAGTTCCTTGTTCTTAACAGAAAAGGGCCGGCCAGAAAATGTGCACCGACGGACGCAAATATATTTTATCCTGTTAGGAGAACACACAGCACTGGCTGGGCTCCTATAACATTATAATGCGTCCATTTCCTATATAGGGTCTCCCATTTATTATTCGGGAACTCCCGAACAAAATAAATATGTCTGATTTTCATATATAGCGATTATAGCTTATATATTTAAAAAGGCCAGCCCGGGCTAAATAGTCCAAATACTTTTTCGCCGACGTCGCACTTTTGGGTTTGATATCGATCTGGTTTCCCCCCTTATAGATGTGCTGGATATATTTTCTATATCCCACAGCTCTCTATATACTCTGCTCTCATGTCTACATGTCCTTAAAGGCAAGTCTCTACACACGCAGTGAGATGCTGAGAGCTGCGGGTTTGATTGAATCGCGGTCCAATAGACGACGCCACCGGGACTCCGACTCTCTCCCGAAAAATCTAAAAATGTAGTCCCAGTCATATTTCACCAGCACTTTACACAGCATATGTATATAGCTAGAGAGAGAGGAGGGATTTATGTATGTATATATATTACTTTTGTGTGTGTAAATATATAATATAGCTAAGGGAAGTTGCTGGCCCATTCAAGTGTATGCTGGGTTTGGTTCAAGTGCGCCGAAGAGAATATTGGATATGGCCAGAAATGATTTTTTCTGGAAGAAAAAAAAAAAATTGATAACGTGTAGTGAACTATTGTTTTCATCACGTCCGTCTGTGACTATTGCCTTTGCTTTAGCGTGTGCTGGCCTGGCTCATTCACTCATTTTTTGGGGGGGCTCCTTATAAATAGAGATGGCCAAGCATATATATATATAGATATAGATTGGGCAACAAATAAATATGCTGGTGTGTCTTCATTGTGTGTTGGTGATAGACGGAATCGACAAAACATATGAAAGGCCGGCGCACCATTTACAAAAAAGCTGAGACGGGCAAAAAAATAAAAAAATAAAAAAGATCCTAAGCAGATTCAGCGCATTTCCTGGGATGGCCGTCCAAATCATTTGGGAAAGAGATTACGTAACTTTGCCAACAACCCCGGGAACAAAAAAAGGAGAGACCTTCTTTTCTTTTCCGTCTGCTGGACTGAGTGAGAGACTCTTCTCAGCGTATGTGGATATAGTCGAAAGACGGAAAGAGGTTTTCCCTGTATTTACCGGCCAGATTATAACTGTGTATAGTTTCTCCGCGTTTGACTTTCTCCGGATGTGTACTACTACGTCGAAATCTATTTATCTTTTATATAAGAAAAGAATGTCAAAGTTGTCTTCCCTCTCTCTTCTATATATAAATATGACGGACAAACACGATGTGAGCTAGCTCTTTATTCATTTCGATATTATAATATCCAGCGGCCGTGCCATTTGCACCCTGGCACACACGAGGAATCCATTTGATTGCCATTTTCGACCGAGTAGAAAATATGATATATCCGACGGCACAGCAGCAGCCAGATGTTTGATATTCAAATGTCATCCGGAACAATGAAAAAAACAAATAATAATAATATAAAAAAATAAAGCCTGTTTTTAATTGAAAAATTTCGTTTTAATCGATTTAAAAAAAAATAATAAAAATATTGAATTGATATTGTTGTAGAGTTTTATGAACCAACTTTTATTTTTTTTTCCGCAACAGGTAGGACATGTACAGTACATGACATACACGCAATATCATATGTATACTTTTATCATCATCATATTTAGAGTGAGCTCTTCTTTCTTTTTTTTTCAACATCATTTTGCAGGGGGTTTGGAAAATTTTGGAAATGAATTGAAACCCAAAAAAATAATTAAAAAATGGCTGAATTGACAATAAATTGGCCGGGAAATGATAAAATAATTAATCGGGAATGTGTGGTTGTTCCAATAATTTTTTTTTGTTTTTGGCCGAGCACAAAACGACAAACATTTTTCTTAAGGATTAATTATATCGAATTACATCATAATCATCTAATTTTTTTTTTTTTTTTCTTGGTTTCAACTCTCGGTGAATGAATACACAGCAGCAAACTGGGGGGTGGAGGAGTTGACCAAACGGATAAGATAAACCATACTTTGACACATAAGAAAATTAAATTCAAAAAATTTCCTCATCCTCTCCCCTTTCCCAATCTATTACGTCTTTTATGTTAAGTTTAAGTTTTTTGTTTGTTCTTTTTGGTGGGGGGACTGTATAGGAATGTTTTATTGATTCGCTTGATTTCGTTGTCGACCGAGCTACTCTATAATTTCTATGCAATGAGAGAAAGGGTGGGGCCTTTTTTTTAAAGAATTCAAACACACACACACACACAGACATATACACGATTTGATAGGGGGGGGGGGGGAGTGACACAACACGACCAAACGATGATCAAAATTGGCCCGCCTGTATATTATATATATATAATTTTAGCCCGACTATATCTTCATTTTGAGAAAAAAGATATTATATAATATGATGGAGGGCGCGGTCATAAATCATCATCAAGACGAAAAAATGCCGGAGAAAGAGGAGCAATTTCTATAAAGTGCGGAGGATCGATGCTAATCATTTCAACAGCTCCACCAACCAAATAAAAAAAGATAAAATAAGAAACATTTGCTGGTACTAGAAACATGGAATATAATCCTTTTTTGTTTGGCCGAGGCACTGCTGCTGCTGCTCTCCACCTCTACATAGACGACTCTAGACTGGGGCTAAATGGGAGATGGAAAACGGAAGAGAGAGAAAAAAAAATCAATACCCATGTACATGTGACTGGGGCCGAGTCCGGGGTGTGTATTATAGATAGGAAAGAGAGAGAGAGCTAGAAGAAAAAAGACCCATAAGAATGATGATGAATTGATTGTTTCTTTTGCCTATATATATAGACGAAGCTTTTTCTTTTTTGAAGGGCGCCAACACGAAAATGTAATTCATATTAAAGCAGCTCTCTCTCTCAAAAAAATAATCAATAAATGTATGGCACCAGCCGACAATTTTTTGGGATGAATTTTTCTTTCTTTTTTGGGTTGGATATCTAATTGGATTCATTTGGTTGGCGCCATATGTTGCCGATGGATATGACAGCAGGTGCCAAAGGCGCGGAAAAGTCGATAACCCCCCCCCCCCTCGACAACGGATGGCCGACACACACACACACACACATTCAATTAGATTGGCCGATGTCTAAACGTAGATCATAATAATGGGGAATTATTATCGGACGTTGATAATAGATGCAAAGAAAAACAACAACAGAACAGAGCAGCGACACAAATCACCAACACGCACACAGCACACACACACATAGAACAGATGGCACACGGTTTTCGAACGAGA
The DNA here is from genome assembly GCF_021234035.1 of Daphnia pulicaria. Taxonomy (NCBI): domain Eukaryota; kingdom Metazoa; phylum Arthropoda; class Branchiopoda; order Diplostraca; family Daphniidae; genus Daphnia; species Daphnia pulicaria. The sequence continues at coordinate 9,060,884 of NC_060914.1, forward strand.
GAGAACATGGAGAGGCGGAGATAAGCAGCGCAGTTAATATATATAATAACAGCTCTAATCTTTTTTGTTTTTCGAATATTTGATGGAGATACAATTTTTCAAGGTGATGATGACGACGCTAAGCATATTATGATGAGCCTGATGTATACACACACATAGATATTATAGAGAGACACGACGATCGACATCCAATTGAAATTGATATTATTTTATATATAATACGCATCACGACACGCAGCACGGTATAGATGTATTTATATAGAATATTGATTTCAATTTTTTCGGGGCTGGCGGCTGCTGTTATTATATATTTGTTAAGTATGTAATAACCGCGCTCGTCCATATCATTGATTTCCAATTATTTGCCTATACTTTTTTTGTTTCAAATTTTGACTTGAAATTGACTGACTATTAGATCATAATTTTCATATATTTTTAATATGTATGCACGGAATAGAAATTGTTACATAAGCCTATACGTAGGTATTTGTGTTGACGTGGAACCATACCGATATATAAGCGTTATTGATTTGTCTCAGACGCAAAGGAGCACAAACAATTCTTTTGTTTTGTGTTTGGGAAAAATTGATGTTACAAAATAAAAATTAAATTTCTTTTTTAACCGAAAAAATTATACGGACTGGGACAGCATGTAAATATTTTGAATGACCCATACTTTTAATATTCTCATGAATTTTTTTGAAATTTTGTCTGGCGTATTACATTTAATATAATAGCAGCAGCAGAAGCTTATATTTTTTATTTTACTGTACACAGCACGAAATTACTTCTTTTTTTTTTGGGGGGGGGGGGGGGGAAATATTTAATTCTACATTTTTATTCAAAGCCTATTTTCTGGAAATATGTTTGTCGACCGTCCCTGTTTTTTCCCCGTTCTTTCATTGCAAAACAATAAAACAAAAAACATATTTGGCCTACTGGTAAAATTATTATGTATACAAATTACAAAACACCCATCATATTTATGTATAATATATATAATATATATATATATAACCTACGATACAAGATTAATTATATAGAAGTCAACCGTCTACACAAAAATAGTTGGATGCCGGCCATGGTTGTCTTTCAATTTTTTTTTTTTATTTTTAAATTTTTTGAAATTTTGGAATTAAAAAAAATTGAAAACCTGAGCAGAATCGTCTCTCGACACTGTCCATAATTTCTTATTTTTTAAAAAAACTTTTTTTTTAGCGGAAGTTATATTGTTCTGGTCTTTTTTTAAAATGTTTTCAAAATTGGATATATCATCACAATATATAGAAAATGTTCTAGCTTTTTTCTTTTTGAAATTTGCCGGGTATTATTATTATTATATAATAAATCATAAAAATATTTTTGAAAAATCACCGTCTGTAGATGATTTCATTATTGTGATGATGATGGTGGTTCCTGTTTGCCGATCCGGAAGTGAGCGGTCTCCTGTTGTTGGCGCTGTTTCTCTTGGCGGCCCCGCAACAGAGATAGGAGAGACAGAAGATTCTGAGCTTGTGCCGGAAGAGCGGGCTCATGGCCACGTAGATGAAGAGCTTGAAGAACGAGTTGCAGATGCCCAGCCAGAAGACGGTGAAGTGGAGGAATGGGATGGAGTCGATCCGGTGCTGGGCCAGGTACTCGTACAAAGTCAGGCAGATGAACGGCAGCCACGACAGCCAAAAGGTCATCACCAGGATGAAGGACATGAGGTGGGTCGGGTTGGAGAGGTTCTCGCTCAGGGCCGTCGCGTATTCCTTGTCCTGCTGCAGCAAGGAGCTCCGCATCTTGCGCATGGAGCTGAAGATGTAGAAGTAGGTGTAGGCCACGGTGGCCAGGGTCGGACAGAGGACCAGGATGACCAGCGTCACCGAGTAGGCCGACATGCCCGTCCAGTTGAGGTGGCAGACGAAGGCCTCCGGGTCGAAGTAAGGAGCCCCGCTGGCGTAGCCGGTCGAGCCCTGGAGCAATGGCGGACAGCAGGCCAGCATGGACGTCAGCCACGTGAAGATGACCCAGCACTGGCAGCGCGACGGCGTCTGCACCGTTTCGTAGCGCAAAGGCTTGCGGATGGCCAAATAGCGGTCCACCGATATCCACATGAACGAGTACACTGAGACGGCCCACAGAGTCGCTTCCACGTAGCCGGCGATCGAGCACAACACGTCACCCAGCGGCCAGCTGTCCGTCAACGCCGGGTAGATGGACAGCGGCACGACCAAAAGGCCGGCCAGCAGGTCGGCCGCCGCCAAACTGATCAGGTAATAGTTCATCACTTCGCCACCTATTTCATAATAATATAGAAAGAGATATATTAGGCTACCATCCATTTCAATTTTGAATTTCCCGCCACGCTTTGATCATTTGACATTATAGATATAGGCCTATATATAGACGGCCCGGTGCGCCCGCATATTATTAATTGGGGCTGGACATGTCGACATCTATTTATAAGCCTTGTGTGTATGGATATATATACGGTGACCGGGCTCCTAATGGCTCCTAGATAGGAGCATCAGCTGTAGCTCGCAGTCGGACGTGAATGGGCTAATCAATTTAGCCCCTACTGTGTGTGTTGTGTGATGCTCCTGGTCGTCGTTGTGGATAAAACGGACACACAAGGGCCAGCAGACGGCCATATAATTTCCCTCCATAGCCCAGCAAAAGGAGGAGGGGGGAAGAGAGGGCTTGGCTTTTGGCTGCCAACATCAGACGACGGCTCCTTGGATGAACGAGCTCCTTGATCGTCTCTTTATCTTCTTCTTTTTTGTCATCTTCATATAATCGGATGTGTGTGTGTGTGTGTGGCGGTATAACACACACAGAGGAGTCGACTGCTGGGCTGTTTCGTGTCGTGTATACACGCATATCAGTGAATTGCCGTCCGGCAAAACAAGATGCTCCTGATGCTGCTGCTGCCGGCCAGCACCAGCAAGAAATCGAGTTGGAGGGCGCGGCACGAGGTCTCTCAAGACATTCATCTTGTGCTGTGCTCTATGTGTCTCTTCGATGTATTACGTCCACTGGGATATACGGACAGGAGCAACTGTTGGTGCCCTATATATATGCATGTATACAACAAACCAGACTACAAAGGATGTATACAATTTATATAATCTATTTAAGTTGTAGCTGCATTTTAATTTGCGTGGAAAATAGTATAGCTATATAATGTGGTTTGTATTATATGTGTGCATCGGGGGTTGTATATGTGCAAGCTCCTGTGTAATAGGTTGTCAACAGGGTCCGTTTATTGCGTCAGTCAGACGTGAATGATGCGCTCCCGCAACCGACATCATCATCAGGTTATACACACACACACGACATGGTGCTGCTGCTGCTGGTGTATAGAGTATACATCAGCAATATAGAAATTATATATCTTGTCATTCCATCGGTCTCACTTGGGGGTCCATCCATTCGTTTTCGTGTCGTATCTTTTATACTGGGCGTAGTCTATTATTCTTTTTAGACTTATTTGGAATCAAAACGCGATAGTCTTTGATAATAAATATCAATTAACTTGATGTACTATAATACGAGGCTATATACATCTATTGAATGTGACCAATTGAGAGTTAGATTTTCGTGGGATGAATACTAATGTCGGTTGGCCTACATTTGATCTCAAATGGTATAAATAGATTTTTTTAGGAGCAGCAGTTGGAATAAAAGGAGCTCGTCTGCTGAAAAAAAAAGGAAACTGGAAGGGAGAAGGAGCTGCTGCTGGTTGGTGGAGAGTGATGACGGCCGAATCTGCTCCAGACAGCGGAAGAAATGAGGTGCGATTCTTCTCTGTCGTTTGCTGCCGAACAAACCGGCGACGTATTTCCTTATATGTATTTTTTGTATTTTCTATATACGACATCAGCACACACAGCCGTCACTGTCGATCCTTGTTTTTGTCTCTCTCTCTCTCTCTTTTTCTAGATGATATACATTTAACGTCCATTTATCTTGTATAGAAAAAAGCAGCTCTCACAAGGCCGGTCTTACTATATAATAAAGTTTCAACTGACGTCGAAAATTGCGGGCTGCTATAGTCGTGATGGACTCCTATTCATCCCACCCTTTTTTTTTCTTCTTTTCGACTAGATCTATCCCTTTGTCTCCTAACTTTGGAGATGGCTCCTGTTTTATTTGGAGAGAAAAAATGGGTGGTGGGGTTGGGAGGGATTTCATCGGGTGGGGCTGGGTAATATACGTCGGTCTCCCAATTCTCCAGGTTCTTTTCTTCTTTTTCTAGATATTATATTCCGTTCTTCTATAGGCTTATACTTGCTGGTTTTTGTTCCTTGCGCTCCTGAATCAGAGAGAGAGAGACGATGGGATCTATATATAATGCCATAGAAAGAGAGAGAGAGAGAGAGAGAGAGAAAGAGGGTGGAGCTAAATCTAATATTGATTTAGACAAAAAGAAAAAGAAAATGAAGGGAGAGAAAGGCTCGCGGTTTTGAAGGATGCAGAGATATTGCTCCTGTTAGGAGCCCAAGTCTCTCTCTCTCTACCGAATGTTATTATGTATACATCTGTACTGCACAAGTTTTCCGACTGTGTGTGTTTTCTTCTCGTAATCTTTGCGCCGTCGATTATTCCCTTCCATATCAAAATCAAACTCAAAAGAAATACAGGCACAGCACAGCAGCCGACGAATGTATATATAATAATAAAAGGAGCTAGTATAGGAGCCAGTCAGGAGAGATGAAAGGCCTTGTTGTGCATGCTGTAGTATATGGTGTGCTGGGCTGGGCTGGGCTGGCCGATCGATATGGATGTTTCCCGGTCGTTTCTCTCTCTCCGCTTTAGTAGTATATGGCATCCCACCGATGCTGCTGCTGTCGACAGACGCCCGCAAATTCACCAGCGCCAGCCACCGCCGCCGCAGGGGCTTGCTCTCAAGACTGGCTTCTCTCTCTCTCTCTATGTGTGTGCTGTGTGTAGGCCTATGTATAACACTGTGGCTGTTGTGGCGCCACTAGAGCAGCAGAGATTCCCTCCAACACGTCTTTTTTTCTTGTTTTCTTTTATAGAATTTCTTCTAGACATGCATATATAGGAGCCAGCTAGGAGCTTACATTTATACATATAGCAGGAGACGCGTGCTGTGTGGGCCTATTGGATTTCATTCCGGTTGAATCGTTTGTGTACGTGTAAATCGGCCAGACAACTGCCATGCGCAACACGCTCCCCCTCCCTCCCCCAGCGCACACACAACCAGCAGCAAATGGAATAAAAGTCACACGCCCCATAATTGACTAATAATGTACGACGGCACAGCAATCGAAATCCAATTCGACTTTTTTTCTTTCTTTCCTGCTTGTTATATAACGTGACCCAATTCGATATATATCTAAGATATAACGTTGCGTGCTGCTGTGTGTGGGCGGACGTGAAAGCTTTTCTTTATTATAATATCGAATCCTTAAAACTATTAGAGCTCCTTATTTCTTATTAAATGTGATAACCTCAAATATACTATTTTAAAAATGGCCTTTATATTTCGATGCCCGACACACAATTGTTCAATATCGCCGCTGCAAAGTACAGATCTAGGTGATATCGTTGTATATTATGATTATTGTTTGTTGTAAAAAAAAAAAAGAAAAAAAAAGAAAAAGAGAGATAGTACATGTTTTATGTTTCCAAATGGCCCATGTATACATATAAAAATATATCTCTATATAATACGAGAAGCTATATAATATACGGTGGCGAAGGAGAAACATTGCAGCACGGATACATCTATAATAAGAGCCTATATCTCTCCTCTATATGCTGTGGAAAGAATTTCCTGCCTTTTTTCAGGAGGGATGCTCCTTATATAATAGGAGCCGAAGCGAGCCCAGGTCTATATTATATATACGATTGAAAAGGATATATCTATAGGACCTTTCTTACAGCAGTTCGCTTGCAGACACAAGAGCTATCGTTTCTTTTCATTTCGCAATTCTCACTCGGCACAGGATTTTCCTTATACTATATATATGTACGCTCCTGCAGGAGCATTGGCGTCTCTTTCGTTGTATAGATCGGCGCTCGGTCATTGGCCAATAATACACACACAACGTCTAGCTGCTATGTGTACAGTGTGCTTCTGCTGCGGATGCTGGAGCAAAAGGAGAGCAAACAAGTCTATAACCTCCACATGCGTTCTCTCTGCTGTGTATATAGAAAGGATAGATGTGCATGTTTATAGGAAAAGGAACGAGAGTTGTTTGGGTGCTCCTGTGTACTCTCTCTCTACTATATATCGATCGTGTGTGTGCTGCTGGGCGCCCAGCATCTTATATTGCTGATGCCATCCGACAGGAAACTCTCCTATATCCTACTGAACTGCTGGTGATAGGCTATGCTCCTAGCTGTGCTGCTGCTGTGGCTCCTGGGTACGTATATATTATACATTTATTTATTTATTGATGTGTTGTGTGTGTGTGCTGCTGCTGCTGCTGTTGTGCGTTGTGTGTGTGTACTTTAGATATATATCTGTTGAGGTGTTGAGAGAGGCCAGCGGCTACACAATGCTATACTATTCAAGGAGCTATACAGCAGGGAGAGAGAGTTGGAAACTCTTTTTCTTCTTTTGATTGCCCCTCTTCTTTTTTTGTTATATATATATTATATAGAAATACTTTTTCGGTTGGAGAAAACCGCTGGGATTGCCAGACACTCTATTTCGAGAGTCTGGCATCAATTCTATATATATAATGTATATATAAGAGTTATATAATAGAGAAGGAGAGAAAAAGGGAGGATTGTTCAAAAAGTCGAAATGGTCGATTGACCAGCAACAGAGAGAAATGTTATATAAAAGAAAAGAAGAGAATGGTCTAAATCAGTCGCACATATATATAATTGAAGGGGTCTGCTGCTTCTGCTGCACTGAAGGTTATAGTATGCTGGCCTTTTTTGAAGAGGGAGAAAAAGAAGAAGAAGAAGCCCAGCAGCATCGATTTCGCATTTCTCCTTGCAGTGCACCAGACGATGCCGGTTCAACCGGGCGCTGAGAGCTCCTGACTGATGGGCCTATTTTCAACCCCCCCCCCCCAAAAAAAAAAAACTGTTTCTGCTGCTGCTGCTCCTGATGGAGGACACAAGTGCTGAAACGTATATCTTTTTCCCCTTTTCAGATGGCCAAAAAAAGAAAAACGGCCTGTTGTGAACGACGCGTGGCCGGCGGCCATTCGAGTGTAATTAGCCAAGCTATAATTGAACCGTATATACTAGATATATATTATAACAGCAGCAGCAGCAGTTGCTGCTGCTATTTGGCTGGATGTGACGGCCCGCAAAACGGACATTGATTTGCGTAATATATAAATATAAATTAAGCCCTTTTCATTTCACTGTAGAACAAATCTGGTTCGCCTATTATTATTAAAAAGGATGGAACATTTATATCGATTTATCAATTGGTTTGATGGCTATAGAATGCTGGCCACACCCAAAAAAAATGTATTTATCATTATTTTGTTGGTGTGGTCCAGGGTCAGGTCCTGGGCGTGAAGCCACGTGGCCTGGCCAGCATATCATCATCATCACACTGTAAAGCAGCAATATATATGTATAAGGCCGCTGCTGCTGCTGCTGGGCTTTTTTTGTTTTGTTTTTCTGCTGGGCGATATGGTAAATAAATGTAGTCTCTGCTCTATAGATAGTACAGCACATGTGGCGTTTTGTTTTATATTATTTGAGCTGGCCCCTGTTGGCGGACGTGCCCGGCCGATGATTTGCTGCAATGGCACATATATAAGAAGAGCTATATAGAGCCAGCAAAGAATATAATAAGGAGCAATATAGACAGTATGGGAGCCTAACGTAAGGCGTCGATCAGATCGGCTCCTATATAGGAGCCAGCAGCAGGACTAGATAGTTTGTTTTTTTGTGAAAGAAGAAGAAGAAGGAGGAGGTTTGAATTAGAGTTTGGGGCGATGTAGAGCAAATCATCATGGCTGCCACGCTCGAGTGAACCAAAGACGACAGTTGCGCGCTTCGATGGAAATTCTCTTCTCTCTTCTCTTCTCTCTCCTTTTCCTTCCAATCTAATAGGATATCCTCGCGCTCCTTCTTCTTTCCATTCTCTCCTCCATTTCTCGTTTATTTCTCCTCCGCTCTCTCTCGTCTCTTCTCGTCCGTGTAGATGAAACGAGATCGACGTCCACGACGACGACGCTATCATCTGTGTGTGTGTGTGTAGAGAGAGTAGACACATGCGGAGGGCGCCCTATTCGCGTGTCGGCGCTCTACATGGTGACGTGTCTTTTAGACATCTATGTGGAGACGCGTGTGGGTGGGGCCCAGGTTATAATATTCCAGCATAGCACAGCACACCCAAAAGGCATTTTCCAACTTGTGCAAAGAGTGTATATTTCTGTATCTTTTTTTTTCTTTCTCTCCAATTCAATTGAATACATTTTTTTTCGATACATAGCACAGCCAAAGGAGACATATAGGTCAATTATATCAAGAGAGAGAGAGACGCCATTCATCTTTTTGATCAACTGGATGTTTGTTTTTGATAGAGTTTCTCTTTGGCAATATATCGGGAATATAGAGAAAGAGCCATCAGCTTCTGTCATTCGTCCTTGTCGTCTATAAATATAGATTTATCTATAAATAGAACTGGCAATGGCGTATATATCTATCTATACTAAAATAGAGATTGGAAGTATTGCGTTATTCCATTATTATTCCGCTAGGCTAGATGGAAAAAAAGTCGTTTCGATTTTCTTCTCTTATATTTCATTTCGTGTATATATGTATGGGATTGATTGCTGTCCTATTTCTCTCTGTTGGTTGGGCTGCGCTTTATTTTTATGTATGGAAAGTATTGCGCCGTATATCTTCCGCCGTTGGATCTCTCTATTATACGAGGAATTCCGTTACATATAAATTAGCTTTTATGTACATATCTAAGAGTGGTATCTATAAATTGTGGACGAATCTAGTCCTCGTCGGAGTGAGTTGTCCATTCAGCAGTCTAGTGAAAATATATAGGCCTCGCCTAGATAGTATAGGCTATATATGTAGACTGCTGTATCAACAGACACACATATATTTATACAGAAGATGCTGTGTATAAGCCCCAGCAGCTCTCTGCTGCTTCTGCTGTGTGTATGCAGAAGAAATACACACACACACAAATATCAAAAGGAAAGAATATATCAAGTTGCCCTTTTTTTTCTTTTTTACTTCTTCTTTGGGCTGTGTACAGCATCAGCTCCTGTGTGTACAATGAGAGAGAGATCCATCTGCTCTTGTCCCAAGAAAAATAGAGAGAGAGTAAAAAAAAAAGTTTTGTTCCCTTTTGTTTTCCTGTTAGATTCGCCTTAGATATATATTTGCTGGTGGGCAGAAAAATAACTCGGACAGGCCTTCGTCTATCTTGTATTGTGTCTAACTATTTGTGTTTCATTATATTATGATTGTATATATGCTGTATATAGTATATCTATCTATATAGATCTAAAAGAATCGGATGACGTAGACACAAGCTTGAGAGGGAGGAGATAATACGATCGAAATTGCTTTCAATCGTCTCTTGTCTACTATTTTCTCGAAATCTTTTTTTTTTTCTTTTTGTGGGCTGCAATTTACGATGAGTTTTCCGCTGAAACTTCTTTTTTCTTCTTCCGAGAGAGGAGACAGTCGGCGAATGGAAGATGAGGCAAATGGGAAAAAAAGGAAAGAAGAAGAAGAAGAAGAAGAAGAGGACTTTGATTATAGATGGAGCGAGAGAAAAATCTAGACATTTCCTATCTGCTGCTGCTCTCTCTATAAGGCGTAATAGGGTCTACAGAGTATACACCGGCGATGTGACTCTGTGTATATCTATGCTAGATGTATAGAGACGAGCCATTCATTCTTGTGTCGATATATTTATAGATATTATAAAATAGATAGAAAGGTTGCTGTTTAGCCTTGTCCCGAGTAACCCCTATTTTTCCTCCCCAGCACAACCGGAGGAGCGGATGTGCAGATCAAACGATTTCCATCAAAGGAAGAATATGACGATAGAGAGAGTTGAATGAAAATCAAAAAATGGTGGAATAAAAGAATTTGATTTGATTATTATTTACCTGATCCTGTGGCGAGTGTGGCGATGATGAGGAGATTGGAGCAGATGATGACCACGTCCAGGATGAGGATGATGACCGCCTGGGTCAGATTCTCTGCCGTGAGGATGACGTCGGTGGCCCCGCTGGGCGAACCTCCGCCACCACTTGCAGCGGCTCCGATGGACGACTGGTGGGCGGCGGCCGAGACGGCGGCCACGGCCGAGACTGCGGCCGTGACGGCCTGCGAGGCCGCCGAAGAAGCTGAGGACGCTGCTGCTGCTGCTGCCGATTCTGCGACCGATGACTGCCATCCTTCGACAGATCCGAGAGAGATGAGCATTTTCTAAGGGGCCGATTTGGCTGACCAGCCCGGGCTGCCTTGCTGCTGCTGCTGCTGATGCGAAGGCAACAACCGCCGCAACACGTCGTCGTCTTCCTCTTCGTCCTCTCCGCCGACGGCCGCACAGTAGATGGCGCTCCACCGTGACGACCAACTACTAGTCAGTTGCAGCCGCCAATCAGCAATTGTCTATGATTATTATACGCGTTCGGGTCCAACACCAGCAACCACACGGGCCAGCAGCCAAAGAAAGAATATAAGACAAATCAAAAGACAAATAATAATCAAATTTGAGAATTGATAATTCAATTAGAGATTAGATATGCTGTAGGTGTATATAGTCGCTATAGCATTTATATAATATAACGCCCCCAGCATATAGCAGCTGGTTCGCCTTTGGTTGATCGATCGACCGATATCGATTGACTCTCTCTTGCCCGGCCCCAGCAGCACCAGTATAGAGAATATATTTACAAGAGGTGACTGGGCATAAAACACCAACAGGAGCCCCCCCAAGTCTATACAAAAAAGGAAGGGGGGGGGGGGGAATCGGTCGATCGGTGCAACTGTCAACGGCAGTCGGCACCTTTGGCTGACAGGTTTTTTTTTTCGTTTCTTTTTTAAATGTCCGGCCTATTTACTGAACTGTGTACACATACAAAAGATGTGATGGAACTATATACCAACTATATAGCGCGTGTGGTATAATATACACACACACATATGTAGCAAAGTTGATAATATAATTTTCTAAAGGTTGTTGAGGAAGCCCAACTGAACAACAAAGACGGACCGAACGGACCCCAGCGAAAATTGGAATCCCCGCGGGGGTGAAAAAAATGTGCAACATTTCTAAGGTTTTATCTTTTGATCGATATATGACAGACAGCACATGTCTAAATACATATGCGCCAAAAATTATAGAAGACTGGTTGGTGTTTCTCTGGAAATTTCCCTAATTCTTTCTTGTTTCTTCTGATTGACATTTGGCTGCTGGCCGGGCTGTATGTGTGTGCGTCCTATAATATATAATCGAAGAAAGCCGAAAAGGGCTAGCTGCATATAAATGCTGCTGCTGGATTGCGCAGACGCGTATGTATAGGTCCCTATATAGCCTATACACACTCACACACTCTGTGTCAAGGAAATTTCCCTTTTCTTTTCTCTATTTTTCCTTCTTCTTTTTTAAAAAAGAAGAAGAAGAAGAAGGAAGGAAAGACCTTCTTGGCTTTCTTGGCACGGATCTGCTAGCTCAACAGTGTCCGGATGAGGGAAAGCGAATGCTTCCATAGTGGTGGTGGTGGTGGATATAATATATTAGCTCCCCATTTGACTCTTATTAACAATCAATAAAAGAAAAAAAGAAAATAATTTCCCTCATTTTCTATACTAGGCCTATTACACCCAGCCGGGAAGGTTTTCACCCTCGCCAATTAAATGGAAAATAATTAAAAATCGACTATAATAATTCATATTGAACGAAGGCCTATTCGCTATTACTATTATATCAATTCGAATATAGCCGGTTAGATTTTATATATGCCGCTGGCGGGGGGTCGACGGGAGAGTTTGATGGAAACGAGACAAACAGTTTCGAGTTGAAGAGGAAGAAAAGGCAAACAGGAGCGGAGCACATCAGCGCAAGGAGAGAGCAGCAGAAGAGGAGTTTTGGCGTCGTCTGTTTGAGAAGACGCACAGCGGGAAAGAGACGTCGTCGTTCGGCGACGATTTAGTCGATTGATTTCCCCCCCCCCCTTCCTCTGCTCTCCTTCTATTCCTCGTTTTCATCCGCTCTCCTTTGCTGTCTCTCAGCGTTCCGTCGAGTTGACACAATCGATGAGCCGTGAAAAGAGTGCGGGAGCAGCAGCAGGGGGGCCACATCTCTGCTGCTGCTGCTGCTGCTGCTGCTGCTCGTCCCTGTTCTGCTGACTCCCCCTTCCAGCTCCTCCCCATTAGTCCACCCCACCACCACCACCCATCAGCTCTATATACCTTCTTCTATATACTTGTTCCTTCTTTTTTTCTTTCGTGTGGGATCTTTTAAAGGGCAAAGTCACATCCCGATGGCGTTTCGTCAAGAAATAAACGACCTGTATATAAATCTACACATAATATAAGAAAAGGGAGCGAATCGATTCGATTGAATTCATCTGATTTTCCCACATTTTTATATATTTTGTTTCATTTTGCGGGGTTTTCCCCGCTATGCTGCTGGTTTCTCCGCAATTGGATTACGTCAAAAAATAAAAGAGACGACGCACATCACTATATAGACACACACATCACTGACGGAACATGGGCGCAGCACACCTACCTGGTTCATGATGGCGGGAGACAAGTCCCGCTGTTATTCCTCCGACTCCAGCACAAAAAAAAACTGATCGAATTGCCCTTTGATTTCGCTCACTTTTCGATCGATTTTCTTTTCTTTTCCTTTTTTTTAAAATTTAAACCAATAAGAATTTCTCCCGGAAAGAAAAAGAAAAAGAAAATCTAGGAGACTGTTGCACACACACAAGAGACACTGAGCACACAGCGACACGGAAGAAAACGACGATCGAAACACACAACACACTAGAGAGTTTCTATATATATATAATATATGTATAATATATATAATAAATATATATATATAATAGGAAAAGGGGGATGTGGAAGAGCCCGAGCGAGAGCGTTGCTGCTCCTGCTGCTCCTGGTGCCTGTCTGGGAGTTCCGCCCGCCACACAGGACAGCATATATATATACGTGCCAGGGCCAGCCAGGGCCAGCCAACACAGGGGGTGTGGATATAGACTTTTGGCCATATGTTGCATCGCGCTCTATATATGTGGGGAAAGTTGGCCCACCGTTTCGGTGAGATATGAATTTTATCTTTTCTTATTTATATTATATTTATATCCAGAAATTAATTGAATTGAGTTTGGAAAATATTATAGTACAAGAGAAGACGAGTGGGTTTTTTATAATTTTTTGGGGTTCAGGTGTCCGGCGCAGAAAACGATGTGTAAGCGCGCGCAACTCAAATAATTTCAAATCGACTTTTTATTTAATTTTTCTTCACCAGAATTTTAATTTGTGCAGTGAAATAAAAATTAGATTGACATTTCCTAAATGAGCGGGACGATTTTATATGTGTCTCCCGTGATGTTGGACGACTCGGTGAACTCCCGCGACTGTACGTACGGGAGTCAGGGGCAGCAAGTCCCTCCCTCTGTGATATGTATGCACTGCCTGGAGGGTATGGTAGAGACTTGTGTGTGTACACATTTTGCCCGTTGCTTTTCACTCTCTCTCCCGAACGGAGGGAAGGTTCCACTATAGAGAGACTCCCGCACGAGAGGGGAGGAGCGAATGACGAGAGAAAGAAGAAGAAATGTATATAGGGAAAGAGAGAGAGAGCGAGAGAGCCTTTTGCCTTTGCAAGTATTGAACGACCCGCTCCCGTACACATCCCCCTCTCTCCTCCTCCCCCCTATATAATGGATAGAGAGGGGGAGGGGAATATATAAAAGCCTGTAGAACCGTATACAGGCAAATCGTGACAATTTGCAGAGCGGAGCTATATTAGAGACGAACAACACCCGACACTGAATAATTATAATTATCAAAAGTCATTTTCTGCTCTGTATTGATTCTTTTCGATGATGAAATTAATTGGAAAATAAGAATATATCTAAGGTGATTGCGGTTTATAGCATACACTCTGCCCTTTCCCGAACAGATTTCCCGGAATTATATAATAAAATAAATCATTATAATAATAATAATAGATATTTGATTTTTCGTCATTTTGGTTGTGTGTGCAATTCATTTGCCCAAGGGGTGGGTGGGTGCTCGAACCCAGGTATATACATTGGAGAGTTCACACAAGATGTGAAAGGAGGGGGTAGAAAAGTCGAGGTACAGTCGTGAGAGAGAGACTCTCCTTGTCTCTGTGTGCGATCGATCGCCGGGCGGGAGAGTTTGCTACGCTGCTGGTTAGCTCACACACAAACAACCATATACAGCGCAGAGCACAGCACAGCACAGCACACACCCTCCGCTTAAAGGAAGAGAGAGAGAAAAAACGATGATGTTTCAAGAGCTGGGTGGCCTTCACTCTCTAACGTCCCTCTTCTCTCACGTTCGTTCACTTTTCTTTTCTTTCACGACCGCAGATATGTTCCCTGCGTGCCGGCACGTTTCTCTCTATATATAACATATTACATCAAAACGGTCCCCCCTACATTCATATCGACGACCTGTGATATTTATTTTTAGAATCTATTGTCTATGACTCTATGTATAAAAAAAATTATAACAGCATCAAATTTAAAAGAAGAAAAGAAAAACAATGTCGGAAAAATAAAGGAAAAAGGAGGGCGATATCCGCTCGATTGGTTTCCAGAGTGTCTCTTGTATATATATGTATATAGTCCTGTATATATATAGACTGTGTGTGTGTGTCCACTCAGCAGCTGGACGTCCGTCCCTGTCAATACATATATTTATTGGGTAGGCTATATAGATGGGCTTCCCCTATAGCTGGTCGCTGGAGCGTGATCGACGAGCCAACACCCAACACAAGAAAATGGTGCAAGGGTTATATAAGAGACATGTTTATCGCAGCTCTTTATAGATATATTCTCGACGCTCCTCCTCTTTTCTTCTCTCGACGGATGAGAAGAAAAAAAACACAGAGGAGGCGACACTGTGTCCTATAAAAAGAGCGACCGACCTAATAATAAATGAAAATCATCATCACTTATTCACGATCTATATGTGCCCATATATTTTATGTAATCGATCAAAGCGCGCTCGCTTTGATGTTATATATCTATCTCTCTCCAGTGGAAAAAAAAAGAAAAATATTTGAAATTCTTCTGGACACTTGATCGATATTTGAGTGTTGCAATAATAAATGGATGATGGAATATTATATATAGATAGATCTAATATACTTTTTTTTATTTCACATTTTTTCTTTATTTTTCGTTGGGGAGGCCAGCAGCAACAACAGCAGATACATCGAGATATTACATGTATATATAGTATATATATAAGACTCTCCCACGTTCTTCCATGATGCGGGTTAGTTCCGGTTGTTATGGCAGACCATCTTCTTCTTTTTTGTTTGTTGACGGATCGTGTCGGTATACATGTGATGGGCCGCGGCAGCAGCATAGTCCCGCGCTGTTTCTTCTCGTATAACAACAACCACACAATCCGACTAGACATGTTATATAGTTGATATAGAGATTATATAATATATAGTTCTTCTTCTTATATATATGGCAGGGCTCTTCCATATATATAACAAAAAAATGTCGACATCAATTCAATATCACTTGCTTTTATGATAAATAATTTGAACATTGAAACGAAATTTTGGGTTGCCAACAACATCGAAAAAAATGAAAATTTCATCGATTTTTTTTTTAAATATTACGAAATATTATGAACACGAAAAAACATTTAAATTGGATGGTAATGTAATTTTCCAACCGGGCTGACACATGTTGCCGTGTATCGTAACATGGATGAAAATTTCGCACCGACTAAAACAAATAATAATAAGTCAAATACATAAACATAGATTACATAACAAACATCATGATATCTATGTGGTTTTCTGTGGAATAACTACCAAATATCAAAGTCCAAAGTCACGATGGCCTGTTATTGTTGCTGCTGTCGGTCGTATTTTTCCATCTTCTGCAATTCCGTCTGTCGATTTGAGATAAAAGAGAATAATAATAAATCAGTTAGAGGCTGTGGTGGTGCTGGTGTTATCCCCTCGCTTCTTCTTCTATTATACATAGCCACCAGCGAATCAGTGTATATACATATTTAGAAGCGCTGACGAACTCGTTAGTAATTATCCCTCCATTCCCTTTTTTCCCCCCAGTCGGTCTATACTACCTCGAAGCCACTTCTTTATTTTTTCTCCTTCTTCTTCTTCTATTTTCTCCTTTTAAATATAATACCACACGAGCGCGTATAAGTGAGTGTCTCTCTGTGGGTACAAATGAGAAAAGGGTGGTGGTGGTGGGAGGGTAGAGCAAGTGATTTGTCGTGATTGTTGGACCGTGAGCCCGCTCTGCGGATCAATTCATCTGCATCTGTCTGATAATGAAGAGAAGAGGCCATCCAAGTCCCTATGGGTGCTGTGCTGTGGGGGTGCGGCTCGGGACCCCCCCCCTTTCCTTCCTATCGCCGCCGTCCTCTCACTTCTCTCTCTTCCATCCTTCACTTTCGTCAATGATTAATTGGCTCGCTAATTGGCTTCTAACTCATTCGTAAAAAAAAAACACGTATTAAAATATATTTATTTAAAAATTATCTACGGATGTAAAGCCTACATGTCCTATTGGCAATGGGAAAGATTTTCTATTTTAAACCTATGCATCCTGCCATCTGGCGGTGAATTTTTAGACTATTTTGAGATTGTAATTTGTTTGAAATTTTAAAAGATATACTACCTCAACTATTTGATTGACCAACAAGAGAGATTTCAGAATTGATAGGCAAGGACTTGGTAGAGATATGCTGATTCGTTGCTCTTCGGCGTCGTCGTAAATCGTCGAGGAAACGGTGTCGAACGATTCGGGAAGATGCTGATTATTGGGGAGCGATTCCAGCGTCCCTGGCTCGACCTTTTTCGAGTGGAAATTTTGGCGGTAAGATGGAGCTGAAGGTGGTTCCGCTGCTTTCGTCGAAGGTGAGCGCTTGCCCCAGCTGGTCGAGAAATTCACCTGAGCGCTGGCCAGGCCGATCATCAATAGCGTCAAGATCAAAATGCGGTGATTGGCCATATCCATTCTAGAAATATTTCCGTTATTCAAAAAGTCCTGGACAAAAAAGAAATAATTGAAGTTGAGAAAAATCAAATCAAATCTGAATTCGTTTAGCGTTTAATAGCATCCATTAAGTGCCTTCAAACTGTTGCCTAATATATATAAATAGCAATGGAAATCAATGGAGTTGTAAAAGGACACCATTCGGGTCTCTCTCCTGTGCGTTTATTGGACTGGTGGTGCTGGTGGTTCGTGCTGGGCCTATATTACGTTACACAGCGGCGGCAGTTATATTGCCGTTTGCCTTTTCATGTTGCACGCGCGCTCGCTGTGCAAGCGATGAAACGAGATGTTAACGTCCACTATAATCTCTTTGTTCCGTGACCGGACGCCGGACACAGCACTCGCCATCTCTTCTTTCGCGTGCATAGTGTACCCAATAGCCTTATATATATAGTTACATGTCATATCACTAGGAAAATTGAATGCGTATACATATATAGGCTACCAAACGGCAATCACCTCGCCACACACAAATGATGATATTATTTTATGGAACTATAAACAAGGCCAAAGTTTAGACTGCTGACCAGCACTTTATATATATCCGTGCACTGTCTCCTAATATGTATAATAAGAGCACACATCAATTCTTTTTCTTATAAATATATTTATTATTCCTTTCATAAAAAAACATATTTAGAAATCCAAAGTGCGTCGCCTGAATGAATTAAAATTAATAATAGCAGACCTGCTGTGATGGTTTGATGCTGAATGTATTAGGATCCGCTTTTCGAGTTGCCGTCAAAAAAAGGGAGGATTTCCGGTGCGGATGAGAGATGAACTTGTCGGAGTGAAATGTCGGTTTCTTTGGCCGGAGAAGAAATGATTGTGAATCGAACAGTGTCAGTCTCTCTCTTTATATAGCCTACAACGGCGAGAAGTCGCCAAGTAGGTACTGATGGTTCAGCCCCGGCAAGCAAAGTACCTTTTGGAGGAGGTGCGTCCGGAATAAAAGAGAATCTTTTCCGTTTTTTGTTTTTGTTTTGTTTTTATTGTTTGGTCTATATTGGATTGCTGACATTTTCTCCTTCCGTTTCTTTGGTTTTTTTAGATGTTTGTTGCGGTCGTGGAGACACACAAATCGAGGTCGGCGGCGACAGGAGAGCCTATACACAGTCTCCAGTGGCTATATGGCCAATAAAATGAAGAAACTAAAACAACAACAAAAAGGGGGGTGTTGGAAAGAAACAATAAGATGTAATAGATATCCGTCGTCTGTTATGGCCCATGATAACTCAGTTGATCTGGGCGTTAATACACGATTTTGCTCTCTACTCACTGGCCCACCCACCACCACCTACATTAGAGCGACCGCCATAGCTCAACGTGACTGATCTTTATTAGCCCCCACAGTCAGCTCTGAATGGAATCGTTACAGATAAATACAGACGCGCTCCACACCGCGTTCAACCTGATAACGGTCGTCGTCAAATCAACAGCACCAAAAGTCCACACGGCATATCATTTATTATTTTTTTCTCTCCTTTCCATTTATGTAATTGCAGGGGCCCCTTCTGGCGGAAGCCAAAAATTGGACTATTAAAAAATATATAAGTTTCGACTCTGATACGTTAATATTCAAATCTTCCCGCTAAATTTCAAACCTAATTCAGATAAAAATAATAAACGTTATTTTATAGATGGAATTAAGCGATAAAACTTTCGCTGATGTTCGAGAAAAAAATCTGATGGTGGCATTTTTTGGCTGCCGTCATATGCGTGCGAAGTAGTCGGCAGCCTTCGCCTGAAGGTCATTTAGATAATCTGTATAGTGATCCTTCCGACGTCGGAAACGAAAGCTATACTGGCTGACGTCAGGAAAAGGAATGCCTCCATCTATCTATCGCCGGCCTTATAATATCACCAGCCTCACGAAATGTATAGAGCGAAGGCTATAAGGGTCCAGCAGCATTGCCCAGTGAATTGCAGCACTGGGCGTAGGACTCCTAAATCTGATAAAAAGACATTCGGCGTTTTGGGAGCTGCAATATTTCAGCTCGGGTCGGGGCGTTCGACGTGGGAGGACTCGCGCCCACCAAACAAGACGGGACAAGCCAATGCCGCCTCTTATCATCCCATGACGTCAATTAGACTCTTATAAATGCCACTACGTGTGGATATTGGTAGGCGACTTGGTAGGCCTATGTATAAAATCAAATGCTGCATCAATCGCAGGATTGAAAATGGGGAATATATCCGATCTTATTTGATTGGCAGAATTCGCTACACGTTATTTATTTTTTGCGTGTTATTTATTACATATAGAAATGATGAGCTCGGCGTGTTTAACGGCCGTGTAATTTCTCCTGGCGGCCGCCTTTTTTATTATTACATATAATACTCGGCTGGTTCGTAGTCATGTGAGTTATTGGTTATTAGCGGCTGATTCATCATCATCCAATCATCAAAACTATTTCTTGAAAAACCCCTGTCGTGCGGCACGAACGCATTTCGTGCCGATTATAATCATAATTCTTCGTATATATAGACCAGTCTCTAAGAGCAACTATAATAATACTATTTATAAATGCATTTAATAAATTCCCTGGGCGGCGATTTGAGTATGAAGAAAATGGTTGAATTAAAAATGTTTGTATAATATTCGACATTCGAGTCTGCCACTATAAGCATTATATCTCGGGTGAGAATTTTTCAACGGACCCAGTTACCTATTATCTTCTCGCCTTCGTTTTTTAACGAATAAGAGAGAGATTAACTCTTAACAGTAGGGGAATGTCACACAAAATGTAGATGACAAGTATCTACTTTTATGAACTTTTTCTGGACCAAATGTCGAAACGCTTGACAATTTTTGTCGACCTTTTTTTCGACATCTTCTCTTAGAGAATTAAAGCATTGCAACACGCACCGCGTAGAATGTATATACGCGCAATAAAATTATGGTGCGACGCAATTTACGATCCTACGCGCTGGAGAACATTCTATAACAATTATCAGATGGTCATTAAATATGCGTTTTTCGAGACGATAAATACGGATGGAGTAGCAGCAGCGAGGCAACAGTCACGTACAAAATCCTATAGTTGGGTCGTCTAAAACGCTAACAAGCGCCAAAATGCAACGAATTTTGGCCGTCATCTTCTTTCTCGCCGTCTTCCTTAACCAATCGCAGGCGCAATGCAATTCGTAAGTTTCGTTGTAATTATTATTGTATACAAAATATTTTTAAAATTGTACGGGTTGTATATAATCGATTTGTTGCATCACTGTAGCACGAATTGCGTAGGGCCGGCCTGCAGATGCATGTCCACGTCTTCACCAGGCGGTTTAACGAAGGCGCAAACCCGTAAGTTTGATCGTTCGCTCTATAAATACAAATTTAATTCAGTTGGAATAATGAATTGAATTGAATTTCAGCTCAATTGGTTTTTTTGGCATTTGACGGAGCCATCGCGACGACCAATTACGACAACTACACATTTCTGTTGAACAAACGCATCAATCCCAACGGCTGTCCCATTGGAATGACTTTCTTCGTCTTCCACGAGTACAACGACTACAACCTGACCCACAGTCTCTACTTCAAACGGCAGGAAATTGCAACCCACAGCATGTCGTAAGTTAATATTACCATTTATCTTTTTGTTATTTGTTGAACAAAGTTATTGTTCGAACTTTGCACACATTTTTCTTTTTCTTTTTAAATCCATTCGACTGTTCAAAACAACAGCCACTTAACTCCAGCCGCAACTTGGGCTAACAAGTCAGTCGCCGAGTGGACTGATGAAATTGGCGGAATCAGAGACGCTCTGTCCAAATTTGCCAACATTCCCAAAGCTGAAATTAGGGTATAAATCATAAATTAAATTTTTTAATAAATCTCTAATGTTCATTAATTGGATCAAAATTACAGGGTGCACGAGCGCCGTTCTTGCAGTCAAGCGGTGACGCTACTTTTACGGCCATGAAGAATCTTGGTATGTTCTACGACTGTTCCTTCCCAGAAACTAGTGTTAACCGTACTAACCCCCCTATTTGGCCTTACACTTTGGATCAGGGATTTCAACACGTAAGTGGACTATATTAATACCAGCATGATTACGTTATCTCGTTTGGGAAAAATATAAATGAATAGTATAGATTTCTTAATTCGTTTATGGTTTTTTCAAATGTGTTTTATATGTAGGAATGCGCGATCCCGCCTTGTCCCAAAGGCAAATTTCCTGGTGTTTGGACAGTCCCGATGGTAAAAAAATAACGTTTGAACTTCTTTTTTCATCTTTTATGGCCAATGCATTCACGTTCGAAATATTGGAACAGGTGGCTTTAAATCGAAATGGAACCATTTGCAGTATGGCTGATGCCTGTGACAAGTACGTGCCAGGAGTTGCAATGATTTCTTGAAGTGCTTTTTTAATTTTAGCATATACATTATTTTTTTTATTGTAGACCGAATACCTTGGATGAAACTTATCAATACTTGATGGACAATTTTCAACGTCACTATAATACAAGCAAGGCTCCATTTGGCATCTACTTGACTGCTAACGCCTGGTTCCAGGATGCCGAGTACCGTTTGCAGGGTTACAAGAAGTTCCTCGATGCGTTGAGTACAAAGGATGACGTTTACATTGTCCCAATCGCCAGAGTAAGAAAATGAATTGAGGAAAAGCTGCAAGTGTAATCATTCCTTTTTTTTTTTTTGTACTGACGGGTTATTATTTCTCGATTGGGTTTGAAAACATATTTAGGGATTGGATTGGATGAAAAATCCTAAGCCGTTGGCCGAAGTCCCAAACTTCTTCTCTTGTCCAACCATGACCCAGACTCCTTGCTCAAGTTATTCGTGCTACTATGAAGGCGATGCGTCTCCTGTCGGCTCGCGCAATATGAAAAGTTGCGTTACCTGCCCTGACGTCTACCCATGGACCGGGAATCCACTTGGCTTGCCATAATTCTTTTATTTTTTTAAATGGTGAACATCATGTATCCTTAGAGCATTTTAGATTTATTTTACTACCCTCTTGTACTAGTAGCAAGGTTTGAATTCTTAATTTTATAACATACTACGAATTTTGTCTATAACGAAATAGCTATAAAAGGCTTGCCACTGTTCCATCATCATATGCTGTTGAGTATATAACGAATAAACACGTGTAATTTGAAAGTGCTTAAAAGTCGTGTGTTGATTCGGGCTGGATTTGAGGGACATTATAATGTGTAAGCAGAAATGTTCTTGTGTTTGATTAATTTTATCATCTTTTTTTTAGTAGGGGCGACCAATGACAAATGTGGTTTTTGAAAAACAAATTATTTTATTTTAAATTTTTTTATTTATTTAAAATTAAAAGTGGTACATTAAAGTGATTTGAACCAAATCCTAAGAGTGATGTCATTGTTTTCCAGTGAAATTTCTTACTGATGGAAATATTTTTATGTATAATATCATGGGCGACTACGAGATGGCGCACGACGGAATTGGAGCTTCAAAAATCGGTTTAAAAATGTGGGAAAAAATAATAACAACACTTTTAGGATTACACGTTTATAAAGCAGTTACCATTCATCAATTTTGGGTAAAACTTTTACACTTAACATATTTGCAATTAGGCTATTTCATCTTACCTGAACAAATATACCCACTCCCAAACAAGATGGGACATGAGTCACATGATATTTCCATTTTCCCCTATCGTGCAGTGACGTCAAGAATACTCTGATAAATACCATTGTGTAATAAATGGCAATTGCGAGGTGTCAAGGCGAATTTTTCCGGGTTCATAGTATTTATAATGGAAAATTATGAGCTCGAGCTCAGCGTGTTTAACATCAGTCGTATCATTTCTCTTGACGATCGCCTTTTTATATTATACTTGACTGAGTCGCCGCCATGCGAGCTATTGATGGTTATTAGCGGCTAATTATTCATCATCAAAACCAATTATAAAATGTTGTTTGAGTCCCTCCCCACAAAAAAATTTAATAAGTGCCAATCGCGTTTCACGAAAACTGTTCGTGTTCAATGGCAATCTTCGTATCGTAGAGCAACTAATAATAATATTTTAATGAATTGATTACGTTCTCTGGGTTGTGATTTGATTGTGTACAAGAGGAAAACTGTGAACTGAACAAATAATTGCTTGACCAGTATAGCTTAGCCTGTTTGTGGTGTGTCTGTGTAGCTGTGACTGACACATGCATTATCTTAGGTGTGTCGCTTTTGATGGCTCCAGTTATCTTAAGCGTTGCAACATACGATTTCAAGACTATAAATATGGATATAGTTCAACAGTAGCGACGCACAGCAGTCAAAACATCTTTGTGGGTTTATAAGCTGAAAAGCGCCAAAATGCAACGAATTTTGGCCGTCATCTTCTTTCTCGCCGTCTTCCTCCACCAATCGCAGGCGCAATGCACTACGTGAGCTTCATTATTTTCATATGTGTTAATTGTTTCAATTGTAGCTATAGGTTGTAATCGATTTTGTTGCATCACTGTAGCGCGAATTGCGTTGAACCGGCCTGCAAATGCATGAACACGTCTCCACCAGGCGGTTTAAGCCTGGCAGATACTCGTAAGTTTTAACGTCCCTTCTATATAAATACAAAATTCAGTTGGAATAATAAATTGAATTTGATTTCAGCTCAATTGGTTTTTTTGGCGTTTGATGGGGCGATTACGACGACGAATTACGACAACTACACATTTCTGTTCAATAACACCACAAATCCCAACGGTTGTCCCATTGGAATGACTTTCTTCATCTTCCACGAGTACAACGACTACACCCTGACCCACAGTCTCTACTTCAAAGGGCAGGAAATTGCAACCCACAGCATGTCGTAAGGGATAAATTTAAGTTTTTTTTTTAAACTAGGAAATAGGTCTTGTCCAAACTGTTATTATTTAGCAAAGATGGAAAAAAAATAATTCATTTATCTGTTCAAAAACAGCCACTTAACTCCAGCCTACACTTGGGCTAACAAGTCAGTCGCCGAGTGGACTGATGAAATTGGCGGAATCAGAGACGCTCTGTCCAAATTTGCCAACATTCCCAAAACTTCAATTAGGGTACAAATTCAATTTTTGAATAAATCTCTAATGTTCATTAATTGGATCAAAATTCCAGGGTGCACGAGCGCCGTTCTTGCAGTCAAGTGGTGACGCTACTTTTACGGCCATGAAGAATCTTGGCATGTTCTACGACTGTTCTTTCCCAACTACTAATTATACTAATCCTCCTGTTTGGCCTTACACTTTGGATCAAGGATTTCAACACGTAAGTGAACTACAAAAATAATAGAATCTCAATATTTTGAAAAACTAAATTTCTAGTAGATTTTGTAATTGTTTTTGATGTTTCAAATGTGTTTTGTAGGAATGTGCAATCCCACCTTGTCCCAAAAACAAATACCCCGGTATTTGGACAGTCCCGATGGTAAAAAACAACGTTTGAACTTCTTTCGTAATTATGCATTCACGTTCGAAATATTGCAACAGGTGGCTTTAAACCGAAATGAAACCGTTTGCAGTATGGCTGATGCCTGTGACAAGTGCGTGCCAGGAGTTGCAATGAATTCTTGAAGTGCTTTTTAAATTTTAGCACATACATTATCTTTTTGATTGTAGACCGAATACCTTGGATGAAACTTATCAATACTTGATGGACAATTTTCAACGTCACTATACTACAAGCAAGGCTCCATTTGGCATCTACTTAACTGCTAACGCCTGGTTCCAGGATGCCGAGTACCGTTTGCAGGGTTACAAGAAGTTCCTCGATGCAATTGTATTAAACGATGACGTTTACGTTGTCCCCATTGCTAGAGTGAGAAAATAATTTTAGAATACCTTCAGCCGTATATATGTTCCATTTCGATTGTTTACTGACGTGTTATTATTTCTCGATTGGGTTTGAAAACATATTTAGGGATTGGACTGGATGAAAAATCCTAAGCCGTTGGCCGAAGTCCCAAACTTCTTCTCTTGTCCAACCATGACCCAGACTCCTTGCTCGGATTATTCGTGCTACTATGAAGGCGATGCGTCTCCTGTCGGCCCGCGCAATATGGAAAGTTGTGTCACCTGCCCTGACGTCTACCCATGGACCGGGAATCCACTTGGCTTGCCATAATTCTTTTTTTTTATGTCAACGTGAATCCTTAGATCATTACAGCTTTATATTACTACCCCCTTGGACTAGTAGCAAGGTTTGAATTCTTAATTTTATAACATAATACGGATTGTTTATAAGGATATAGACTATAGTTATAAAACAGCTTGCCACTGTTCCAATACCGTATGCTGTAGAGTATATAACGAATAAACACGTGTAATTTGAAAGAGCTTTAAAGACGTGTGTTGATTTGGGCTGAATTTGGGGGACATTGGGATACGTAAGCAGAAATGTTCTTGTTTTATTAATTTTATCATCTTTTCTTTTAGTAGGGGCGAGGCCAATGAAAAATATGGTTTTGTTCCAACTTCCACAACTAAGGGAAAACTTATTTTCTTTTAAATTTTTTGATTTATTTCAAGTCTCAAGTGGTACGCTAAAGTGATTTGAAAACCATATCCCTCCCCCCCCCCCCAAAAAAAAAATCCTAATAGTGTAGTGATGATTCATTGTTTTCCAGTGAAATTTCTTACTGATGGAAATATCTTATGAATAATATCACGGGCGACTACGAGATGGCGCACGACGGAATTGGAGCTTCCAAAATAGTTAAAATGTGGGAAAAAACAATAACAACAATTTTAGGATTACACGTTATTAAAGGAGTTACCATTCATCAATTTTGGGTAAAACTTTTACACTTAACATAATTTTGCAATTAGGCTATTCTATCTTACCTGAACAAATGTACCAACTCCCAAACAAGATGGGACATGAGACATTTCCACCTTCCCTATCGTGCAGTGACGTCAAGTATACCTGTGATTAAGTAGGTACCATTGTGTAACAAAAGGCAATAGCGAGGTGTGAAGGCGAATTTATCAGGGTTTATAGTATTTATAATGGAAAGTTATGAGCTCGAGCTCAGCGTGTTTTATCTTGACTATCGCCTTTTTTTATTACTTGACTGAGTCGTAGCCAAGCGAGCTGTTGATGGTTATCAGCGGCTAATTATTCGTCATCAAAACCAATTTAAGAATTTTGTTCTTCACAAAAAAAGAAACAAATTCCAATCGTGTTTCACAAACGCATTTCGTGTTCATTGGTAATAAGTCTTCGCAGAGCAACTGAAAATATTTTCAAATAAATTCATTGCATTCTCTGTGAGGTGATTCGAGTGCCTACAAAAGGAAAACTACTGTGAACTGAACAAATATATGACAGTAGCTAATTTATTGTGGTGTGTCTGTAACTGTGGCTATAACAATATAATATGCATTATCTTGGGCGTGCCGCTTTTGACGGCTCCAGTTATCTTAAAGCGTTGCAACATTGCTACGATTTCGAGACTATAAATGTGGATAATGCAACAGTAGCGAGGCACAGCAGTGGAAACATCGTTGTGGGTTTTTTTTGCTAACAAGCGCCAAAATGCAACGAATTTTGGCCATCATCTTCTTTCTCGCCGTCTTCCTCCACCAATCGCAGGCGCAATGCAATTCGTAAGTTTCATTGTTTTCATATACGAGTAATTGTTTCAATTGTAGCTTTAGGTTGTAATCGATTTTTTTGGATCACTGTATAGCACGAATTGCGTAGGGCCGGCCTGCAAATGCATGAACACGTCTCCACCAGGCGGTTTAACGAAGGCGAATACCCGTAAGTTTTAACGTCCCTTCTATATAAATACAAAATT
Organism: Daphnia pulicaria; assembly: GCF_021234035.1. Classification (NCBI taxonomy): domain Eukaryota; kingdom Metazoa; phylum Arthropoda; class Branchiopoda; order Diplostraca; family Daphniidae; genus Daphnia; species Daphnia pulicaria. The sequence goes on from NC_060914.1 coordinate 9,087,888, forward strand.
CAGTTGGAATAATAAATTGAATTTGATTTCAGCTCAATTGGTTTTTTTGGCGTTTGATGGGGCGATTACGACGACGAATTACGACAACTACACATTTCTGTTAAATAACACCTTAAATCCCAACGGTTGTCCCATTGGAATGACTTTCTTCATTTTCCACGAGTACAACGACTACACCCTGACCCACAGTCTCTACTTCAAAGGGAATGAAATTTCAACCCACAGCATGTCGTAAGTGATAAATCGATTTTTTTTAAACTAAAAATAGGTCTTGTTACAATATTTATTTAGCAAAATTTTTTACAAATGAATTCATTCGTCTGTTCAAAATCAGCCACTTAACTCCAGCCGCAACTTGGGCTAACAAGTCAGTCGCCGAATGGACTGATGAAATTAGCGGAATCAGAGACGCTCTGTCCAAATTTGCCAACATTCCCAAAACTTCAATTAGGGTTTATTTAAATACAATTTTTAAATAAATATAGGCGTTGTCTTATGTTCATTGGATCAAAATTACAGGGTGCACGAGCGCCGTTCTTGCAGTCAAGCGGTGACGCTACTTTTACGGCCATGAAGAATCTTGGCATGTTCTACGACTGTTCCTTCCCAGAAACTAGTGTTAACCGTACTAATCCCCCTATTTGGCCTTACACTTTGGATCAAGGATTTCAACACGTAAGTGGACTACAAAAATTATAGAATCTCAATATTTTGAAAAACTAGGAAAAACTAAATTTCTAGTAAATTTTGTAATTGTTTTTGGTGTTTCAATTGTATTTTGTAGGAATGTGCAATCCCACCTTGTCCCAAAAGCAAATTTCCCGGTATTTGGACAGTTCCGATGGTAAAAAAACAACGTTTGAACTTCTTTCGTATTAATGCATTCACGTTCGAAATATTGCAACAGGTGGCTTTAAACCGAAATGAAACCGTTTGCAGTATGGCTGATGCCTGTGACAAGTACGTGCCAGGAGTTGCAATGAATTCTTGGAGTGCTTTTTAAATTTTAGCACATAATTATCTTTTTGATTGTAGACCGAATACCTTGGATGAAACTTATCAATATTTGATGAGCAATTTCGAACGCCATTATAATACAAGCAAGGCTCCATTTGGAATCTACTTGACTGCTAACGCCTGGTTCCAGGATGCCGAGTACCGTTTGCGGGGTTACAAGAAGTTCCTCGATGCGTTGAGTACAAAGGATGACGTTTACATTGTCCCCATTGCCAGAGTGAGAAAATAATTTTAGAATACCTTCAGTCGTATATATGTTCCATTTCGATTGTTTACTGACGGGTTATTATTTCTCGATTGCGTTTGAAAACAAATTTTAGGGATTGGACTGGATGAAAAATCCTAAGCCGTTGGCCGATGTCCCAAACTTCTTCAATTGTCCAACCGTGACCAAGACTCCTTGCACAAATTATACGTGCTACTATGAAGGAGAGGCGTCTCCTGTCGGCCCGCGCAATATGAAAAGTTGCGTTACCTGCCCTGACGTCTACCCATGGACCGGGAATCCACTTGGTTTGCCATAATTCTTTTTTTTTAAGGTCAACGTGTATCCTTAGCTTTAGAATGGAACCTCTCGGACTATGGTAGCAAGGTTTTAGTTTTTAGTTTTATCAAATACGAATTGTTATCAACGATGTAGCTAAAAACGGTTGCCGCTGTTTCATCACTATATCGTATGCGGTTGACTATATAACGAATAAACTGGTGTAATTTGAAAGTGCTTCAAAGTTAAAAGACATGTGTTGATTTGGGCTGGATTTGGGGGACATTGGGATATGTAAGCAGGTATGTTCTTGTGCTTGATTAATTTATCATCTTTTTTAGTAGACAGCTATGAAAAATGCGATTTTGTTCTAATTCAGGAAAAAATGATTTTCTTATAAATATTTGAATTTACTTCAAGCTTAAAAGTGGGAAAATTGATTTGAACTCTCTTCCAAAAATCCTAAGAGTGATGTCATTGTTTTGCAGCCCAAATTTTTTAATGAGAAATATCTTATGTAATATCACAGGCGAATACGAGATAGTGCACGACGGGATCGGAACTTTCGAAATGGGTCTAAAATGTGGGAAAAACAATAACTGTACTTTGAGGATTAATTCACGTCAATGGTTACCATTCATTGCCGGTTTTTCCAAATACCGAGATTTTAAATATTAGGGGCAGGGGGAGAAAAAAGACAGGCCATCTCTAGGACCTTTTTTTTAGACTTGGTTTTTGGAAAACCGGCAACTACGGGAGGGGGGAACAAAGGGAAAATAACTGAGAAATGAAAACTTTTCATTTTCACATCGAAATTAAAGTGATTTCTCAAATGGCATGGGGGTCAACATTTCAGATGAGGTTATAGAGCTAACGATGCTCTTTTTTTTAAGCCCTAAAGAACTCTCCTAGTCCTATTTTCCGTCCAGTACAAGAGAGCCAAAGTAGTACGATTTACTATTGGCCCTCTCGACTGTGCGGAAACTTTTACTTCCAATTTAAAAGGGACGTTCGCGTGAACGAAAAAATACCCAAAAAATATATGCTATAAACCTTAAGTCTAAGAACCCCCTGTCCAAAAATCGTTTTCGTCCGACGAAAACTCGATTTTTGGCGAATTTTCAAAATACCCGTTTTCCCATAAGCTTCTCTCAGCTGTGCGGAAACTTTGTGTAGCTACTGTACTTCATAGTATTTTTTATGGAAAATAATGAGCTCGAGTTCAGCGTGTTTAACATTAGTCATATAATTTCTCTTGATCACCTTTTGATTGTTTGACTGAGTCGTACCCAAACGAGTTATTGGTTATTAGCGTTTGATTATTCCTCATTAAAAAAAAAGAAAAAAAAAATGTTCTTTGAATCTCCTCTTCCCCCCCCCCCAAAAAAAAGGAAGAAACAAAATGCCTATCGCGCTTCACGAACGTATTTCGTATCCAATGGTAATAATTCTTCGTAGACAGAGCAACTAATAATAATATTTAAATGAATTTATTACATTTTCTGGGTGGTGATTTGAGTGCGCACAAGAGAAAAACTTGTAACTGAACAAATATATGACCAGTATTTGTGGTTTGTCTGTTAACTGTGATTATAATATGCATTGTCTTGCACTTTTGACAGCTCCATCAGTTATCTTAAGCGTTGCATCATACTATTTTGAGGCTATAAATTTGGATAAGTGCAATAGTAGCGAGGCACAGCAGTCAAAACATCTTTGTGGGTCTATTTGCTGAAAAGCGCCAAAATGCAACGAATTTTGGCCGTCATCTTCTTTCTCGCCGTCTTCCTCCACCAATCGCAGGCGCAATGCAATTCGTAAGTTTCGTTGTGATTACTGCATTTATATACAAGTTCAATATTTAAATTGTATATGGCCGGGTTGTATTAATCGATTTGTTGCATCACTGCATAGCACGAATTGCGTAGGGCCGGCCTGCAAATGCATGTCCACGTCTCCACCAGGCGGTTTAAGCCTGGCGAATACCCGTAAGTTTGATCGTTCGCTCTATAAATACAAATTGAATTCAGTTGGAATAATGAATTGAATCGAGTTTCAGCTCAATTGGTTTTTTTGGCGTTTGACGGTGCGATTACGGTGACCAATTACATCAACTACACATATCTGTTGAACGGCCACGTCAATCCCAACGGCTGCCCGATTGGAATGACTTTCTTCGTCTATCACGACTACAACGACTACACCCTGACCCACAGTCTCTACTTCAAAGAGAATGAAATTTCAACCCACAGCATGTCGTAAGTGATGATCGATTTTTTTTTCTTCTAAAAAATAGGTCTTTTTACAATTTTTTATTTAGCAAAAAATAAATAAATAAAAAAATTTCATTCCTCTGTTCAATAACAGCCACTCAACTCCATCGTCAGACTGGGCTTACAAGTCAGTGTCCGAGTGGACTGATGAAATTGGTGGAATCCAAGAGGCTCTGGCCAAATTTGCGAACATTCCCAAAGCTGAAATTCGGGTATAAATTCAATTTTTGAATAAATCTCTAATGTTCATTAATTGGATCAAAATTACAGGGTGCACGAGCGCCGTTCTTGCAGTCAAGTGGTGACGCTACTTTTACGGCCATGAAGAATCTTGGCATGTTCTACGACTGTTGCTTCCCAGAAACTAGTGTTAACCGTACTAATCCCCCTATTTGGCCTTACACTTTGGATCAAGGATTTCAACACGTAAGTGGACTTACATAATTACGTCATCTCAATTTTTAAAACTAAATTTCTAGTAGATTTTGTAATTGTTTTTGATGTTTCAAATGTGTTTTATAGGAGTGCACGATCCCACCTTGTCCCAAAGACAAATACCCCGGTATCTGGACAGTCCCAATGGTAAAAAAATAACGTTTCAACTTCTTTCGTCACCCTTATATTGTATATGCATTCACGTTCATTATATTTCAACAGGTTGCCTTAAATCGTAATGGGCACATTTGCAGTACGGCAGATGCCTGTGACAAGTACGTAACAGGAATTGCAATTCAATCTCCTAATTTAGCCACTTTTCAAGTTTATGCATGCATTACTTTTTTATTTTAGACCGAATACCTTGGATGAAACTTATCAATACTTAATGGACAATTTTCAACGTCACTATATAATACAAGCAAGGCTCCATTTGGCATCTACTTGACTGCTAACGCCTGGTTCCAGGATGCCGAGTACCGTTTGCAGGGTTACAAGAAGTTCCTCGATGCAATTGTATTAAACGATGACGTTTACGTTGTCCCCATTGCCAGAGTGAGAAAATAATTTTAGAATACCTTCAGCCGTATATATGTTCCATTTCGATTGTTTACTGACGGGTTATTATTTCTCGATTGGGTTTGAAAACAAATTTAGGGATTGGACTGGATGAAAAATCCTAAGCCGTTGGCCGAAGTCCCAAACTTCTTCTCTTGTCCAACCATGACCCAGACTCCTTGCTTGGATTATTCATGCTACTATGAAGACGATTTCTCTCCTGTCGGCCCGCGCAATATGAAAAGTTGTGTCATCTGCCCTGACGTCTATCCATGGACCGGGAATCCCCTTGGCTTGCCCTAATATTTTTTTTTAAATGGTGAATATCATGTATCCTTACAGTATTTTAGATTTAGAATCGGCCCTCTTGGATAAGTTATAGGGTTTTAATTCCCAGTTAAAACGTGCTTATTTTCCGATGATTGAAACGCCTTCCGCTATAATCTCCATCCCTTTATATGCTATTGATTATATAAGGAATAAAATTTTGCATGATTTAAAAGTGTTTTATTAAACATACAGTACTTATTACACAAAGTTTCCAGACATATGAGAGATGATTATGGAAAAGCATGTTTTTTTAATTTGTCAAAAATGCAGTTATCATCCGACGTAGATTTTTTTTGGAATGCTTGTTAAGGCTAAGGCTAATATCCTGTTTTTTTTCTAAAGATCTCATTGGTGGATATTCTGAAAGAGTTGCCCCAACCAACCAAACGCGAAGATTTTTTGTTGTTTTTTTTTTTTTTTTCGTTCTCATTCGATTATTTTCTGGGCATAAATATAAATTGAGTCCGAAATTTGTGTACCAGTTCATGAGTCACATGATTAGTAGCATAAAAAAAAAGAAAAAAAATCGGAAGTAGCCCCTCTTTGAATGCGCATGCAGTTGTTGGTATATCCGTTAGATGGAAATTAAGGCTCGAATGATTGTGGTGCACCCGCCATGAAGTCTTCATGGCGGATAATTCAAAAAATGTGAAGTTTTTGGTTCATAAAATAAGTGGTGCAATATTTCATTGTACATAAATAACTTGTTCGTCTCTTTATATACCGGTGATGCAACCATGAGCTAAGATGACATTTCTTTTTATCTGCAGCCATTATCTGATGCTCATCAATGTCGAACTCAAATGGGTAAAATAGACGTTGACGGGGATTGAGTGATGCATATCAGATCTGTCTGAATGGTATTTATACGATTGATATAATGTATGTCAATCAATTCTTATCGAGTTTATAAACGTGTTATTCAGAAGTGAGTTCATTTCTTTTTTAATATGCGGTACAATATATACATGTATTGCATGTAGCATTGGGTACGGTAAGATATGGTAGCGATTCTGATAACAATCTCAGCAGCAGCTTGTCCGTGTGCTTTTTTGGGTTGGGTGATCACGTAATGTAATGTAATGCAGTGGTTCATATAGTGGGGAAAGAGAGTTTTCAAGGAAGTTGGTGGACCTGATGGCAATTCGCATTTCAGTAGGACGATGTGATTGCACACAAAAACAAAGTGATGAGACGCAACACTGTATTTGTAGTGCAGCAGTGTACTGTAATACCATGGTCTAACAGGAGTCTCCTGTTAGATGTCTCATTCCGCCGTTCTTTTTCTGCAATGTTGTAAAATATTAGAACACATTGCAGCCGATATTTTCCAATATTTAACGGTCTTACCCATAAAATGAAGCGCTGTGCTTCCCTCGTCCCCTCTTTTCTTTGTATACAACCAATATTGTACCAGCCATAAGAGAAACTGTATAGGGAGCTAGAGGATGATGGAAGTTGGAGAGTAATTCAGTTACAACTACGGTAGCCGCGTATACATGAGAGCATTGGCCGCAGTATGGGATCCATTGGGAAATCTCACCCCCTCACCAGCCCACATCGACCCAAGCCACTTACGGCTGATATTTCTCTCATACTCTAGTCATCTCTCACACCCGGAAGCCCCTTCCGCAAACCATCCAACTGCTATAAGGGGAAGAGGGAGGGTCTAGTCTGCACCTTAATCCCAAATTCGCTTATGGTTTTATCGGAGAAAAGTCAGCCAGATTGACAAACAGCCAGCAGACTGCTGACGCGAATGTGTAATGAGGTTGAGGGGAGAAAATAAACATTAAACAACACACAAGCCACACAAAGGCTGTAGAGAGGTTTTTTTTTTATATGTGTGATGCAATCGCACCGGGACATATTCTCATCTGGACACTTTGATTTATGGTGAATGTTGGCAGCCTTTCGTTTGTTTATTTTTCTAAAAAAAGAAGAGAAGAAACACGCACCCAAAATTCAATCATCGTAAAATGTGGATGACATAAAAACCAATTCAACGATTAAACTAAAGACCAAGTGGGTCTATAGCGATTTAATAGCCGAGACCAACACGAATCGGCTAGCAAATAAGGAAGTTAACGAACGCGTTGATTACATTTCTTTCTTTTTTCTCTATTTCTTCGTTTTTCTTTCAAGATATTCGATCGGTCGTGAATAACCAAAGAAAACACAAAAATGCCCAAACATATGTAAAGATTCTTCGAGTCAAATAAATCTTCGAGGCACCGAACCCGGCCAACTCGGAAGGAGCGAGGCAAGAGACATGGCAACACGAATAAACAACACACGTGTCTGTCGATAACCATCAGTGGCTTTATTTCTTCTCTCTTTCTTTCTTTTTTTTCTTTATAATTTTATGTCCGGGTGGGACTTATTACTTGAATGGTCAAGTCACTATAATTAATCAACACTGTGATCCTGTTTTTGTCTTTACGCCCTCTCTTGTAAATATTTCTGGTATAGTTACTTATTTGTTATTTCGATCTCTATAAGTGCTTGTTCGAAATACTCAAAAACATCTACTCAAAAACTCTTTTCACATTACAAATTTTATAGAGATTACTGCAATGTTTCCAGTTTCCATTTCCCACACCGGACAGTCCCGCTGAAAATTTGTGTTTGCTGAACCGATGAAGAAATAACGAGCCAATCGCTCCAATTAGTTTTACGTTGGCCTCGTATTTCATTCGATTTTTGTGCGTCTAACGATTCCCAGGACAAGGCCCTTTTTCTTTCTTTGGCGTTACGTGAACTTTTCGGTCCCTAAATCACGTGAAAATATACTTAAATAAAAAGGGAAAAAGAATGGAGGATTAGAGAAGAAGATGACAAAGACGAATACAAGGAAACAAGCGATTTTGATACGGAGAGAAAATGGATGGATCAAATAGACATGGCCCCCTACCGAGAGCGATGATTGGCCTTCTCCTTTTGGATATCTAATAACGTGACCGACAGACAAAACCGAGCGCAACGATTACCGTTGAAGACATTCAAAACCAAAAGAAACTACGTTTGTCGGATATGCCCGACAATAAACGGGAAAACGACTATAACCAATTCGATAATTACAAAAACAGCACTAAGTTCAAAGATCATTCAGATTATTCATCATCTTTTACTGTATTCCTATTTTCGACACGCTTTTTTCTTCTTCTTCGTTTGTCTTTGAGTCGACGTATTTTCCTTCTTTGGTTCTTCTACATCGTTTTCATTTCATTTTCCCCGTTCCGTTCATTATCCCTTTTTTCTCGCGTTTTTCTCTGTCTGAGACTCTGAGTGGTCTGATGATTTATTTGTTTTCATTTCCTCGCTGCGGAGTGAAACGTGGAAGGGAATATGCGAGTGAACGAGCGAGCGAATCCGTGTGGGCTGTGCGTGTCGCTTGCGATAAAACTTTTTTTTCTGTTTGTTTTTCTCCCATCCATTCACATTTAAAACTTTCCGCCTATCAATAGAAAACAGCCAGCGACAACGCCGACTTTTTTTTCTCTTTCGGGACAATCGGAAGAGACTTTGCATAGGGCGATAGACTCGGAACGCTATAAAGTAGCCTCATCGTCGAGACTTTTCGACTGCGCGTTCGTTTACGCGCTCTCTGCTGTTGTTGTCTCCCTCGTCGTAAATAATATCCTGCCAGGAGGTACTGCAGACACTGTATACACATTGAAAGCCCCTCCGTTTGAATTATTGATCTCTGAGGTTCCTTCGTAGCAACCAAGAAATCTTTTTTTTTTTCCTTTACTTTTTCTTTTGAGCTTTTTTCAGAAGAGCAGCGCAGCCCGACATGCGGCGCTAACGAGGCATCGATTTAATAACACTGGGAGCTGCTTCGTAGTTGACTGCTGCGACTCTGACTGACGAGAAGAGAAGAAGTGGGGGTATAGAGACGACGATTTGAATTTACCGTAAAAGGCTTTCAAATCTTCTGTTTTCTTGTTTCGGACGGATTTCCTTTTTAACAGCACGAAAAGATCTTTTTTCTTTTTCTTTTTCAAAATTTCCTTTTTCTTTTTCTTTCTTTGCCTCTCCTTTAGTTTCTGTATGGTCGAAACAAACGAAGATGATGGCAACTCCCCGCGTCTTTTTCTTAAAACCTGCGGATGCCCCAGCCATCAGACACCAGGGGCCTTTTCCTCATTTCTTTTCTCCCCCGGTCTCTCGGTCCCTCGGAATCTCGGCTACTTTGCCCGACCTCTGGTATCGTAATAATAATAAAAGTGATACCTTGAATGAGAATGAGCCGAGAAAAAGAAAAGAAAAGAAAAGAAAAGAAAAGGGAGAAAATAATAAAAACGAAGTGTCAGCTAAATTAGGAATGCATATAGAAGCAAAACACGATGAAATAAAAGAAAATCTTTTCCAATTTTCATTCCCACCTCTTCTTGTTTTTTGTTGTTTTGCTTTTGTTTTCGTCCTAACAAACTTTCGGCGTAGCTAACCATCCATTTGGTTGTTTCTTTTCTTTTCTTTCTTTGTCTTTCCTTTCCTTTCCTCATTTCCTTTTTTTCTTTTTTCTGGGCGTTGCTTTGAGTTTTGGAATCGATGATTTTCACGACACCACAAACAATCCCCAACAGCAGCCCGGCAGCCAAGGCGAATATAAAAAAGAAAAACTAAAATTGTATATAAAACCGGAGAGAAGATTGCCTTCTCATTCCATCTAGGGCTGCCGAGTGTGAAATAATCCCTGCGCATTAGATACAGATCCGCGTGACGGATGTAGCGTCAAATTACAATCTAATTACACAGAGGGTCTCTCCGTGGCTGCTGGCTGTTTGGATGTCGTTTGATCCTACCAGCACACGCCTTTTCTCTCTTATTTTCTCTTTTTCTTCTCTTTTTCTATCTGTCTGATGCCTCCGTCTGATTTATCAAGCCCTTAATTCTTTTTCTTTTTCCCCTTTTTTTTTCTTCGTGTCGCTCCATTTCAGTCTCCGTGGATTCCCTCGTCTCTCCAACAAATTATAAACAATTTAATGGTCGCCATCGGCGATCCCTCCTCGGGGATCATTGCAATCCATTGGAGGAAAACAAGAGGAAATTCGAGTCATGTCGACGTCAAGTCCGCTGCTGCCCTTCGTCGTGACAACCAGTACCCTACGAGTTAAATCTTGATCGTCTCCTTTAATCCAGTCGTCCCTTTCGACTTATTCGCTAAATTCGATGACCGTCACTGATGGAAATCCTCCCAAAGTGCCAACTGAACCGACGACCCAACACTCGGACATCAGCGTCAGAAAGCGTCCAACTATGAAGATATTCCAACTCGTCGCTCTAATTGAACAGCTGCTTCTACCCAGAATTCGGCGATGCATTTGTTATGGTCCGACATTTCAACACAATTTCGATCGGCCGCTCTTGTCGATCGAAATTCGATTACAAGAGAATACACGCGTGTCCGTGTTTGTTTGTTTGTTGGTAGTTCCCCTTCATGTCCGCACACAGTCAGATGGGCAAGATATCACGTTGCCCATCTCCCTCGTCCACCATCAGTCGTGTTCCACCGAGCTGCTTCTGCTTTTGTTCAGACGAGACGGGATGAGGCGGATGCTCCATTGCTCGGCTGCGTGTGTCTTTTCAGGGCGTTAACTCGTATCCACCCATCGTCCACATCACAACGGGAAGAATATCGAATCGCTGCTGACTGCCAGCGACCCCTTTTCTTCAACTTGCATTTCTTTTATTTGTTTGTTCTTATCATTTACAAAACAGGGCGATCACACGGCCGTCGTGTGCTGACTTTTGTTGCTGTGCAAGTCCCTCCGCTGCCCATTTCGACACCTTCTCCTTTTCCCCTCGTCCTTGATTCTCCGTCATCTATAAAGGGAAAGGGAAACGGAATTTCAAGAGAATCGAGCCGCTCCCGTTTTATCGTTCCCTTCAACTCCACTCAACCCTACCGCCCTACCACCCCCAACTTCTTTCTGCACTATAGCACCCCCTTCTGCATTCATAATGAATCGTAATGTTACAATTGGATTTACGTGGCGACGAGATAAGAATGGGGAGTGAGTCCGGCTCGTTAATGCAGAGTGGCCGGCAGAAATCGATCCCTCCCCCCCATTCCCTGTCTAGTATCAAATCACCAAAGGACGATGCGATAGACTCTTATAGTACACTGGACAATATACTCGATGTAATGACATTAGTGTTTGATGAAATCAACTTGATGGAATTGTGGCCGGTGGACTTTTGTAAAGCCAATCGTTTCATATCTCAGAATTTTCCGCTTCCTGCTGTTCTCCAACGACGATGGATGGAAAACGCAAGATCTAATTGTTATTCATTCAACAGAAAGAAAAAGTTCTCTCCATGCCTGCCGATTCTCTCCCCATAACCCAATCAACAATTGCCTTGTTCGACACCAGACTTTCATTTCCGATTGCCTTGCGCTCGATACAAGAGAGCTAGTGGGTGGATGGGCTGATGGGGGAGACAAGCTCAATTGTATCAACGTGTGGGTCTTCAATACATTCACATCAGACCTCGCATAAAGATAAGCATAAGCCTAAACCTACAACCCCACACGGTCCCACAGCCTTGGCGAGGAAAGCCTCACGCGCGCATATTGTGGCCCAGACACCAAATCCTCGTTCGAATGAGAATTTGATTTATTCAATATCGCACACGGGTATAAATATACTCGTCTATTGCACACGTTGTACTTCACTGTAAGGTTGGGCGCTGTTGCGCCGCAGGAGGGAACCGTACAGATTTCACGGATGAGAAGAAGAAAATCCAACTCAATGCCGCCATTGTAAATAACACCAAGAGAAATAAACAAGCGGCGATGGAAGACGACGGTGATGAAGGAGGTGTTCCATCAGGCGCCTCCCAGTTTTCCCCCTGTCTGCTCAGTAAACCGAATATCCATTTTTTCCTATAAATTCGTTTAGATCCTCTCCGAGGGAATCGAATGGATCGAGGTGTTGGCATCACGCCGATCCATATCCTTTCATTCCTTTTACATGAGACTATGCGCTGTTCTTTTTTAAAAATGGTAAAAAATACATATAAAAAAGGGGAATTTTTCCGGCCAGTTTTATCAAGTGAAGCGAAGAAAAGGAAAAATACGAAACCTGGAGGCTATTATGCAAAGCAAATAACCCACACGGACAGACAGACCCCATCACCCCGTTCACGTCGAAGCGGGAAAACCTATTTTTAACGACTGTTGATCAATTTATATTTAAATGAATTTGAAAATCCAAAAAGGGGTTTCAAACTTCCAGTCCACTTTCCGTGCTGCACTTAATCGACGGTGATGGCGCTCCCGATCTCCTGTCTCGAGTCGTTTGGAAAATTTGGTGCTGATGGCTGAGCGCTGATACATATAATAACAATAGTCCATCACTCATTCACTTCTTCTTCCTCTTTTTCTCTCGGATGGGCTTCGCTTGTTGTCTGCCTGCGACTGCGTAGATTGTCTGCTGCTTTCACACGCGGAGACCACCTGATGTGGATGATGGCTCGTTCATCACTCCCGGCCTATTTAATGTTCATAATTTATACGCACCAAACTCTCTCCTTCGTTCCCCCCTATAGTCTCTGTCCTTTGCTCTTGAAGCAAAGGAATCAACATCAACCACAAAAAGAAAAGAAAAAAGAAAAAAGAAAATCAAATCCGAGGAGAAAAATGGAAGATGGAAGACTCTCCATTGTTCTTATTTATAAAAACCCAAGGGCGTTGCCGAGTTCACCGATCTCGGAAGATATTTACATGAACCACACACGGCCGTTGGACGGGATACTTGTTGGTCTCGTTTCCAAATATTTGGCTCAAAGCGCTACAAGTAAAACTAATACACGACTACACTTATGAGAAGAACCTTTGGAAATAGAAAAAGTAGGTATAACCTATGAACTAGGTCTCGTTATATTTCTCTATACTTTATCTTTTTCCCATTTTACTCGGCACTCTGTTGATCGATGGATGGATGCGACTATATCGCCGCATATTATATTTATAGTCTATTCTGTAACTTGATACACATAATAGGCGAGTGTGTTGTTCTTTTATAAAGACTGGAGGGCTTGATGCCGTCGAGCTCCCCTCTTATATCTTCTTGTTTGTATTCCATTACGCCAAGCGCAACGGGCGCCGTTAGGATCCATCCGTTCCCTGATCCCGTTGAAAAAGAAGCGACGTCGCGGTGGATGTTGTGATTGGATATAGAAATAAGGGACCCGACATAGAACACCCACTGTACATACAAGTCTCGACTTTCTTTCTTTATTGACAAGCGCACATGTAGCGCACTGCTGACACCGAGTCCAAGGGTCTAACTCGGCGGTTGTTTACTTTCGATCTTTCCCTCCTGTTCCATTGCGCCCCTTTCATCCTCTAAAGGGGTTACCTCGTCTCTTTATTTTTCTGTGGATATTTATTGTCTAAACAGAACGGGATGAGAGACAAAAAAAAAACGCCATGAAAAAATCAACCGAATTATTGGAGTGGGTCTAGAGTCGATAGAGTCGATAGAAGAGGAATAAGCTGAAAGCTGATTTTTATTATTTATTCATTTTGTGTGTCAGTAGTGCGGGGTGGGGCGATGTTTTGTGCGTGTTGCCGCCATGGACGGAACAGAATAACTGAGAGGGACTGAGGGAGGCCTCACAGGTCGGCGGTTGTCGACAATAGACTTGGTAATTGTGAACTGCTCCCTTCCTTCCTCCCTCCTTGGTTCGTTCGTTCACTCTCCTTTTCTCTTCGCCTATTGCTGCTATACTTCTCCATAATACGTGAGTGCGTAGGACATAGACAAGTTGAATATTTTCCAGTCCAGCGGCCGGAATAAACGCATCAAGAGTTGGTTGCGTCCACACCGATCACGCGTGACCCAACTGCCGAGTACTGGCCAGATTACCCCTCACTCACAGGCGAAGCCCCACGCAGCAATCACCAATCATATTCAAGCCTTGTTTCTCAAACTTTTTTTTTGTATTTACCTTATCCTTATTAACTGACTCAAATCCGAAACATCAACATAATCAGAATTTTAAAAACAATAAATTATATGAATTTCATACATTTCAGACAGATGGCTTGACGACCAAAGATAAGAAACCAGTCAGTTTGATTATTGCCTTCTCTTCCAATTCCAAAAGTCTCTATAAGCTTAAAAAGTGGGGTGTGGATCCCGCACCCTTTTTTTCAATTTTCTTTTATGCATACATTAAGTGTAATCGGATTAAAGACAAAAATATACAAAGAAGAGCCAGTTTGGATCTATGAGTCATCGATTTTCCTGGGGTTTCCAGAAGATAAAATTGAATTTTTGGAAAAAGGAGAGCCAAACAGTTTTGCTGGAGGATAAGAAGTTGAGTTGATTAAATTTGCAATTCATATTGAGGCGTCATATATCTATTGCGATTGTTTGTATACGGTATAAAGGTAAACAGATGCCTTATATATAACCTCATCTACAACAAAGAATCCTCACGACGGAGAGAAAAAAAAAGAAACGCCGGCGTCGGTTTAACCTGTTTGGATGGGTGGGATTTAGAGACCGTTGTGTAGCGACCAGCAGGGCCGGCTGTGGCGGCTGTAACGTAGCGCAATTTTTCCTACTATACGACCTAAAGGAGAATTTATTTGTAAAATCCTTCGCCTCTTTCGATTTGATGTGAAACGGCATTGCCAGCGTCGACGATGGCCGAAGTGAAACGAGCGCGTCGTATTTCATTGCTGGGCGTTTCTCACGCGCGCCTTTCCTTCTCGTTTCTTCAACATTTTGTTTGTTTCTCGTTTTGTTTATTTTTTCTTGAATCATTTTGACAGATGATGTCACACATACACACACATCACCATATATGATCACCAATGATCAAACAGCACTGTAAATAGATTTACGATCAAAAGTCTTCAGCAAACGACGATAGGCATTCACAATTCACTTGTGTGTAAACATCCCGTCGTCTCGTATTCTCTAAAAAATAAAAATAAACTTCCTTCTCGGATAATCTTTATGGCAGGGTTTGACTCGCTTGCAAACCGCCAGATGAGACGAATGGGCGCGTAACTCTTAATTGACCCTCAATTCTTGTCAGCCTCGCGACCTTTTCAGTTTTCACTTCTCGGATTTTTCTTACGGAAAGGATATACTGTTCCTCGTATATGGTCTAGAGAGAAGGGCTTGAAATATATTTCATATTTTCTGTTCTTTGATGTTTCAGACGATAGTTGACTCACTGCAGGAGGAATAAAAAGGAGCAGTGGCCCGTCCTGCTGGTGACCGTGAATGAGACACTCCTTATCGGGAGCGCAGCGTCTTTCATGCACAGCAGCACATGTGAGCTTGGCCATGTCAGTTGGTTGTTGAATAGACTCGACTGAAGAGTTTATAAAACGATAAAGTGGCAGGGAAATGAAATATCATCACAATTCAGAAGAAGCTGAGAAAGAGAGGGAAATAAGGATATGAAAAGAAATGAGGGACGAATGGGAATAAAAGAAAAGATAAGGAAGGAAATGGACACGGCCAAATTCTACAAACAGTACAAGCAAAACGTGTGGCCTGTGGGCCCTATGCGCAGTGATGGAGTGCGTCGTGTAACGCCATCCAGTCGTTTCTGTAATTATTCGACTGCTGCCATCACGACGAACGAGGAAGAAGAAAGTGGCTGACGTAATAGAAGATATTTTGCATCCCGCAGCGTCATCCTTCCAACGCCAGTACAACTCCAAATTACTATCATGTGGAATGGGGAGTCTAGTCGGTTAACAAAATTTGTCCATAGAGATTTTTCCACATTTCTTTCCTCCTCCGTCCAATTTCACTTTTACGATTTTTTTTTCGATTCAATCGAGTGTGTCTGACGGAGCATATCATCGACTATTTCGTCACACAAAAACTCAAAAATGTCTGAGGCTATATTCGGCCCAAGTTGGACGTATAATCAACGTCGAATTTTTAAACGAACTAAAAATAACGGCGACGTAGAAATTCAAAACGTTCTCTATCGTTACTCGTATTCGTTTTTTTTTTCTTGGGACGCAGACGCCAACCTTAAATAGCGGCGGGAATCAATTCAACTTTGCTGTTTCGCTCGTGAAGAGAACATTTCTTTTATTGACGCTGTCAAGAGAAACGCGCGGACTCTGTCGGAGCGTCCGCTTCGTGATGTCTTTCGTTTATCTTCATTCGAGTATCAAAATCGACACTTATCTGTCTGGAGCTCTACGGTACTGTGTCGCAAACTAAAAAAGAGTCAGGAACAGACGGACAACCTCATGCAAATGAAACGAGTCGACCCATTTTGGGAATTTTGACGAGGAAAACAAATAAAAGTCTTCGCAAATGAAATAAACAAACGTCTTGGGGGATAGTCTCATTTACCTACTTCACTGTTCAACTATTCCGTTTATATTCGTTTCATATTGTTCATTTTTGTGGTCGTAATTTCAATTGGAAAATTTAATAATAACTCGGCTACATCTTCTCCATTTGAGGTGCCCGACATTAACGGCACATTTTCCCCAGTTGAATGGCTCATCATTTTCCTGTAATTGAATTTCATTTTCTCATTTCTAAGTAGGAAAAAGTTCCAATTCACTTCCCTCCCATAACTCGTCAAGCTCCATCTCCTTTGATAATAAAAATGAAAATTTTTATTCGACCTCCTCTCGCGCTGTCTCTGCTGTTGTTTTCCTTGTCCAACATGTTCTAAGAGTATCCACATATACAATATAGCACATCTAAAAAAAAGCGACTGTTTATGTTTATGATTTTTTGTACGGTACGTCTATCGCTACGCAGACATAACTGTACACATACATTCAGCAGTCTGCTGTGACGGCTTTTCCGGTTGGACTTTTTATGACAATCGGATAACGCGAGTCTCGACTCGGAAAGAGACACACCACTGGGGTGGCATCAGAGAGAAAGAGAAAGAGGAAGGATGTGTTGTAACGTTGGGCACGTTTTTTTACACGCCTCATTAACAAAGCCGACGAGGACCGGGGATTGGAACTGCTGCGAGCATCAGAGGAAGTGATGCCACTGCATCATACAACCAAGACAAGAAAAAGTAATTTGAGCTGCCAATCGAAATAAGCATAACGACTGTGCGATACCTATTAGTAATCGATTGAAATGGTTGGGCCACTATTAAAACTCTTACCCACACGTTGCGTCAAGTCCGGTCCAGTCAGAACCAGAATCTTGTCCATTCATTAAAATAAAGAAAAAAGAAAAATTCATTTATTCAGCTACTGACTGTATAATAATCTCTTCGAGTGAAGGTTAAAAAAAAAAAAAATCTCTGAATATTAAAAAAACAAAAAAAAAACAATACGAGGTAAAGTGCTCGGTAAATTAGATTTTTTATATAGTTTCTGTTTGAGAAAAATGCTAACACGGAGTCATCAGCAATTTAAACTTGCAGTTTTTGAGGGCGACAATTATTAGAAAATCATTAGGTCCTGTATTAAAGTAAACCTTTTCTCGAATTATTCCCCTTTTTCAGAGACTTCGTAGAAGACACTCCCACCGAGAATTTAATTGACGTTCGCTGACTCGACAATTTCTTGCTTTTTATCTATTCCGACATCCTCTCATTCTACACCTCAGTGGCATCTCTTAGTCTGACTGTATCTGCTTTCTTTCTAATAACTCCCTTTTTCTGACTGGGCGGAAATCAAAATTTAAATTTCTTATCAGAAAGACCTAAACTCGGTGGCTTCGTGAATTGGCTACCGCATCAATTATTAATCATGTTCTATCGACAAGAACATTTGGTAGAGATAAAATAAAAAATTAAAGGAACGACCACTCGAGTCGTTCATTCTTCTAAATAACAATTCAATCAAGGAACTCTCCTTCCCCCCTTAGTTTCTCATTTGGAATTGCTGGACGTTGGGGCTGGCGGTCGAGTTACCTCAACCCACTTCCCTTTGGTAATGTTGTTGTTACTGTCTAGCAAGGATGGATGGATGGACGGCAATCACGATTCGAAAATCCTGCGGGATTCGGAGAGAACGGACGGGTATACGATGTACGACCATGAAGTTCACGTTCCCCCGTCTCAGTTTCTGGCTCATATCACCCAGGTTATTTCAACGAATATTGATACGCCCGCTCTGTAATGAAACTGAAACATAAACAGAAATCCTTTCCTTGTTTTTCCACTAACATAACAAAATCCAACAGTCACGACCTAAAAGTCTCCCAAACAGACAATATCTAAACAAAAGGCAATCAAAACAAAAAAAAAAGCTTCGACCACAAAATGTCGAGTATAGGTTTTCTGATAACACAACAATCGAGACGAACACTGGGCGGTCACTTGAAACTCTTCTTGTGCATTTTATTTCTGCCATGCCAAAATAATATACTGCTGTGGTTTGGTTTAGTCTTTCTCTTTACCTAGGATGAATTCTGATATTGTGTATAATACTACGTATAGAGATTGGATATTCTGTGAAACAAGAACTGCCCAGCGACCAGGGGAAATGTTGGCAGGTGCTTCACCAAAGATGTATCCATTCGTCTTCATTAATTTTATTACAGAATTAAAATGTTATCTATTTGTGTATTACACTGTGTGTACTCTTTGTCTAGGTGTTCAAATGTACTGGGGTAAGACGTTGCAGGTTGTAATCCGGAATGAAAAAAAAGTCTCGGTGTAAAAGGAACGTCATCCCTTTTGGTCCTACAGCACATAAACAAAATTGGGAATATATTCCGCCTGAAATTGAAATGAAAGCAAAGACGTTGATGTATGTGAAATAGAGCAACGTAGACGGGCAGGGATCACGGGATACATTTTTATGAAAGAACTAACGCGGGAGCGGTCGCGTTTGTCGGGCCTGTACAACTCGGAATAGAAGACTATGATAAAATGATTAAGAGTGGAATCGCCTTTAAACTAAATCTTTTAAGAAAATGATCTTCTTCGACGCATGCTTACATCACTGCAGGGCGGAGACGATGCGAGGGAGAGGGGAGTGCTGCAATTTACGACGGCGTGAACGCATTTCTTCGCCTCCCCGTCGGCGGAGCCGTTTCAATGGATAAACAACTTCGGTCTAAAGGTTCAAGGTATTGAAGTACACACCTATGAGCGCCAGTTTATACAAGTGTGTGATGAGAGCGGCAAAGTTCTGGCTCTTTCAAGACGGCGGCATTGAACTGCGAAAGGGTTTTGTGTACGTCCGCCGATGGAAGCGGCGGAAGAAGACGAAATGGACTCTGCCCATTTTCAATTTGCTGCATCAAAGAGAAACACTTAAAAGGCTAAACTCATCAAAAGACGTTGGCATTGAGTCTTCTAAATGAATTTCGATGCTCAAGTCTCATCAATTCGGCCCTTGAATCACTTGAAAAGATTCGCGCTATTCAACAGAGAATGAAAAGGGAATCAGTCAATCACGCGCAATGGATTCCGGCTTTTTTCCGATCCGTACTTTTATTTATCGCGCCAGCTATTCAGGAAGATCGGGATCTTCTTTATTAGCCATTCAAGGCTCTGCCTTTGCTTATGTATAAACATTTCTCCCCTTCGTCTTGGGCCTACATCATTGATATGGATATCTCGTCTCCTTTTATTCTTGCTCGCTATATTTACAAAGTATAAATACAGGCCAGTCTAATATAGATCGGATCCATCAACGTCCCTTGTCTGTTGATTGTGTGCGTCGAGCATCGAGTCCCGCCCGAGTCGAGGGAGTTCTCGAGTCGGAGAATCTGGCATCGCATAGCGCCATGGACGTTATACAATATATCCATGATGAGCGATGAAAACCGACTCTCTTTTTCTCGGTATACATTATTGTACTCTAATATTGGTAGTATACTGTTTGCGTAGAGTAAAAATATCTTTTTATCAACGCATTTGTTCTGGTTTTCAAGTATATTAAAAACAGAATCATTTCATTTGTTTTCTTTTACTATTATTACAGTTGGGTTTGGTTTCAAGGATCTCTTGTTGCGCCTCACTTTCCACGTTTGTTTTGTTTAGGCACATATAGCTATCTTTGTCAGACTATAGTTCCTGATTATAATGTGCATTTGCATTAAGAGTTTAGTGCATGGCAGGAATCGTGTGTATTTAAGTCGATAGACATTGGGCGATCCCGACAAGACGTCCAACAGTCAGAACGCGCTAGCTGATCCCCGCCCTGTTTTGTAATAGGAGGAATTACTTTTGGGATGTGACTTATTCCAATGTGCTATCTTTTCTCATCTCCTATCGTATTCTATGTCCATTCTAAAAAAAAGGCGGATCAAATAATTGTACATAAATTTGTAGAATTTACGGAAAAGGTTCGGTCATGCAATGCGGAAACTGATGATTGTTCATCCCAGACAAAATACGCGTTTAGTTATTTTACCGAATAATTTTTGTAAAGAAAATAATATGGATATACGTAAGATGATTTTTCAAATTTCTGGAAACAAAAATTTTATATACTATACGGGGTAAAATGATACTTCTAGTTGCCACTCAG
This sequence comes from Daphnia pulicaria, assembly GCF_021234035.1. Taxonomy (NCBI): domain Eukaryota; kingdom Metazoa; phylum Arthropoda; class Branchiopoda; order Diplostraca; family Daphniidae; genus Daphnia; species Daphnia pulicaria. The sequence continues at coordinate 9,108,448 of NC_060914.1, forward strand.
TCAGTACCTTGAAATCAATTAGCTTGTCGTACTTCATAACCTGCGCTTATACAGTCATCCGACTCCTCTTCTGCGTCAGAGATACCGGTAATAAAAGGTTTTTGTAAATCTAAACTCTTCTCGTCTTTGTACAAAAAGAAACCATTCGTGGTCAGCACTTAAATGTCCACCCCTTTCTCTTTCCCCTTATTTTATTCATATTAGTTCTTACATAAGAAGAAGAACTGAAGTAGGTAAAGGGTCAAGGAATGAAGAGAAGAAGCGCGCAAGTCATAAATTACTTGGTGTTGAGACTGCCGACAGTTGTAAAATACTCAACTGGACGTTGTCTGGCGAACTTTCTCTCATATTTTCTTTCGTTCGACTTTGACCCCAAAATGAACAGTCCATTCATACAGGACAGAGTTCTGAGGATCAGGAAGAAAGTGCAAAGTGACCACACACCACGTCTTTCAACCAGCCAACTAGCTTTTAAAACATTTGATTCTTCATCTGCTTTGCCAGCAGAGTTTCTCTTTCAAGTCTTCAGCTCCAACTTGAGTGCAGGTCTCACACGATAATGTGAACGTGGGCATGGCGCAGTCGGATCACGTACTTCTCATTACACGCAGCATATCACGCCCGTCAGTCAAGAAAGAGACCCTGGTGTAGTACTGCGTTCATTATTCACAACCAACTATTATTTTCTCTATACGAGCCTCCATTTTTCTAAAACATTTCAGATTTTTTTTAACGCCACTTTGTCACGAATTCCCCAACTTTTAAATAGCGGCCAAGTAAATGTTGAACAAGCAAAACAACACAGCAAGTGCCTTAAATAAAAACCTAATCATAACTCTAGACAAGAAATTGAATAAAGTGGTTATCTCGTCAGACCAAACGAGTAACGGAATTACTATAGCAGCTTCCAAAAAAACAGCCAAAATGCCACCGTCGACCGTCGACATCGAGGAAAATCAAAGAAAAAAAGGGAAAGAAATCATCATCTCGCATGAGTTTCCCTGCTGCGAGAGCGAACATGTTTTTATGTTTTGCATATCAATAAAGTTAAAGGTGCGAGGCGGAGGAGAGCCATTTTTATCGTACAAAAGAGAGAAAATCATGGGAATTGTTCGCGTTATTAATAATATGGTAATCGTCTTCCATCCAATCACTGCAGGTTCAAAGGTTCAAATCGAATGTTTGTTGAAAAGGGAAACAAGTCGTGCGTAATGGATGAATCATTACAAAATGTCCCAAAATCCGGAATAAATGGAAAGTAAAAGCAAATAGATAAATTGGATGAAAGCGGCGGCGTGAAACGACGTGAACTGGATACCCAAATATAGTTCAAAGTGCTGCGTTTTTTGGCTTCATATCGTCGGCCACTAACAAAAACAGAGTAACAGACAACCTAACCACTCAATAGCAAATAATGAAAGCACAACAAAATAAAAGTGAAATAGTTTTATTTTTAAATTTCCTTTTGGCATACCTCCACGGTGTCACTAAGAGCGTGGCGAATCGATAGCAAAAACCGGTCATATGTCCATCCAAGGGTTTGATTCAGTGCAAATCAGCTGGAAAAAAACGCTGGAAAATGACAGTTCATTATTTTGACGGTATAAAAATAACCAGTTAAATTAATCGTCAAAATAATTGAGTCGTTAAAACATTTGAAAAGAGAAAGGTGCTGTTTTTTTTAGTAGTCTGCAAAAAAATTCTATTTACCTGTAAAGACTTGATGTGTCTATTCTATAGGGTCTATTAATCTCTCTCCTCCGTTTATTGCATCCATTATCTTTCTGCTTCGTTCGGTAATGACAAAACGGGTGGGTCTCAGTCGACCAATAGCGACCTGTCCTCGAAATTTTTCATTTCGCTTCCTAATACTTTTTCGTTTTCGACAGTAACCACTTGGGCGGGCTACTAAAAGACTTAGACTCCAAAATTTTATTTCCTTTTTAACCGGGACAATTGGTACCGCGATGATTATCCAAAAAAAGAAACAGGAAAAAAGAAATCGCCTGATGATGTATTTTGAAAAATCTTGGTTATTTATATAAGAAGATGAGGCAGAAAAGAGTTACGCCGCCTTACGTAAAAGAGCCGCCGCCTTGCTATCGCAGGTGGGGGAAGAAATCGGGATGAAGAAAAAAGAAAGAGTTGGACATGTCGGGCGTCTGTACTGTGATGTTTCTATCTATCTTCTACTACTGTTAGATATTTATATACATCCACAACAGAGATCTCATCCGGGCCTTGGCGATTGAGATAATAGAGAAAGAGCCGACTTTGTATCCACTTTAAGTCGGAATAGAGAGACAGCTGTGTGTGTGTAATCTTTGTTTCGTTCACTTTACCTATATAAAAAGGGCGGGTCCGTCATCATTTCAGCTCTCTCGAATTCTTTTTCTCAAAAGTCTTGAACACTTCGTGACTCGACTCGACGAGAACAGACGAGGAGAAAAGAAAAGAGGCAAAATGCCAAAAATATCCTTGAAATTACTAACGTACTTCATCTCGCCGACTTTATATTTTGTTTTTGTTTTCTTTTCTGCTGCGCTGTCTTTTTTTGTTGTTGTGCGCGATGATGTCATCTTCTTGTCTGATGATGGAAGACGTCGGCGACGACTCCGTCACTCCCGCTGCTCTTCCCTCGCTCTTTTCTCATTCTTCCCTTTTTTATTTTTTGGTCGTCTCTTTTTGGATGCACATGTCGTCGTCACGCTGTTTGTAAACAAACTCATCCACAGAATATTACGACATGCGCATCTTCCCATCATCAGAAATGATCACTCAATAAACGCCACTGCAACTAACCAACCAACCAACCAACCCTCTATTATAAATGCAAACAGACGCAAACAGGTTGCTGTAGTAAAAACCTTTTTAAAATTTCAAATTACACGTTCGATCATTGAAGATTACAACCCCTCGAAATAACGATGAGTTTAAGTTAGACTATTTTATCCAGCACTTTACAGAAGTTGTATTAAATTGAAATATCTTTTGCTTGGCAGTTTCAAATTTTTTTCTCCTCGCTCTAATCTCTTTTTTTTCTGTTCTGTTTTTTATTCTGCCCCAAATTTCAAATGAAATCGTTTCCAGCAACCGGCACACATTTGATCCGAGTATTTATTTCTTGCGTTACATTTGTGGGTATATTTTTTGTTTGTTTCTTGTCCAATTGTTTTCTTTTGCCTTGTTGTTTTCCCCTTGAAGATCACCTTTATGGATTTATAATGATACTCATCACGTATGCTGAGTTGTTGTTCTTACTGGTTGCTGCTTTGTGTGTGGTGGACTGGTGGTGCATTGCGTGCTGGTGATTCATACCTCCGGCATTTCTCGTTTTTACTTTTTTTATTTTAAAAACCTAACGACCGTTTTTTCCTAGGTGGTCTATGGACTATGTTTGGTTCGTTTTTTTTCTCTCATTTTTCAGAAGATGAATTTTCATATTTTTTTTTACACAAACTGTTGATTGTTTGTCTGTTGATTTTCCGTTGGTACGTTGTATCCATCCATCTGTTTCGTTGACTTAAAACTGAAATAAAATCTAAACGATTAAAGTCATCTGTTATTCGTTCTCCTTGCAAATTTAGAAAATCAGCAAAATAAAGCCCTTGGAACACATCAAAATATATTTTTATTAACGTTTCATTCACTCTAGCATGTTGCATCGCCTGAAATTCCTCTCTTCAAAATAATAAAAATAGTTATTGTATATCTGTAGAGTTGGATCATGAAAAGTTGGCCATTCACTGAAGACGACAATGGCCATGCAAATGGCCTCGGGATCTCCACAACAGGTATGCAGTAAATGTTGTGAATTCGAGCACTTGTTACGATAAGAAGAGACAGTCTGAGAGAATATGAGAGAGGGCAAGAGCGATATCTCGAATGCCCATCGATCAAAGTTTGTACTGGCTCACTCGTCTCTTTCACTTTCTTTCTTCTCTCTTTCTGGCTCTTTCATAAAAAATAAACCCCAAGTTGAATAGAACATTCAAACTCCACGGAGTTATGTTGATGACGGTTTCCCAGCAGGTGGAAACACAACGGACCACAACAACGAGACGAGACATGAAAGAGAAATAAAAAGAAGAAAAACGAAGAAGAAAAACGAAGAAGAGAGGAGACCTGATGAAGCCCTTGAGGGTCTTCGATGGATGTTTCGTCCATTGGTTTGACCGCTGCAGAAGATCGTTAAAGAACAAACAAGCGACTCATTAGCTGTCATTACCGTAGCCAAAGAGATGCAGTAACAACAGGACCAAACGGCAGCCAGCAGGACCCCACAATATTACGACTGTCGAATTTACGAGCCACTTGAATGAAATTCTATTTGGCTTTTTTTTTTCTCCTCTTTATCTCTCCGTTTTTCCTTTTTCTTCTTTTTTTCTCTTGCAGCAGTGTTGCGTTCGTGTTGTTCCTTCTTTCCTTCGAGAACGGGTAGTGATCGTCTTTATTTATGGCTGCGCACGGCAGTGCATCTGCTGCCGTTGCTCTTGCACTCGAACGACCGAGACATGAAAAATTCCATAATTATCAATCCATTAAGAGAGGCAGAGGCTGGACTGATGTGGTGGAATTTTACGAGAAGTCGAGAGAAAAAGAGAACAGAGGGGGATCGGGTCGGAGTCAAATGGAACCCCATTGAGATTAGCTATATACGAAGTATACATGTATCAGATCATCAAAGTTCTAGGAAAAAAAACCACAGAAAGAACTTGAGTCTGTTCTACTTGCGCTACTTCCTTCTTGCTCCTTCTTCATTTTCTATTTTTCGTTCACATTTTTTATTGCTAAATTATATGGTCATCCTCACAATTGAAAACTTATTCAATTTTGAGAAATCTGCGTAGAAATGAGAACCAAAATTTGCATAATATTTGGGTGACGTCCCAAAGACATAGCGAGTATGTGACGTTTATTGTTAGTATATTAGGATGTTTTCAATAAAAAAGGACTTTGTAAATTTTACAATAAAAGGGGAGGAATTTGGAATGCTTGAGAACTTGCTCGGACTCGGTCCTACGCTCCTATGCCGGTGTGTATGCATACTGTTTCGCCTTACTGGATCGGGACTACCGTCAACTTCTAAAGACGTAAGGCTTGGGTATGTCTGATAACACGATGTCGTCGGTCGTGGCACCTGCCAGTCGAGAGATCTACTAGCTGAGTATAGCGGGTGGGTTGGAAACATTGAGCAGCATACAGATACGGAGCAGACGAACATAGAGAGAGATTACATAGAACAGTGGGGGAGGGGGGGGGGGACGATACAATTGGAGGCACAATGGGATACACAAGGATTTGAACACGGATCTTCTTGATGAGATGCGAAGGCGATGACCGTTGATCGTTGAGTGCACATCTCGATGTGAATTCAATCCAGCCACATCGTTTTCCTTATACTATTTCCCATTAAAATAATATTTGCTTTCGCTGTGGATTCAGAGCAAATTGGAATTTGCCCGTCCGTGCAGTAATGGTGACTGGCATGGCATATTCCCGTTTGATTAATGCCAACGAATTTAAAGCGTATAGTCTAAAGCGCCGATCACCCCTTGAGATTATCTGCTGTTTCGAGAGCAAAAGGCCCTTTTCCCGAACGTCGAAGGACTCGGGAGCAGAGGCCGAATCATTTCCTCCTATACGCAACCGGGACGAGCGAAAAAAGAAATCGAAAATAAAAGATTCTCGAGAGGTTGTCGAAGAGAAAAGAATAAAAAACTCGATGCCAGACTATTGCAAGGGAGTTGAGCTATTGAATGAGAAAGAACAGAAGCCCCACTTTTCAATGTGTGGCAGAGTTGTCTATTAATCCCTTCTGGCATCAGATATGAATGAAGAACTTTTTCTTCTCTCCCATTTTCCCTTAGTGCATGCTGCTGCATCTGCTGTGTATCTTTCTCTCCATTCATTCCATTCTCTTTTACTTTTCTTTATATTTCCAGCACGGAGGTTCTGCGTCTCTGTGCAAGATATTTCCCGTGTCCGTGTACAAATAATACATAAAGTGCCGTGTTCAAATAGACCCGGGCCGGTGCTGCTGCTGGTCCAATATTTACCGAAGAACTCGAATGCGCGTTGGAGACGGACCGAGCAAACATCACGCCGACGTTCAGAACGAAATGAACTTTTTTCCCCCCGTTTTCTTCTTCTTCCTTTTCTTCCATTCTCTCACTTTCTCTTTCTGTCAGTCGACTCGATATTGAGAGATTTATCTCAATTTCACCCTGTAATATCCGTCCGTCTTCACGGCAGGCAACGATCGTCACACTGGGAACTAGACGGAGACTATACAGCCATGGTGAAATAAAAGTGAAGAAGACTCTCAAATCGATAGATCGACACATCTCGACTGCTTTGAAATGAACAGTAAAATATGCTGACTGAATGGCTGACTGCTGCTGGCCTATTGTTTTCCAATATCAACAGCTGAGGAACCAAACAAAAGAGAAAAATGAAATTTGCTGTGCAATATACTCGTTTTCCCGTTGTAGACAAGAGGTTCAATTGTCTTCTTTCTAGAGTCGCATAATAGACTTCAAGAATCAAGTCCATCAAATGGGCAAAGTGGCGACATCTTGAAACTGAGAGTTCGTTCTGATTTGACTTTTCTGCTTGTTGGCACAAAAAAGATATTAGAAGAAGGAGAAATCTGCTCGTATCAAATGCACGCAATTCAAAACTTAAACGTCGTCAAAATGTTTGGAAGAATTCAACGAACGCGGGAGACGGATAAGGAAATTTGCCTGACATTATTATTTATGCCTCGGCTCTGCACGGCCCACGCCCTCCGACCGTTTCCGAACAGCCCCGAACTGGCATGGAATGGGCCAAATGGAATGGGCCCAGCAGTCCGATCCGTCATCATCAAGTTGCGCAGTGCATTTCATGTTAGCCGACCGAGTGCGCGAAATCATTTGTCTTTTGTTGACGACGACTGCCGTGCGGGACCAGCAGCTCCTCAAAGTCTTTTTCTTCCTCCGTCCCCCCACGAGCCACGACATACCTCAACCAAATTCATGCAGCACGCAAAGAAAATGAAGGAAAATGTTATAAAAGAAAACCCGCACGAAGGAGCGCATCACGCAACGACGTTGACAACGACAACAACCGACGAACGAACCAACGAACCAACGTCACGGTGCACTTGTCTTCTTCTTCTCCCTTTTCTCCCTCCCCGCCTAATATATTCCAATCATTCCATTGACACGAGTCTGTAGACTCGGTTGGTCCGCGGGGTTTGTTCTTCTTCTTCTTGTTCCTTTAACGTCATGTTAGTAAGAGGGGGGGGAGTGAACGAGGATGCGGTGGAGGAAAGGATGAACGGGAGGCGTGTGCGTGACACGTTTTCTCAAAATAAATTTTTGTCGTGTTCAGTCGACGCGCGCGTTGCCTTCCAAATTTTTCCACCAAGAAAAACAACGAAAAACAATTTTTACCAAAATAAAATCAAAAGGAATCGAGTGGGGAAAATTGGAGAGAAATGAAATGACGACTAGCGGCCAACGCCCAGAGGAGTTTGTCGTTGTCAATTTCGTTTCATTTTGTTTCGTGTGCGTGCGTGAGTGTACACGGCTGAAATGCTTCAGCACCTTTTGACGCCGTGGCTCATCGGCCGCGCTTTCCCATCGCCACATTAAGAAAACGACAAGGAAAATGAAAGAAACGGAAAAACAGTCAGCTATAGAAAAGAGGCAGGCGCGCACCACTTTCAACTGTCTGACAAATCTTCCCCTCCCTTTAGAATCCAAGTCTCTTCAGCCGACCGGCAACCGCGTGATTCACGGAACGGTTGGAAAGGCAGAAGCCCAGAAAGAGGGCGGTGGAACAAAACGAGAACACTTTGGTGGTTGGGTTCACTGTGGGAAAAAAGGAGAAGAAGAGAAAAGGTTTGAACTTGAAACAGCAAACAAGACGGAGTGAATGGCACAATCAACACTAAAAATACAGTCCCCCCTCTACTTGAGAAAAGAAAATCGAAATGGAAAAGTCCTTCTGCTGTTGTTCATTTCTCATCGTAAATTGCAAGGAATTTTATGCGTCTAAAATAAATATAAATTGCGTAGAGACCATTCGAGGAGAGCAGGAAATGATTTGAATAGAGAAATAATGACTAGAACTCTGATTATCTGCCCGAAGAAAATCTCTCTTTAACAGCCGAATGCGAAAGTTATAACGAGATCGCCTTAAATGAACCCAAAGGTATGGAGGGCCCCCATCTGTAATCGCCTTCCTTTAAATGGATATTGTAGACGTGTAGACGCCATCGCTGGGAAACGAAATGACAATAGGAATCAATTTGATTGAAAATGAATCAACATTCCAAACTCTTTTGATCCCCATTCGAAATATAAAGGGCCTCGATTTCTCAACTTGAAAGTCCAATGGACCGTTGAGACGGCGATGATTGAATGTCGAGCCAACACAATCAGTTTCATCCGGTTTTTCATGTGGAAAACAACTTGGAGACCATCAAGTTGCAGAACGACTCGCCAAACGGCAATAACAACCAAACCAACTTATGAGATTCCCAGCAGTAGAACTCGTGTGTAGGTATTTCGTGTGTTGATCCCATCTCGCCTTTTTTGTTTTCCTCTTTTCTCTCTCGCCAGTCCCGGTGCTAACACGGACCTCGGTCTTTGCTGCTGACCAACAGTTTTGGACAAAGCCGTGCCCACTTGTAAACTTTCTCACCACACGGACACGGACTACCAGCAGGTCTCTTATTCTCCGATTCCCTTATTTCCTTTTCCTCTTATTCTGTTGTGTTCGCTTTCGCTGCCAGACCAACACAGCCAAAGAAAAGAAACGATAATAAATAACAAAAGAAAAAGAAAAAGGAAAACAAATATCGTCCGACTTCATCTGCTGGGCTCCTGCGAGCCCTGCGACTCCACTGCGAGATGGGCACCGATAAACTATGAGAATAAGAAGAGAAAGGAAGAAATATCGTCGCGGTACGTGTTTGTTGTGTCTGTTGTTGTGTTTGCGTGCCAGCGCCACACACCTCCCGCGTTTCTCTTATTATATTCCCTTCCCATCTCCTCGCTACCCACTACCACTATTGTTGTTGGAAGTAGTTGGAGGTTTGGCAGTTAAAAAGAGTAGCAGCAACTATAAGGTAGCGACTCCTATTTCAACTGCCGGACCGTTTGCGTCCGTTTGATGTGATGGGCCTTCGTGCGTCAAAATGTGGACGTGTCGGGTTGAGGCACAGTTGGCCTGCGTTGTTGTTAACACGAGGCTATATTGCCACTAGACTCAAAAGTTGTAGTTGAACAGGGCCAACATCCTAAATCCAATCAGCATTTAGTAGATCTCGTGTGGATGGGCCTCGTCTCCATACCCTGCGCCTTGTGGGCATCAACAAAAGTTGTAAACCAACGCGGCGTACTGGGCAATCAAGTCGGACGGACTTGACGACGAGTTGGACAGGTCGCACCATTCACGTTTTTCCTACACTGAAAACGTAAAATAGTCGTAAAATAGTTACAACTGTTGTTACAAGCTCCACAAAAAAAGGCCCAAATTAAAAAATAAAATCGATGGAATATTCCCAATGAACTTTGAAATTAAATTCTTCCTTTTTAATGACGGAATATCGAGCGGCCGTTTGAGTTTTGAGGGAGGAAAATTTGAAGAAAATCGAGTATTCATAAAATTGGGTTAATCGCGACACTTGTACAAACAGAGCGTCAATCTGTTCACGCCGAGTCGCTTGGCGCTCGTGTTCCTTTTTTTTTTATTTATTTTTTCTTTTCTTATTTCGTGTCTGTGCTGTTCATCCCTTTCCGACAGAACTGAAATAGAACCTCCCTGTTTCACCGAGTCATTTTTATATTTTGGTAAATAAAAAAGAAGCGCCGGAATGCCAGGCAACATTCCCTTTGCGAGGGAGATGTTTTTGCTTCATTCCTCTTCACTTCCTCCACTTCTTGTGTGGCGACACGAAAATGTTGGAAATGCAACAACATCAACTACACGGGGAATCTCATTTTTAAATGGCGAATTGCGGTTTTTACTTTGTTTTTAGTCGCCCCATACGCTCGTCCGTCTCATTAGGTGATGGATTGGCTTTTAGAAGTGACGCATTGACATTTCACCCGTCCCGAGCGCTCGGGTTCTCCGTGTCTCTCGTTCGTTCAGCCCCCAAATCTATTTTTAAGAATCGACACCTCACCCCATTTCCTTTTCTCGCAGATTCTTTAACGACGACACTAGAACCAAAACAACACCACAAATCACAAAATCACCAGCAATAGCAGGACGACGGCCCATCTCAGTTTTCTCCTCTTCTTGGTCGACATTGGAACCTTTTCATCTGCTCATGTCGGCAATAGAGACGAGGCCATTGACGCGATGCGATGCGGGAGGCTCACGCATCCAACGAATTATGTCTTCACATCACCCAGACATCACCCACACGATACTACGATATATACGGAGAACGATGATTTGTGGGTTCCCAAATTGATTCGTGAGTGAAAGCTGATAGCCAAGGCCACCGACGTCGAAATCAGAAGAAATCCAGTCAATTGTACAACACTCCTTGACCGTCCAGACCCGTGTTGTTGTTTCCCGATCAGAGAAAAAAAGTCGATTGAGCTGTTGCTGATTGCCTGAAGAGGTGTTACTGCTGCTGCTGCTGCTGCTGTTAATGTGGGTGGGGAAAGTAATGGAAACAACAGCGTAAAAGATAAAGCGAGAAAGGAAGAGGCGAGGAAGAGGGTGTCTTGAACGGGGAAGACAATTGAATCACCTGCCTCCATTTATTCTCTGGTGAACGCGGGAGAACCTTTCAATTCTTCTTCTCCGGCAATTCCCGCGGCCATAGACAAGCGCATTATTCAAGATTCGTGCCTCTTTTCTTTCTCTTTTCTCTTTTCAATTCTTCTCTTTTTCCATCACGACGACTTCACGTTCGTTGCGATTGAATTCCCGTTGAATGGACGTCGGAAGGGAAAATCGATCAGGTCCTTCTTCTTTTTATTGCAGCGGAGCGCACCACATCAAGTTGAAGATTTCGATTGGGTCTGTTGTGAGAGAGAGAAAAAGGAGACTACACGCACCTGCAACATTTTATGGCTGTAATGTAAAATGCCAAAGAATTGTATTTGAAAAAAGAAGAAAAGACATTTTTTATTCCATTTCAACATTCTGGACGCGTTCCATGTTTTCCCTTTTTCTTATTCTTGTTGTTTTGTTTTACACAAGACAAAGTTCTATGGATGATATTATGACTATTCCCATCTCGCCCAGGACGGCCATTACAGACGACGACGGAATAAGGTAGCCAGCTAGCTAGCACCGGTATAAAGTTATATGCTACTATACTGCAGTTATATACGCGTACGGTAGGCAAAGGGGACGGACGGCCATAAATTCATCAGCGCAAGACAATGCGTGCGGTCGGTCGGTCTCTGGCCAGCAGGGCCAAGAGAAATGCGCAATATATAAGGAGCGACTCTGGGCGAGAGAGAGAGAAGTGTGTCTCTGTCCGATGCAACGACCAGGAATAACCGCCGTGTATCCTCATGAATTCGTTAGATATACGGCAACCGTGTGACATGTCCCCGCCAGGTCCAATATAGTCTGGCCCGGCACAGCTAAAATGCACCGGTGCACCCACTTCTTCCGCCCTAATAGCGTCGTCGTCCTTCGTGACTGATCTACTTTTTCTCCCAACCCCAATAGGAGACACGAGCACTTTGTATTATCAAGTCTGTTGCTTGTTTTAGTGGCCGCCGCAGGAATGCGCCCATTCGTCTCTCCCCCGATCCACCTGGAGCTGTTACACGGCGACTATACTCTGCCTCTTCCAATAATGTAACGACGACGACAATAAACAATGGAGAAAACGAAAGGAATAAGGAAAGGAATCCGTCCAAATAACACTCGTGCCATTCCTTTATATTGTCACTGCGGAATGAATTTCCAGTGGCAATTCCTCCGTCGAATGAGCTCAAACAAATTGAATAAACAGCAACCGATATGAGTGCATCGAAGGAGAGGCAGCCCGTATAGAGAATAGATTTGGGATAACTGCTGGGGATGTATCCAAGCAGGACAGCGGCAGATCCGCCTCTATCAAACTCTTAATGTCTCCCACCGTTTTCTTATACGTGCCGACTATTTATTCACTTCGGTCTTCTTCTTCTTCCTCTGTGCGCTATACGGTCTGCCGCCTTTCGCTGTTGGTCTCGACGGTATCATCATTCCCGCGTGAGTTGAGCTTCGTATATACAGACCACCCGTTTTCCATCTACGGCAATAGAGCGGGACGAAAAAAGGGAAGTGTATACATACAGAGGCTTTGCGTGGGATTTCCCTGGCGACTTCCCGCCGTCTTCTTCCGTGTACATGTATAGAAATTTATTGGTTGCCCTTCTGCTCCTTTTTCTACTTTTTCTTCTTTCCTTTTTTATTCTCGCAGCGTGGGGGAGTTTGCAGGAGCAGACCATAAGGGGTTATACCGTTGTGTTATTACTCTTGATACATCCACGTATATAGAGTGGATGCTACATTGCTGCTTGCAAGTTGCAACTGGCCATAACTGGCCAACTTACACCGAGCCATTCATCCTCATTTCATAGAACAGCATCGCACACGGATGACTTTATCTTACCGCGGATCGTTCCCTTTTCTGTTACTAAATGGCTCCATTTGGAGTTGCGGTCGGCACCGCAACTTTCCGTATTCTATTAACTCGAGTTTAGTGCATCAACTCAAACGGTTCCCTTTTTTAATGCAAAGCTAAACTCGGTAATTATGCTATACTGTGTAGCATATTCCACGAAATACTTTTTCAGTCATTTAAAATTTTACCATGAAAAATAGACGATCGATTTCCACAACGCATTCCACTAAAACTCTTATAAGAAATAATTCCTCAGAAACCCCAGGCGGTTATTGCTGCAAGAGACTCGCCCAAAAAAGAGTCGAAGTAATTGATTGATACTGTTGTGTCTTTCCTATAAAGACGAGAAAATTCGATTACAGCCCTCCCCTTTACTTCAAACTCTAACCCTTCTGTTCTCTTTGGTATATGTTATCGTCAAGTTGGCGACATTGCGTGTGGTGTGGTGCAATGCAATTCCTGTTGCGAGGGAACAATGGGCTAATTTGAAAGCGAATGGGAGGCCAAAAAAGTCTCGGGATTGTCATCGTCAGGTTAATTATAGCGGCGGGAACCCCAAATGTGGTGATGGTTAGTGATGTTGTATCAGCCTAGCGGGTGGTGGTGGTGGTGGTGGGGGAGTGCAGCAGCATCGAAGGCGTTTTGTACGTAATGAAGTTCTCGGTGAATGAATCACACTACAGCATGTACCGCGGTATTTGGTTTAACGTGTGAGAAAAAGAGAAAAGTTGGCCCTCCACAATATCCGCCCAAACCAAATTGGACTGTCATTAAAATAAAAAAGGAAAGAAAATACAAAAACAAGGACGAATGAATGAAGGTAGAAAAACAAAAGGAGAAAATAAAAACGAGCAAAGAAGGAGGGGGTGATGTGGCGGACGTCATCGGTGAATTTTTTATAGGAACTATACAGGGCCATATAAGAAGAGAGGCACAATTCGTGGGAAAATAGCGAAAAAGGAGCATCGAAATCCGTCCTAGTTTTCCATATGTTCACTAATGTAATGGGACGTGGGGGTGCGCGACCCCCGCTGTTGCGTCCTATTGTTCACTTCCGCCGCGCCTAATCAAACAATTCGTACACTATTATCGTAATGCACATTCAGACAATGCCTTTCCTCCCTCCTTCTACCTTCCTCCAACCCCCCTCCAGCTCCTGTTTCATTTAAACTTTGTTACGCAAACTTTTATTTCATTTTATTATTTTCAATTTAAAATCGAAGTTTTAAATAGCCGAGAAAATTTTCCTTTCCGGTCGCTCATTAAAAAAACTACCCCTTGAATATGGAAATAGTTCCTGGCACAAGTGGGCCCTAGATTAGCAATAATTACAAGCAATTAGTAAATGTGGTAGTCTATATAAAATATTAGCCTGTTGGATAATGAAACTGAGAGCAGCAAGTGAGGTCATCATCTAGATCGTACACAGGCAGTCATGTTTCTCTTGTGTAAACGTGGGAGGAAATCTGATCGCTGGTTCAGTTGCCGGATGGCCTGCGTCTGTTGGTCTGGTCTTTTGGCTGGCCAGACTCATTCCGGCTGCTTCTTATTTCTTTCGCTCTTGCCTGCTGCCTCTTTGCTCTGCTTTATCCCTCGATCTCTGTGTGGCTTTGTGTACGTGCATGGATACGGGATGTATACACAAACATGAACCAGCCATTGACAATCCAAGCGTTGCCTAAAGCAGCAAACAAAAGAGATTTTTTAAAAAGAATCTGCCCAGCACCAAAAATGAAGAAAATAAAAAGACGCCCAGAACGCAGAACCTCCCCAAACTATCCAAGTTCCGGTTTCTTGTTCTTCTTGGCCTTTTTTTATGTTTCATCGTCGATTCAGTGTTTTGATTTTTTTTTTTTTTTTTCCTTTTTGACACGAGAAGAGAAAAAAACAGGAAGGATGTCGAGGCATTGGAACATCTTGTAGGCGAGTTCCAGCTCAATATCCAGCCGGATGCGCCTCCTATCTGCGCGGGGAGTCTAAATTTGTACCCCGGAGATAAAAAGAAAATTACAATCAATAAACATTCTGTGTACGGTCTGAAGTAGAATTGTGAAGGAAAAGTAGCCGAGACAAGTAAAACCGTTGGAGAAAAGAAAAACATCGATCCCCTTTCTCTGCTGCTGTGGGCGACACAACATTCAAAAGGCGTCGCAAAGTCAAGCAATAAGCCAAAAAGACCAATATCTTCCGGCGCTGCTGGAACGCGACGCTCCGGCGACCTGCTCATCCATCAAAGAGCAAAAGCCTCCCATCATAGATATTCATCATATAAGCGTATACTATGTGAAGCTGTAGCGCCTCTAATATGTGTTTGTGTGTGTGCGAGAGAAAAAGGAAGAAAGCGGCTTGTGCGTTTCTCCAGTTGACATGAAGGCAGGGCTCCAGTTGCCTCATTAAGAAGATTTTCCCTTTTTGGCTTCTGACTGTCGGCGAGAAGGGACGTTTGGCTTTTCTTTTTTGCAACAGTCGAGTCGAGATTTCCGCTCGTCAAAGGCCCCCCAAATAAATAAACCGGCAGATAACTTGGACGCGTCCGTGTCTAAACAAACTGTACGTCGTGAAGGTTCAATAACATCCATCATCTCATATCACGTCACCCATCTCCGTCTTCCCCTGCTGCTCATCTTCTCGCCTTTAGCAGTTTCTGTTTTCGTTAGTCACAAACAACTTGCAACATGTTGCATTTGACAGTTGCAACCAGGACTGGCCAACAGAAAATGTGGCCGAAAACAGACGCGACTGGTCCAACAGACAACGGATCCCCCCTGGGCTGCTGTTAAATTCCAAAGGTCAATATTTGTCTCTTAAACTCGGCTCTTTATTATTCCTGCAACACAGTCGCAACGTCCATTTTATCGGGTAGGCACACGCGGCTCTATAAACAACGACGACGATGAGCTGCCCGAGGAAAGTTATTAAACTTATTCATTTTCACCCAACACCTTCACTTCGAGTGTCTCCAGCGTGTGGAAGATTTTTGTGATGTGGACAATTGACCTGCTATTTTGTGCAGCACGAGCTTCACAAAGCACTTATAGCCCTTGGCATTAGATCCTCCCGTAATTTACATCCAACATCTCCAATTCCTCAGGTCGCGTGTTTGAACAAGCGGTGGGAATAAGCGCCAAAATAGCGTGGCAGCATTTCAATTTTTAAATGCCCCGTAATGAAAACGATCTGCTGGTTGTGTCCGTATAGAATTTTGCTTGCCCCAATGCCCCACAGCCACCAATTAGTTAACGATGGAACATAAATAATTAAAAGTGGGTTGTGTATATTCTCTGTGTAGTGGGGGCGGGAGGGTTATAAGTGGGCTCAACTTATTTGGGAGTGGGAGGAGAAATATGCGTCATAAACAACTCATCAACGGTCTGAATTAATGGGGAATGAGCAGCACTTGAAACTCGCAGGCACATCGCGGAAGCTCCGTCCCAAATAGCTTGTTATAGCTTATAGCCGATATAATGGCTCTCGAGTAGATCTTCCCGATGGACTTCTGGCTGTGTCTTTATGGAACGTTTGACGGCTTGATGAATGACACACCGCCGCATCCAGACATTTCGAGAGCACGAGCGCGTTTTTACAAAAAAGGAAAAGAAACAAGAAAAAGACAAGAAGAAAATGAAGAAGAAGAGTGGGTTGGAAATATACGAAAACAACCCGTCAGCTCATTCCATATTCTCAGCCCATCGTGTCGGACGTGGGGCGTCTTATAAATATATTTCCAGTAGACAGTTCTATTCTCTCTTTCGTCGTCTTTTTGTTTTTCTCTCATTTTTGGTTTTGTTTTTTCTTCTCGTCTTCTGTCCACGAGCCACGAAGAAATCCGTCACCCCAAGTTCCTTGTCGTCAGCAATGACACCAGGAATTTATGCATCGGCTATCCGCCTATGCCCAGTCCTGCAACAGATCGACATCTGATTGTTATTCAAGACATCGAGGCACTACTATTTGGGAGGAATTAAAAGAATATCCAGCCATCCGCAGTTATCCACCGAGTCTTATCTGCAAATTCCAGTTCCCGTCCGACGTCGCAGGCGCATTCGTACATTTTTGGGTTACGACAGTTCAAAAGCGCGCCAAGTTTGAAACGTCTGGATGATAACTGTTGGTCTCTTCTCGGTAATAACTGCTGGCGGCGTGTGCTGTCTCCGTAATCACAGCGACGGAAGATTTATCCGGCCGACGCCTGTGCCGCAGTCATTTCTTATTCTATTCTTACCCCACCGCATCAATCAAGGCACCCAGTCGTTCAAACCCCATCATCCTTTCCCCATTCGCTACCGTATACAATATATAAAAGACATCCAAAGAGTCTTATATAAGCAAACAGATTAATCAAAATGATTCGTTCGCTCGGATGGAATCGATCCAGGGCCAAAACACACACAAGCAAGGCGGCGGAGATCTTGATGCCACCGCTGCTTTTGTAATATTCTTTGACACAGTGTGTAGCGCACCCGACAGCAGAGCCCAGCATCGATCGTGCGCTGGCTACGTCCTACTACGATGATGATCCTCGTCAGTATCCATCTTCCAGTTCCCTCACTCCCTCTTATGTGTACGATGTACGTCCCCTTCGCTCGTAGTCTGGTAGTCGTCTAAGCATCATTACATGCATGGTCGAGTTTTGAATCATTAATCCTCGAAATGAATTTCCGTCCCTTTTCTAATGCTCGCTGGATCAGATATGATGTTTATAAATATAGGGATGAGCCCGGGAAGTACATATGAGTTATCTGCACGAAGAAGGAGCCGCTGCAAGACAACCGTGACGGCCGCTGAATTATACAATGGGGAAAAGAGCGCTGAGCCCAGCGATTCTCTGCTGCGAGAGACGGGCCGCACACACAGACGAGTATAGCGTGAAACAGCAGACTGTTGCATGATTGATTTCAAAGATTACAATTTTATTCAAATGTATCCCGGGACTCTGTTGCCTCGCTGCTGCTGTGCACTAAAGTGGAATACAATATGGCCGGCAATTTCGTCTCGAACAAGACGTGGGAGCGTCGCTATAAACGGTACGTCCCACCGGAAAAAGAGTTATTGCCCATTGTTCGTGTGTTCGTATGAAGACATTGAAACCAAATTCGGAGACCGTCACCGGATTTCACCTTCCTAATCGTAACTTATTGCAGACATTCGCCAACCGATGCGACGCGATACCATCGGGCGGCCGGCAACTTAAAACAGCGGCAACAGTTTCGGAACGCCAACGATAAGCCAACGGAATAAAAGAAGACCCGAAATTGACAACAACTGGGAACTACAAAGGAAAGAAGAAAAGAAGAAATAGAAACGAATCAACAGAGTCGATCGATCCTCGAGTCAAATGTTGTTCCTCCTGTTTCAATTAGACGGGCAGCAGGGGGACGACGACGAGAAGTTGGCCAACGACACAGTTGACAGTTTGACTTTTCCAATCAAAGATCGAGAATATAGGCCTATGGGGAGGATGAAGGGGAGGAGATGAAGAGAAAGTGGACGGCAGCAGAAGGCACCACACAGACGGACCCGACGAGTTCTGCTGTATAATAATAAGCAGCAAAGGAGCTGCTGCTGCTGGAACACCTAATGAGACGAGCTGCTGTCTTTCTTATTCCATTCTACGCATCTGCAGTCTATTGAGTCTGCCCAGTCTAATGTACACGTTGTCGGTTGTCTACGATCCGACCGGCTTTTGCCTATAAACTACCAGGACCGGCCTCCCCTTGAATAGTCCACGATTCTTGCAGACGGCAGATGGGGCGATAATATGTGGACAGAATTTGGGCGCAAAAGACTTTTGGGTCTCGAGGATTGGGAAGGGAAAGAGGCTCTCCTTGTCACACGTGCTGCCGACACACGCGGGATATTATTTTAATGAATCGGAATGAACCTATTCTTCTCGTCAGTCGCGGGCCAATGGGCATGAGTCGGGCGCGGTCTCTTTCTCTTTGACTTTGCATCACGAAAGGAACTTCAATCGGATCGCCTTTACAGTTCTCGCTTGTTCTTTTTTTATTTTTTTCTTCTTCAAAACATTTTGATTTTTCCTTTCTTTCTCATTCTTCCTCTTGCATGGAAATACAAGAATAAGATGGATGTTTCTCTTCTTTTTGTGTTCGATGTGATTATTATTTTTTTTTAATTAGACAAGTTCATCCATCATTCCGGCATCGTCGATTAAGAAAAAGCGTGCGCCCGCTCCCTCTGCTGTTCCGGCTGTTCCTATGGGATGAATCTGATGACCCGCAATCAAAGTCTCTTAATTGCAATCAACCGTCGCATACCATCGACTAGATACAATGCGCACGTCTATAAATCTTCCTTTCTTCGTGTCCACATGCCAGCGAGTAATAGAGTGAGGATAAACACAACTAATAATTTCATGGAAACTTTTCTTCCTCACAAAAAAAGTACGGCACCTTTTGCCAGGCGTAGGAGAAAAGATTTACGATCTCACGGCACAATGTGAGGGTTAACAATGTCTCATCTAGGATCTACGCAAATATAAGAATAAATGACAACAAGGATTTTTCCTATGAAAATAAAATAAGCAAATCTTTTGTATTGCATTTGAAGAGACGGAAAAGTGGTCGTTGTTGATGGAATAGTTAAACGTCAGAGATATACCTATAAATTTTGCGCTGTAAATGGAAATTGTAAAGAAAATGAATATGGCTTGAATGGAATCAAAGAAAAAGAAAAACAGCCGGCATCATCGATGTGTCAGTTGACGGGATATTTAAGAAAATAAAATGTCTTTGGCCAGCTGTGTTATTTCGATCGCAACTTTTTTTAATAATCCCTCGTTAAACGTCCAACAAAAGCGCCGCTTTCCCTTGGATTGTTCAGTGTATTGCGTCATGGTCTATGCCTTTGTATAGCTACTTACCCACAGAAGGCATACTGCTTCCTTGACGCGATGCAGGGAGGAAATCCGATTAAGGATAAAAGGTTCATCGATAATAAATAAAACGCAATAAAGACGCCACCGGGAAACTGAATAGAATTTTATTATTGAAGGTCGTCTTTTGTTACTTTCGTTCCCTTTATTATTTTTTAATAATAGATTCTACGGTTCAATGTTCAGCTTCTAGATACACACACATGTGGCATACGGAAGATATACAGTAGTGTACAGAACCTCTGACTGACTGCAAGGCATAAAAATCCCAGGTGCTACCGATCGAAAGTTAAGAGGACATAAAACCTTACCAAAAAGAATTATGTCGATTAATGCGGTTGGAAAACATGGCGAAACATTGCAATTAGATACTATATGTAGGAGCCGATGGCGATGGGTGCCAGGTATTTACAGCCGTCTCGGTACATTTCCGAATGAAACTTTATAGTTGACACTTTGCGACTACCAATCCGCATCAGTCAATCGATGGATGCGTCGCGTCGAAACAGCACAGCAGCACGCCTTTCTCCGAGAAGAGAGTGGCAATAACACATTGCGGCACTTGATGTGTTTTTCGCTGTAGAAATGCAGTTGTCATAACGTGTGAACCGTCTCTGTGCCTTTTCCCTTTCTCGTTTCTTGTTCAAAGTAAACAAATTTATAGGAAAATATTTTCAAATTTTCTCTGGAGGCGATGAAACGACTTTTCTTGAGGGGCCCAATACTTCCGCGTCGTCGTCTCTTTTTTTTTTCTTGGAGTACGTCGCCGCCCGTCAGAAAAAAACGACGAAGAACGACGAAGAGGAAAATATAAAATAAAGCTTGACAACATTGAGCTGCTACTGGCAATGTTTGGCTATATGTTGGCTGGATTTTTCCAAGTCAATATAAGTCACTCGGCGGATGGGCGCCGAGAAAAGAGGACGAAAGATACACAGACACGAAGAAAAAAAGGGAAGAAAATATAAGAAGAAATAGAAGAAAAGGAAACTTTTTTCTCGTCTCCGTCGCTCCCGTTCCATATTACATATAAATCCTTCTTTGGCTTATATAAACATATGAATACAAGCGATACAATAAGGGCGCAGACGATGTCGTCTGTATAGGCCTCTCTATACGCCTCCTATGCCCTGCCTATGTCATCCAGCTGCAGACTGAAACTGGAAAAATGGGAGTCCATAAGGATGTATTAGGGGGTTATATACCTTGCGAAGCCGTCCATTTGTACCCCTCAGTGATAGCCATCGCTGAGACTTGAGACTGCAGAAGCGACGGGGATAAAGAAGCAAAAGGCAAAAGAGAAAAGGTTTCCCATTTTCTATTTCATCAAATAACAAATGACCGGGATCATCTCCAGTCTGAACTTTGGACTGGAATGACAAGAAGCTGATGCCTGCCACGTCAACCGAAAGAAAAAAGGGAAGCAAATTCTTTTCTTCCCAGATACAAAAACAAAAGACAAAGACAAAAGAAATAAAAAATTCAATATCCCAACTGCCTTTCAGACTAAAGAATATCATTCTGCTTTGCATATATAGGACGCGCCTTATCCAAACAAAGTAGAATATCAAATTACCGCTTATGGGAAAACAATCAATAGCATTATTATCTGTAAATGTGTTGCATTAGAATGACAATTTATTAGATGCACTTCTTTTAGGCACAAATAAAGTACGGTATGCGAGTTCTGTTCAGCAGAAAACAACGAAATAAGTAAACTTTCATTTTATCAACGATGAATATTTTATTTCGGAAAACGGGCCTGTCTTCTTACTGGGCTTGCAGCTTGCACGACGGACATAAGTTTTTAATGGGAAAAGAGACGGAAATAACTGGCGCTCGACTTTGGGAAAAGAGAAGAGCGTCGAGACTTTTGTGACGTGCGAGGCTGCGGGATCATTTCTGACTTCCAGGACACACTAGTCTTTCCCCTACTTCTCCTCTTTCTCTTTTCCTCCCATCATCTTTCTTGTCATTTCTTGTTGTCGTCTCTCTGCTGTTTGTTTGCGTTCATTCTTTCAATGCAGATGATGTGTGTCAAGTCGCTACTTATCCTGTGGGGTCAAACACCCTTTAACTTGTAACCTCCCCAGCAGCAGCTATACTCTTTCAATTTCGTGACAGACCCCGCCGGTTGTATCGGAGCTCTTCCTCTTTTCTGGTCGGAATGCCGGCAAAACATTTGGATTCAATTCACCGTTTCGTGATTCTGAATCATCTGTTCAACGTGAGCGGCATGACTTGTATTACAGTCTGAATATGCCGTATACGTCGAGTGAAAATGCACGTACTGATATTATACGATGCTGCCGCCATGAATAAATCAGCCAGAAGTGAAGCATATGGTCGCCGTCAACATCTCGTCTCGCTCGGCTGTTGCTTATTTCCTTTTTTCTTTTTCTCCCGACAGGTTTTGATGAAATAAAGAACTTGACACCTCATTGAATTCACGGCGTCGTTAGCCTCCAACACCTTACGAGTATTATGTACTATAGTCTGCTGGGCTATTACTGTATTATAAATTTCGTCAATTGACATAAATCAGATCAAGTTGAGACAACAGGATTTCCGCCTTTTGCTCCCGCCACGTAACTTTACACAGAACTGGCACCAGGTGAGAGATATTTCCCTCCCACCGTCTTCTTTTCTTGCTCCCTTCTTTCAAAATACTTGGTCGATGTTAATGACTCGTACACGGGGCTGGCAACGTCAAAATAAAGAATCATAAATTATACAACAACACGCAGAACTGACATCCATTTGGACGGGGAGGAACATCAAAACCTAAAAAACCCTCGTCGCTGCCACAAGATTCTTCTAATGGCCGCACACGATTTTCGTCATCTTCATCTTCTTCATTCTCTTCATTTTCGTCAGCCCAAATTGGCCAGCACCAGGTGGCACTGACATATTTCGTTTCGCCCATATGCAAAAAAAAAAAAGGCGTCGCCGTTGCGGCTAACGTCCGCGGGAAATTGTCACAGTCGGTTAACAACAACCGGCAACAGCCAACAATAACAAGAAAATAACAACAGACCAGTCTCAGTAGCTAGGCTCGGTTCGACAGAAACGGCCGGCCGGCAGCTGTGGCGAGGTGTGTGTTCTCTTCTCGAAAAGACTTGATGGGGTTTTACTATGTAGCGTTATTGTACACGCGTGAAAAGTGCGTCTAGCGTGTTCTCAGCTTCGCTCATTCAACGTCGTTATGAGGGATCCTCAAAATGTTCAGGGGATGCGTTCATCGAACTTTGTAGGGCCACCCAAAACTGGGTAGCTATTCTATTGGCAATAACCCGAAGCGTTCCGTGATTCGTTACATTCCAAAAAAAGAGTTTGGCGTTGATGGTCATTTCGTTTTTTTCCATCGAAAAACTTTTCAAAAATCCTTTCCTTCCATTTGTCAAAGTGAAGGAGAAGAGGGCGCATAGTTTTCTCTTTTTAGCTTTTCTTTCTTTCCCTCAGTTTTTGTTTTTCTTATTTATTTATTCCTCCACTTCTCATTCCGTTCTTCTCCCTTTTCTTTAATGGCGCACGGAAACATCAGACACCTTGGCGGCTCTGTTGGCTGTTGCTGCCGCTGATGCACCGGGATTCCTCTTCATCTCCTTCCTTTCTTTCACGCTTCACGCCACGTTACGACATCCTCAATTGCATGTCGGGCACGGAAAATGGAAGGCCACAAAAAACGAAAACAAAACCCAAAAACTCCAAAAAGAATGGGGGAACCTTTTTTGGGGTGGACGGAGATCACGGAGGTTATGATCCAATACGACGACCACACAGCGCGTCGTACACGTTGAAAATATTTTTGGGCCGCCTAGGCCGTTTCAATTGTGTTTTCCACTTGGAAACAACATTCTTTCGCGGCCTCTTTTTCCATTCTCCATTCAGTCGACCAACACAACAAAATGAAATGATATTTATTCCCTTTTATTTTGAAAGTTATAGCCGCCGTCGCTCGTGGAACTAACTGGCCGCTGAGGAAAGTGGAAGAAGAAGAAGAAGAGGATGAACAAGTCGTTGAACATGCGAGTCCCATATCCAAGTGCTTCTCAACTGTTCCAGTAGGACAACAACAAGAAGAAGTAGCCGAGGTTCCATCCTCTTATCGCATTAGTCGCCGAACGCGGTCAGTGGTTAGCGTCAGTCTTGTTGGCTCACCTGTACCCACACGAGGCGGCAGGGGCATTTCATTGTTCTTTATGAGCCGATTCCAATTACGCAAGGCGAGAGTCTTTTTTTCTTTCTTTCTTTTATATCGGGGACGCGGGGCATTCATTTTCGGTCGGCGCTTTTTTCGTGGTCGATGCCGTTGCCCCTCAACTTCTTCTGTTTTATAAATAAACGAACCGGCGGATATTTTATGTTTCCTGGCACCGCCACCGCGGCCGTTATTACATTGCAACGACCAACTAAAAATGCCGCCATTCCAAAACACTTTGGTCCGTTCTATATTGGACGTGTATGTCTTATCGGTACTGTAGAATTATTTTCGTGTACATGCCGTCGTCGTAACTGCGCACGGCAACAATTAACCGCTGCGAACGTTCAAGTTGGGCCATATCCCTGCATGGGTTCCATTCGTCCTAGTTATTGGGTAGACTCTTTTCTTTTCGTTTGGTGCTGCTGGTCCACAGGATCGACGATAGTCAAGGAAAACATTGGAGCTGCTGCTGTTGCTGCTGCTGGGGAATCTGTTGAGAGAAAGGCGCCACCGTTTGATGATATCGAAATCCACCGCATCGGGGGAAAAACGTTCAACTGGAAAAGATCAAAGAGATTTACGTTGGGGAAAACTCGGCAGCACAGCGACGGAACAAAGAAGAAGAGGAGCGGCTTCATATCTCGACACGAGTCGACGCGGCCGTGATGAAACGGCCACACACACGGGAAAAGGTTCAAGAGGAATAAGAGGAAAAAGAGGGAAACGTTGGGTTTCAATATCTTATTTCCTCTCGAGTCTCTAACTCTCTACATGCGATAACCCTCTAATGTCTAATCGATGTTTATTGAACGTATCGGGTCTCATCTCGAATTCTCCAGGTCCAAGGTGGACTAGACTGCCATGGGCCGGAGTAATCGGACCCTCGTCAAGTTCCGTCTCGTAACTCGTATAGTTCCTTTTCTCTATGCGTCAATCCTGGTTCTCCAGGTCGATTGAAACGAGCGGCCTGAGAGCTGCAGGCCGCCCGGCAGCAGAGTGCCGAATGCTGTCGACGTATATATATAGTCACGCTTCGCCTCTTTTGCTTTCCATCACCGTCGAGTTCAAGTCGCATAGAGTCTCCCTTCCATTTTCTATTCTCTCTCTCCCTCCTTTTTTATGCAACTTTAGTCGATTCAATCTATCCTTCTTTTTCGACTCTTATTTTTTTATTATTATTTTTTCCTCATAGTGGCAGATAGAGGGGCAGCCGTTTGAGTCAGATTGATAACAGCCCAAAACTCATTTAGTTTCGGATCGGTTCTATTCAATCTGCGTTTGTGTGCGTTCGCGCGTGCGACCGTCGTGTGCGGAGTCGGCCATTGTGACGCAACGCGAATTCAAGTCGATGCCTTTTGTATGGAAACTGTCAATAGTTTCCGATTGGACTCCCATTTCGACACTCACAAAAGGAAACATTGGCGTTGGGTGGGGTCGCTGATCCCACGGTTTTCACCCCCTCCCAGCATCTCCTCTTTCCCCATCGCCCCTCCCTCTTTGTGATGTGAGTTATATCATCAGAATAAAACCGACGACAACGGCAACGGTAACATTTCTACGTTCTCACGATGATGGAAACGTCAGTTCTGAAACTCTTCAATGCCTGACATTTATCGCCCAAACGGAATCAACGTGAAATGTTGATACAGTCCAAGCCGCTTTGATCTGCGCTGGACTTTTTCAAAGAAGAAAAATAAAATTCAAAGAAGGCGCCCGAATTTGTTTGTGTTGGGGGACTCTTACTGTACGGCCTAGGCACCGGTCAATTGTTTATTTTAGTGAATAATCCTGAAAGAATGTGCGGTATGAGACGTGCTCGGGTGTAAAAGTATGAGACTTGTGTGGATAAACACGAAACCTCTTACGGCCTTATCTACCTGATGGACAATGACGAAGGGAAAAAAAGAATAAGGACAACCATTTGTTGATTTTAAGTCTCCACGCATGTTGGGATTGTGAATCACCAGAGTAGTGTATGTTTTCATTTCATCGGTATCTATACTTCATTTTCTACTCGGAAATTGAAATGAATGGATGCGATTTCGTGAAATGGCGTGGGAAAACGCAGAGAATTCGCGGCTCCATCATTAAAAAGAGACAAGTCAGAGCGGCTATATTGGCCTTATTTGGCAAACAAGCAGAGAGCAGAGAGCACAGCACGCAGCAAAGAAGTGGCCGAAAAAAGAAGAAAGATAAACAGAATCTAACAGACAGACAGCGACAGACAGACAGT
The DNA here is from genome assembly GCF_021234035.1 of Daphnia pulicaria. NCBI lineage: Eukaryota > Metazoa > Arthropoda > Branchiopoda > Diplostraca > Daphniidae > Daphnia > Daphnia pulicaria. Next base: position 9,134,414 of record NC_060914.1, read on the forward strand.
AGTAAGTCGATGACCAAACATGGACCTACCTGTGATTTAATAGGAAAAGGGTTCTTTTGACCGCCTTCGTCCCGTCTCTTTGGCTTTTCCACCGAGAGCTTTTTTCTTTTCTTGAATCAAATGTCAACTCGGCCAGTGTTTCTCCTTTTTCTTCCTTCTGTCCTTATTTTATTTGGTATTTTTTGTATTTTTTGTCTCCCCTTTTTCTTTTGGGTCGCCCCGTTCGGCTTTTCTTGGATGCTGGACAAGTTTCTGTTGAGAGGAATTCCCGTTGATGTGAATTCAGTTCCATCCACGAGTCCCGCCCTTCTGTCGTCCCCTTGTATACATTTAATATTTTTGTATAGGAAAAGTAAGAGCGGCAGCAGTGCAGTCGCAGTGATGAATGACTTTGAAGTTGCCTGGCGTGCATGGCCGGTAGCCAGTCGACTGGTCGTCCAGCTCCTGCATGCTCATCGGTTTCCATGTTTGGAACTTGTTGTCGGGGATAACTGGGGATAACAGAAACGTCTTTTTGCTTTTCATTCTCTCCTGCGTGTCCCCTATCTATGCCTAAAGTTCTTTTTACTTCACCACACTCGTCTTCTTCTAGCTGTTACACATGCAGCACTCTCCATCTCCATCTCTCTCGTCGTCGTCGTCGTCGTCGTCCCTGATTTCTTTTCTTCGTCTTTTCACGGGGGAGGGGCTGGACGTGGACAAATGTCTCGCCATCATCTAGCTGACAATACCTAGCTCATCCCATCTGTAGACTACTCACAATACACACTCCTGTTCTTGTGTAATAATAAAACCAATGTCAATCTGTTCTGCTTTTCTAAATACATTTTCACTCGGTAGAGAATTTCTCTCCATCTTATCTCAGGCTGTTGCATTTCTCCTTTTTTGTTTGATTGCAATTAATTATTGCGGCACATCAAAATTTAAAAAACCGACACCAAGAATAAGGCAGAAAAAGGTGGTTAGACAGACACGGAGAAAAGGCATCGCTATTTCCGCTCCGTCACCAAAAATATTCAAACGAAATTACAGCTGTTTTCCTCTGACATTTCCCTTATGCTTGTAAAATAAATTTATAATTCCCTGCTGCTGATCTGCCCGTATTTGGTCAAGAGTCAAGTGCTTCTGCAGTGGCTGTCGTGTATTTTGTAACGACACGCCGTATAAATACCTCGGTAAATGTTTGATACACGCGTCCCGTTTGCGCTCTGTGCCGAGATTCTTTTTTCTTCTTCTCGATTCTTTTTCATTTCGTTTTTACGATCAAACATCTCGTTCCGTAGATTTTTCTCTCTGTATAGCGCGTACTTTTATTATTCTTCCTCCGGGCGTCCTCGTGACGGACGTAACAAATTGACCAAGTTATGTGCAATGACAAGCTCATCAAAAGAATGTCAGAGTTAAATTGTAAAATGCATTTTGATATTCTCTCCTAAGAACGAGGAAAAGAGAGACTCGCTCGGACTTGTTTTTAAAAGAGATTTCAAACTAGCAACTTTCGATTCAAATAAGCCAACTCGCAACAAGCGCCGTCGGTCGTTTGCGGTACAGTTGAATGGTCCCTGATAACAGGCGTCACACCGGCGCTGCTAACGAGTCGTTTACTCGTTGCCATTTCTAAACCTGAAATGAGCCGACCACCAAACTTTACAACCATTTTTAATATTCAAATTTTTTGAAGTAAGAGGGGGAAATGATACGGCAACTGGTGGTCGATATGAAACTAACTCGTAAACTTGTCTAAAAGACGAAAAATATTCTTCTTCGTTCATTTTTATGTTGGAAAATATAAAGTGGCAGAGTAAATTGATTCGACCTCGTCCAAGTCCTAGCCCGTCACCGCCAATTCTTCTCGCTGGTAAAAAGAAGAAGAGTGTAATCGGGTAATCCAGGTAGTCTTGCCCATCAAGCCCAAATATGGTCAGACTATATGCTAATGCGAACAAACGCACAAGTTCGTCTCCTTCTCTTTCATGCGGTTTAAAATTTAGCATCGGAGCGGAAGCCATCCAAGGAATCCCGTTACCAGTTGATGAAAAAAGGGTCCTTGTCTTATTCCCGCAAGAAGAAGAGAAAACAAACCCGAAATGATGGAGTCGTGCTGGGTCATCGTCGGACATTACCTTTATACAATGTCAAGACTTTGTTTTTCTCATTTCTCTGTCGTCTCTACAAGGAACTGGATTTTATTTTAATTTCGATATCCCAACTTTCAAAAATGTACGACGTGCTGTGGCATACGTAACAAGATCGGCTGCGCTCACCATGCACCATTCTGCTGATGTCGGAAGGTGTTGCTTTTCATGCCAAGTAATTCCTCCGACTTGGAACTAATCCATTTTTTATTATACGAACGAGTGAGCGAGCGAGTGACTGAGTGAGGGGAATAAAAGGTTGAAGAAGAAAAAGAAGAAGAAGAAGAAAGAAAAAAGAAGAAAGAATATAAGAAACACGCGTTTCATTTTGTTTTTGTTTTTTTTAGAGACGTGTTTCGAGGGGGGAATTAAGTTTTGGATGTCTCACAGGTGCTGACTGTTGGGGTCCTGCTGGCTTGCGTTCCAGCTCCTTTTGCTGGACAGGCGGACGATGGGAATGAAGTACAAGGTACGAAGGAGAAAGATTTCTTCTTTCACCCCTCTCATTTTTCTCGTGAATAAATTATGTATGAGCCATCAGGCAGCCAGGGTTGAAAAGTGAGCTTGATGTATGCCAATGTCGGCCGGCCGGCCAGTAATATTCTATATACTCGTGTGGCAGACTGGTAGTCAGTGAAAAGGAGTCGACGAGGTGCCCCATCTTGCGCGTGTCAGAATGCATGAACGCCCGAGCGCGTTCAGTCGGATAGATTTTTTTTTCTTTTTCTTGCCTTTGCCCCGTTACACCGGTACCTCCCCAAATGACTAGTGATTCATATAAGCAGTTGATTAATAGATATATGCAGCTGTATAAACATTTATTTCCTTGGCCTTAGTCCGCCTTAGTCTCTTTAGGTGGCTCGAGGGCTGGCTGACTGGGCAACAGCAACACACTCGTACACGCACAGTGAAGCCGACACGCACAGACGCGCGCGGAACTCATCAGACGGCAACCCAAAAGACTCGAGTCAAAATTTCTGATCAGTCAGAAACCAAACCGATGGTCTGAGCTCTGAGGGTACAAAGAAACTATGCAAATGTCATTCATTCCCATTCGGGGTTCGGTTCTTCTTGGCTGCAGAGGAACGTTGTATCATTTCCCCGACGAAATGAACATTCGTAAGCTGACATGATTGTTGCCTTGAACGGCGAATCGCAATGAATATTCAGCAGCGCATACAGGAAATCGGTGAAGACCCAAATTATGGATAAATTTTTAAAGATACCTGATTTCTGTAACCCCAAATTATTTTTAAAATATCGAAATTTTATTCAGTATTTTTTTTGGGGGGGGGGTCAGAATTAAATTTCGTTAAAACCTCGTCAGTTGAAAATTGTCAAACAATTCCCTTTGCAACATAGATAAAACTCGATGACCAAATTACAATAATACAACAAAGAAAGGATAAGTAAAGAACATGTCGAACACACGTACGGTGGAAGTGCTGCACTTGCCATCGACCAGGCATGGCGCGAGCCGATACACTCAGCCTCACTCGCCTCACCGACCAGCTGCTGGGCACGGGAGAAATGAAGGAGAGCGGAGCACTGCACTGCTTCCATCAAGTGATGGGAGACATCAGTCAAGTCGATGGAACAACATCCTGAGTGGAGATTTCTTGCGGGAGACCAGCACAGCCACCGCTCTGTCTCTTGTTCTTCCTTTTTGGCACGAGAGATGAGGAGAGAAGCGATGGACCGAAACGGTCGGCGGTCTCTTGCCAGTCAGTGCCGTGTAGCGGGGGCTAGACGCCCCGTCGACCCATCAACGAGGTCCCTGCCAAAAGTTTTGTTTTCTTTTTTTTCCAGTTTGGGAAGGAAAGAATATGAAAGAATGGTGAGTAGAAATGAGCAGAAGAAGAAGACTGGCTGCTGTCAAGACATTTTCTTTCGTATAAGGGAGGAAAACGAAACCGCGCCCCACCCAATATGGTTTGCCTTTTGCCTTCGCTTTTTTAAACGAAGGAGCGAGAAGATCTCCTTTTTTTCCGACCTGTCACAGCAGCACCGCAGCGGAGAGCCAAGCCGCAGCCCAAGAGAAACCCAAAAGACCCCCAAGTTAGACAAGAACTCTGCCGTGCAACACCTAACCGGCATATGCCCTGTAGTACGTGGCAGAACGGCAGATCGAATCGGGCAAGTCTTCGGGGGTGAGGGCCAGCAGCGAGTGTCAAGTGAACGAGGAAAGAAAGAAAAGAAAAATCCGCAGGGAAGCCATCAACACCTTCCGAGAAAGCAATAACATTCTTTTGACTTTTTCTCTTTTTATTCCATTCATTCCTCATTCTCTTTTTCCCTTTTTCCTTTTAACATTTACCCACCAGCAACTAACCCTCCGCCCCCCCACTTCCAACCAGAAATTTCGTTTCGTGGTGGTTCGTGGCAATGGGAGGACATTACACTTGAAAAAATTTCAGCATAACTTATACACAATATACACCTGCTGGTCTTGTCAGGTACTGTAAGAAGACGTACGTGACTGTACAACAGATCCCCCTCCCTCCCCCGAAAAAAAATGCATAAAAAGTCAAAATGGAAATAGGAATGAAAAGTAAAGGAGAGAAAATGACTTAAAGAACACAATAGGTTGAAAAACGGTCGTTGGACTAAATGGGCTATGTAACCCATCCATTGACGGGCACAAAACCACAGCAAGTGTGGCGTTGATTAGAGTTGCGGCAGAGGTTCACTTCATTCTCCGATTCTTCTTGACCCCCCGTGAAGGCGAAATATTGGGTCCTGGGTGATGAATGTCGTCGGTCTATCCCTGGTCCCTTCTTTTAGCACACGTGCCCTTATTGCGTCAGCCGGGCGCTTTGTCTCGTTGAAGGGCAGCACCTTCTCCCTTTCTTTTCCTTGGCTCTTTGCGATATGGAACCACGTCAATCGTCTCTTTTACGGAGAAATAAAAAAGAATGGGGTCGAAACCAAAAAAGAAAATAGGAAAAAGGGGGGCGAGAATTATTGGGGGAGAAGCCCGTCATTAATCAGCCGCGATGTCTCGGGCTCTCAGCGTCCACACCGAAATCTACTCACCTAATGAAAGCATTTGGCTGCAAATGGTTCGATCGTTGTTATTCTTTCCCCCTACAGTCTCGGTAACCGAAAGAAATGAAGATCGCCTCGATGGTTGGCTCGTTTCGGTTAGCGGCTCGGTGAGGCAGTCGATCACCGCTGATCCACGGCAGCAAACAGCGACGGACGCGGACCAAACGCCGAGGGGAGTCGTCGTCGATTACGAGCCCAAAATCACCGTGGCTCACCGAGTTCCAGCAGAAAGCCAAAGAAGAAGCAGAGGAAGAATCAAGCAACTCTTTTTCTCCATATGCTAGGCCGATTTTTTTGGTGTTGCACGATATCTATAATCGATCGGGCATGTCCTTTTTGTTTTTCTTGTATATAAGAGACGAGGCGAACAGCCGAGTCCACAAGTAAAGGAATCTGCCGTTATACCTGCTGCCTTTACCTGATAAAGGAAATAAAACGTTTGGTGGAGATGCCCAGGTATTTATATCGCCGTCTGACGTATTAAATCTACTGGGCCCCGACAGGTTTTATACACTTTGACTGTCAGTCATGTTTGCGTCGTCCAATGTTTCTCTTCTCCGCTTCTTTATTTGCGCCATGTTTAGATTTATTCCCCGACTGTATACATGCGAGCTTATAGTCGTCGAGGCATAAGGTTTACACAATCAACGGGAAGTTTTGGACATGAGCCCAATGCCCACAACACATGTGCAACTGGCCGTCTCTCTTATTTTCTTGTTTTCTTATTTTCTTATTTTCGGATCGCTTTGGGTTTCGGTCGTCCGTTCTGTTTGTTGTTCTTCTCTTCTTTTTTTCTTTCTTTCCTTTTTCTTATTGTTTTTTTCATTTCCTTTTGTTGTGAGTGGTGTCGTTTCCTTGACTTTTCATTCCCCCCCAATCGAACCGCTTCTGCTGGTAGACGTTGTACCAAGAGTCGGATCGAGTCCATCACATCGTCCATATCTGTACATCATCCAATAACGTTTAGGCGGGTAGACGTTATTTCTTTACGTGTAGGCCTATACATAACAAATGAAGAAGAAAGGAAGTCAAGAAGAGAACGAGAGAGAGAAAACTCGCCCGGTCTATGATGGCCGTCCAACCCACCCGGTGCAATCGATATCGAATAATACTTTTGCCCTTCTTTTCTTGTCTTGATATTTTCCCATAAGATTCCCTTACTCTTCTCTCGTCTCTCGGCGTCTCCCCGCTTATTCTCTCCCGGTCGTTTCGCTTTTCTCCGATGAGCTGCGCCCACTCTGGCGCACACAACGCGAGTCAACGACGGCGATATTTCTCCTCGATTATTATTATTATTATTATTTATATTTCTGGATTTTTTACGGGGCTCACTCGCTCATCGCTGCGGGCCATTGACGAAGGAGAGAAAACGACTCGAGCCCATGGCTTCCCTCTTCGACTATGCGAGTCCCGAGTCGATGCTGTGCGCGCACACACACAACACACACACAGGAGGCGCCCTCTCGTGTTGTTAACCCAACCGTCTGCACAGCAAAGGACGTCAGTAGGGCGGCAGCAGTCGAGCTGTTTACAACGTACGTCTCACGTCTCTCTGCTCGTATCTCGTCGTTTGCAAAGTTTTCCAAGTTTCGGGTTTTTTGGGGCCAAAACAAACAAAACAGACAGTCACTTTCTTTTTCTGTTGTCTTCGCGTTGAATATTTCGCCGTGTTTTGTGCCGTTTCGTATCAAAGTGCCGATCCGAGTGAGTGAAATCCGCCAGTGCAAATTGAAAAATTGGAAAGAGTTGCGCGACGGCTGTTGTGAGAAGAGAAAACCGAAAATCAAGGAAAGATAAAGAGAGTGTCCAAGTGACCCCGACTATCAATTAAATTTGATTGAATGGCTGATTTCGCAGCATGAAGAGAGAGAGTCCAAGTCAACTGTCAAACCAATTGAATCCTTTCCACTTGGCAGTCCAAGTTGAATGATCAATTGACAATCAATTCGAATTAAGGACACAGTCGAAAAAAGGGAAAACGAAGGTCTTGTTGTCCTTTTCCCGGTCTCTTGGCGGATCAATTTCGACCATCGTGTCGTTTTCCTGTTTCCCGCCCGTGTTTTTGCCCGTGTCCGGTTCCTCGCCAAATTGGTTCGTCGGTGCATCGACAGATCGGATTAACTAACATCAGTGTGTGTCGGACGTGATCTCTGGTTGGATTTACTGTCATCGAGTCTCCGGACCGGTCGACCGTCACACCCATCGTGATCACCTTGGTTTCCTTTTTGATTTGCCAAAAGACGTTGGAAATAATCGTCTCCAACTTCGGAACCAAATCAACTAGAACAACCGACTTAAGATTTTGAATAAAAGGTGAGTCACCAGGACTATTTTGTTACGTCGTCTTTCATTGTCAACTACAATGCTACGTGCTTAGAGAGAGAGAGAGAGTTGATGCAGCAGTCCCTGTCAGCTGATTTTCTAAATAAAAAAAACTAAAAATTCCAAGTGAAAACGAAAGAAACGAAAATGAGCTCAACAGTGTGATGGATTGTATAATGACCGTTTTGGTCAGTTGGGTTGTGTCCTGTTTTGTCCTTTTGTGGTTCTTGCCTGGAAAACAATTGCGCTGTCCGGCTCTGTCCAAATTTTTTATGATTTCCACTTTTCCAGGGACGCAACAAAAAATCGCTAATCTCTGCGTTAGGCAGTCGAAGGACTTTTAACCCAAGGAATTGTGTAGCCAACAACTTGCAACAATAAGAAGACCGACAATAGCAAACAAATGTCCCGCATTCTGTGGGAATGAAAGTATCCGATTTCTGATTGAGAGATGTCGCGGCCACGCGAAGGGCGCGCATGTGAAATGTAATGGCCATCGTCGGCTTCATTCTCTTCATCTTTTGTTTTCTTTGACGACGAGGTGTTAGTGCGACATAAAACCAAGAGACTGTCGTAAAAGCCGTGCGACTATGCAGCTGTCATGGCATTTGCTTCACAAAATAAAAAAAACTGAAAAGAGAGAAAAGACCGTGACACGTCGGAAAGGAGAAAAGGTGAGACTGTGAGAGGTACACTGGGAGGGAACCCTGTTTGTTGTACAAGAACCCAGGTAGTCTGTGGTGTTCCTCTTCTTCCAAATGAAAGGCGAGAGACCGTGCGAGGAGTAGGTTAGGGATTCGTACGAGTCAGAGGGTTACACCACCAATTTTAGAACCCATCGTCGTCTTCTACTTCTCATTCTAATAAGGAAAATCACATGAATTACGAGCTGGGGTGGGGGGCTGCGACTTGTGACGACATCGTCCGTATTTCTAGTTAAAACTTTGTAAATCAAAGTCAGCTTTCCATCGGCTGACACTTTTAAACCGTTTTCTTTTCCAAAAAAGCTGAAACATAAAACACAAAAAGAAACTGACGGAAAGAATCTGCTGTAAGCGCGGTTCGCCCTTGCGAGGCTCTGACGCCATCGGGACATGTGCTCCACATATTATCACTAGCCTTGTCGTCTGATTAGTCAGTCCTCCCCCCCCCCCCTCTCGCGTCAATGTGACTTGAGGATCTTTTCAAGAAAAGAGAAAGGGACAGCGCGTCTACATGCCTCGTTCAATTTTTATTTTTGAACCATTTTTTGAGAGCAACGAATTTTTTTCGTTTTGACTGGTTGTATAATTAATTTCCGTTCGCCGTCTTTCCCCGAGACTCTGGTGATTCCATGGTTTGTCGTGGCAGCGCCAACTACTTGCTTTTTTTTCTTGGTTGCAGCCATGCAGCCCAACTGCTTTGGTCTCCGTTCATTAAGGGCTCATCATCGCTTTCCTAATTCCCTTCTCTCGGTAACGAGCCCAAGACTGGGTCCCCAGCAGCACCGCTGATTGGAAATGAATGACCTTTTCTTCTTTTTCTCTTTTTTTATTTTCCCTTTCAAGTTTTTCTCTTTTCATCTTTTTTGTCTCCTAGCTGCTCTTGTTCTCTCGCTCCCCTTGACTTTTCTTTTGTTTAGTCGACTCGGGGTCGTTTCGTTGTCTGGTGATGATGGCCTTCCTATGCAATTGGTTACATCATCACCTACACAATCGCGGCAGTGTGTAAAAGACTTTTAGTTATATGTTATTCTATTCAACGAAAACTCAATAGAAATGCTTCGAAATTAATTAAATACAATTTTCTAGCTCATCCACAGAAAGGGAAATCTCCTGCGGTCAACAAGAAACGATGTGAATAATTAGCAGATAATAAAATTGTCTCTTATAAGTTTCCCCCTGTACATCAAAGAGGATTTTATGTCAGGGTCGACAATCGGTTAACTCATCTGATGTTGTTTGAAACGAACGAGCGGACAAAAGAAAAATATAAAGAAAAAAGTTTTGAAACCAAAACAAAAGAACAAAAATACGGAACCCATCTCGCACTCGGAGCTCACACTTTCTATATCCACAACAATTGTTGTTGTTGTTGCTGTTTGTCGTTTATATTTATATCTGCCATACGCGTTCCACACAGACAAAGTACAGACGGGCTCAGCGATGCCTGACCGCCAGAGCCGAGAGAGAAAAAGAGATGCGGTACACTGCGGGTCATTTCCAGTCGACTGATGGGCGATGGATGGTGTGTATATTGGTACACATGGTAGTTTTGTAGTACTAGTAGTAGTCAAAGTACCACTCTCTACTCTACCCTCTAGTCAGGGCTAGAAAAGAATTAGATTCCACAGCGAGGAGAAAAACAGAGAGAATGGGGGTTGTAGTGGGACAGACATTTCGCCGACCGACAGAGAAGAGGAACGTCAGGAACCGAAAAGAGGGAAAAAAGCCGATCCATCTTCGTCTTTTTTTCTTTTTCGTCTTCTATTCCACCGTGCCGACCGCGCGCGCCCGATGAACCTCTCGCTCTGTCCGTGTTTTCTCTTTTATTCTTTGATTCTTTGATTCTTTTTCCCCTCATCTTTCAGTCAAACTCCGATCTCGTGAGAGTGGGACCCTGGTGAGGAGAAATCAGTGCCCCATCAGACTCGACACATCACCGAAACAAGCTCTCCTCCTCCTCCTTCTCTTCTTCTTCTTTTTGAATCTTCTTTCATGAACACCCTCACACACAAGTACACGAAAATACTGGGAAATTCATTTCAACCTGAAAAGAAAGGAAGGAAGGAGAGGAAAAAAACAAATAGGGAAAACGAATGAAAATGCTGCGTGCAGTAAATGCACGTACGTATTGAGTCGGTGCAATGGAGGAGAAGAAGAAGAACCCGCCGTGTTTGTAACAAGATCCGATGAAAAACTTCCCCTTTTGCTTTTCTTTCTTTTCCTTTTGATTTGATGATGAAGGGAATTTTGTTTTTCAGTCTATGGAATTCAGGAGGGCCAGTTAGAAGCGGGTCGGAATCCATTACACCCACTACACACATTGGAATTGTATATGCGCGTTGTGAAATTAGATGAGTTTGACGCTGAGATCGTCACGTCTCGGAGAAAATATTTTCTTAGCATTTTGAAAAGCGGACGGAACATTTCATCTTTTAGTGTTTGGTTGAAATTAGCTGGAAGCTTTTGTTCTTTTCCCTTCGCCTTTGTTGGTTTTCCTTTTTCATGCAATCCGTGTTGATGTTTTTCGGTGGTGGAGCGGTCGTGTATTAATAGGCAGGAAGTAGCAGCAGCTTATGGATCTGCTGCACTCACACGGCGAGGGGAGACGAGAACTCCTCAAAAAGGAGAGACCCGCTGTTCTCTTATTTGATGTTTTACAGCTCGAAAGGTCCACTGTTCCGTCTAGCTGCTGCTGGTCTGTCGAGAGATGATGGAAAAATATCTTTTTTCATCGTTTTCTTCACCTCGCATTCATATTATTTCTCGCAATTTATTTGTTTTCGTGAGGATACGTTTTCCACACGGTCGTAATATATCTTCACATTTCCGAAAAATTTTAGTTTATTTTTATTTAAAAAAAAATATTAATTATTTAAATTTCAAAACGTTGATTTCGTTACTTTCATTCGGCCTATCAAACCGTTCCATAACGAAACCCAACCATTGCCGTGTAAAATCCAAGTCGATAATTTACACGACAAAATAATCACACAAAATGAAAATGTTTCCAAGTTACGATTTTACGGGGCTAAACCGCTAGAGAAATATCCCGTTGGTCCAAGCGTTGGTCGTCATCAACTTCTCCAGTCAAATGTATCAGCATCGAAACGCAGTGTCTCATTTCTTCCTTTATTGAATTTTCTTAAAAGTAACCAAAAGAATACAAAAAGAAATAAAAGAAAAGAACATGACGTCAAAGGGGTGACTGATCCTTCTCGAATAGCTCACGATAAAACAAATTTCTTTAAAAAAAAAAAAACCTTTTGTAACCGTGGCTCTCTGTTGAAACTCCAACGCGGGAATTTTAAAAACATTCTGAAAAAAAAAGAAAAAAGTAAAAGAAGAACTTTGGTGAAAGAGAACAGATATCGCAGAAGACATTCTTGGTTGGTTAGTCTCATAGCTCAACGGGTTCCAGAACGTCGACTTCAAACCGAAAAAATCTCCAACTGCAGCAGCCAGGCGCACTTGGCGGTACGAGCGACGCCACACGACGCCAATGTATTTAGTAAAGACTAAGGAACGAAAAACAAAAGAATAAGAGAAAAACCTGACCAAAAAAGTTGGCTAACGATAATACAATCTGAGATCTGACACACATGGTCAGCGTGTGTCCGTTTGTATGTGTTTAGCACAGGACACAACAGAGCGAGCCGAGGGATGGAAGCTGGAACTTGGAAGGGCGAAGAAGATCATGTCACTTTGGCTGGGCCATATGTGACTCCTCCCAGCAGTAGCTCTCCTCTTCCTTATTCCATTTCTCCTTTTCTTTGCCCCTCTGTTTCTCTCTTGAGCCTCGCCGTTGGTTTCGCGTGTCAAGTCGCCATGTAGTACGTGGATTGTCACAAGAAATGGAAAGAGGCGCGCAACCAAACAAACCGAAAAAGGGAAAGAAATAAAGAGAACCCATCTCCTACTCTATGGCTTGCACATGTTACGCGCATTCACCACCGCACACAGACAACACGACAACACGAATGCAAAGGCAGAGGCAAAAAAGTGGATGGAAGGAACAAAACCACAACGAGGTGGTCGACCGTTAATCCCGAAACCGCCCGACCGCTGCGCAATCATCACCGGCACAATGCAACAATCAAATATGGAAGAAAAAGAAACGAATCTGCTTGTACACACATTCAAGTACATCCGAGTACATCCATTAACAAAGGGGGAATATGAATAACGACACAACACGCATACGCCGCTCAGGTTCTTTCTGCTATTTTGCTCCTTTTCTACCTGAAATCGCATTCATCTTTGAACGGAACACAAACAGCGCGCCTGTGGCGGGGTTAGTCCAACCTTCTCATTTCGTTCGTTCGTTCTTTTTGTTGGCCGTGATGGACCTTTTCCATCTCTTGCGTTCAGTTGCTCTACTGTAATTTCCTCCTTGCTTCGTATAATTGAAACGGTTCAAATTAGAGGGTCTCTCCTTCTCCCTTTGACTCTTCTTATTTCTGGCTGGGATGTTCATTTTAATTGAGTGCGGTTGAATCACGAAGGAAAGAAACTCAAAATATTCACAAGACAATTTGATTACCGGTCTAGATATAGGATTTCTTGGTAGAACCAGCGGCCATTGGGAAACCGTTTGTCTTCATGTCAAATTCCAAATTGTGAACGAAGTGGGTCGACTGGGTGTTTCCTTTAATTTATTTTATATCGCGTTCACGCTAACCGCTAAAGAGCAACGTCCAGAGAGAAGCGTAAATAAATAATTCAGAGGAACTCAAAATCAGGTGAAACTCGTATTTCAGATCAATGGAATACGGAAAGTCATTAGCTCGAATTTGTGGATGGAGCAGTTGACCGCCCCGGTGAAGCGAAAACAAAAGAAAGAAAGAAAAAAACAACAAATAAAATAAAATCAATGAAAATCAAAGTCGATGGACACGTCACATCAGCCCTGGTGTGCCTGAAGAGGTTTCGTTTGGGTTCCTCCGCCCGTTCGTTAGCACTACCACGTGAGCGAGTCGTCCTGTGTGAATAGCGGCAATCAGGGCCGTGCCGAATTCGTCATCCCGTACTTGATCACGGCCAACCGCACGACAGATCCATCTGTGCGATAGCCATGTGAGGGGGAAACTGCCGTTGTCGTGGTGAACGGCCCGACTGTGTGATCATCCATCAGTCAACGGGTGAACGGTCACGGTGGCGTGAGCGGCGCAGAAAAAAACCCCAAAAACTCCGAGCGGCTATCATAAATCAAATTTCATCCATCTCTTTTCTTTCTTTCTCTTTCTCTTTCTCACTGTCTCATATCCCATTCCAATTCCATCTATCTCTCATTCCTTCATTCTTTGCCTCTCAAAACAGCTAGGCGTTAGGTGCGTAGAATAATGGATTTTTACATCTTGTTCGTGACATTGTCTTGTTTTTTGTTTGTCTGAGTGCCGTTTCTTTCTCCTTTCGGAATTTAATAAAAATAAAGTAAAAGCCGGTTCAAACATTTTTATCCATTTTACCTAGTAGTAGTAGTAGATGACGTTTTATAGGGAACGCCTCTAATGATAACAAAAATGGCAGATTTTTAAATCACTTTTTTTTTAAGGCTAAAGAGCAAAGGGATTTACATAATCCCTGCGCCACTTTACTCCGAGATTGACTTCGACGCAATCACTTTGCCTTAAAGAGCTCAATGTGCGCATCATAGATGAAGGCCGTCATGGCAGGGCCGTCAGATTGTCGCTGTCGTCGCTTGTTTCTTAAGAATAAGAGATCCATCGGCTATCCGGGGAGCAGATGGTACGTCTTTTTTGCTTTCAGATGCTGTGTCCTCTTTAGCGTCACATAGCCTCTTCTCTGTTCCCAGCAGCGAGACTCTACACGCCAGTCGTCTCTCATCAGTTAAATTCCGCCGCCCATCTTTGCGTCCTCTACCATTACCGTTAGGGACCCCTCGTTCTGATTTCTGACGTTGTTCTCTGTACTCTGGGGCGGCTGTTTGTGTTGTTGTTGTCTCACACGAACGGAGGCCACCGACATCGCCTCGTTCACCCCTCCAGTCTTCTGATACAACCGATTGGAATTGTTTACTAAATAATCCAATACCTCCCCAGAGTTTCAAAAGTCGTTGGATGGTAACTCGCAAGCCACAATCCAGTCACAAATATTTACACTACTTTTCCTGAACTCGGTTCAGAAACGCGGCAGGAATGATTATTTTTAAATGATCAAGAATTATTTTCATTTCCAGTCGGTTTTAATATAAGACCCCACTACTCTGGAACAAGAGAAGCCCATTTACCATAATTCTCATAGCAGGGCAGGTATAATAGAATGCAGCATAATTTTAAGTGTTATTCAATACCGTTTTCCCATTTTTTCTCCTTGTTTCACTTCTTCTCCCCGTTCTCCCCCCCCCCCTTTCACTTCATTATCCCTCGACCCCACCGACTATCGCCTCTCTCTCGTATGTGTTTGTGTGCGGGTCGGATGACGAGAGAGGATTCTCCGCTGTGGCTTTTATTGTTCGTCCGGTGCAACGTGAAGGTTTTGTCTCTGTGCTCCCTCACACCGACCAGACAGGCAGACACACAAACATCCTGCTGGTGTTGCCTTGTCTGGTCCCCCTTCTTCTTATTCTCTGTCCACTTTGAAACTGCAACACTAAGAAGGAGGAGTAGCCCAGCAGAGCCCCGAAAAGGTTTCCGAATATATGATTACTTTTTATCTGGTATTTCTGGTTCTCTTATAATTCCTCCTATATGGCTGGTTCGAACAACAACAACAAAAAACGACCTGCTGGTGAGGGTGGACATTTCATTTTGTATGGCTGCTTAATAAAATCCCACCTACGCAACCCATCAACTCCCTTCGTCCGCCATCGCTCTTGTGTTGCGCCTCGTCCTGTCCCGATGCGCACGTTCGTGACGCTCGTCGGTGCAAAATAACAAACACACGACGGGCAATGCCGGCAATGATTGTGAAGCCCAAACAGACAGAGATAGCGAAGGCAATATAATGTAGACAGAAAAAAAGACCCCACAAGAAGTTAACACCACCACCGAATGGGCAACGCGTTTAACACGATAATAATGTCCGAAGTTTGAAACTCTCCAACCCTACTGGATAGGAGGTCACTGCGCTTCTGGTCCGCTCCTTCTCGATTCTCATGTACACACTACACACACACAAGACACAGAAGACCGCCGAGGAGGTAAAACAAACATAACAAAAGAGAGATGATGAAGTTTCTGGGTGCAACCGCACCTTTAACGACTTTGCCTTCTCTTCTTTTCCCTCTGCAAGGAAAAAAGAAAAGATAAAAGTTGTCCTCTCTTATTTCGTCTCAAGACTCACTTGACTCCCCTTGGTGGACTAATCTCAAAAGTCCGGAAAAGTCGCAAGAAGCTGAGAGACACTATGCAAGAGAGGAATTTCCAGAGGAAGCGCAGCAGCAGCAGAAATGAGGACGTGGGTGTTTGTTTCATTCACCAACCTTAATTCTAAACTGAGCCTCGTCTTCTTTTGTTTTTGGAAACTTCAAACTCTCCTTCCCTTTCTTCAAACTTTCCTCTTCTTGATTTCAATTTTTTTCAAAAAGTAAAAACGTCCTCGACAATGAAAAGCTTTTGAATATTATTAATAGGTCTAAATTTGGGTTCGAATAAGTGTTCGCTCTATTCTGAGACTGTTGAAATATTAGGCCGCTCACGAGAAGGCGATCAATAGCGACTGCATCAATTAAAAAAAAGGCCTGAAAAAAGGAACTGAAGTCTTTAAAATGACGCAAGGTAGAAACAGCATTAAAAAGAATTAAAAGCGGATCTTTGCCTCCTGCATACTTATTAATGAGACTCGGTTGCATTTCCCCCCTCCCGGGTAGAAGCTTAATGAACCCTAAGCGAACTTCACTAGGGAAGAAGAGATGGACACACAATAGATTTAGAAAATTCATTCCAGCCGATGAAAAATGGGTCGTGGACCTTTTCTCCTTTATTTTATTTTTTGTGGGGGTTTTTCTCGCTCGGTTTCTGTTCGTTGGCTTCAGATCGACTCCGCCCCTTCGTTGTCTCCTGTTTCTATGTGTCGATCATTGCCGCCGCTCCTGCTGTTGCCGCCTCTTTCTCGATAGCAGTTGAAAACAGGAAAAGACCCAAAACTCGTCCGTGTACTATAAGCTTCTCTCCATCCATACCCGATCCTTTCCATAGACGGTACGGTATCATGCTACACACTGGATGGAATAATATATCGTTCCAGTTCCAGTTGCCTAATGAACCCTCTACGCCTTTTTGTTTCTGCCTCTCGCTCTCTTACGAAAAACAAAATCTTTTATTTATTTTTCCTTAAAGGAGGATATTACCAGGTCGTTGAGGAGGTTGTTCCATTTCTCCCTCTCTTGTTCGCTCCTTCTCGACTCGCAGTCGAATCAAAGTCTAATAAATTTCGATATGGACGTCATAAATCCTCACATTGAGAGAACCCCAAAAAGCCAAACATTTCTCTCTCTCTCTCAGTTTCACTTGCTCTCTGCTGAGTCTCCTCCCTCCCCCTTTTTTTCTTTTCCGTCTTCTTCCCGGCCAGAGCTGCTGTGTGTCTCCATCTCCTAGCACTTATACACGAAGAAACAACTCCCTTTCCATCTCTCATCTTGGCGACCTTAAAAGCTCTCTCTTCTCTTATTCTCTTTTCTTCCATGTCTCTGCCCTCTTCTGCTCTCTTATTTATTTCCCTACCAGCACCACAACATGGCCAGCGATGGCCAAGACTCTGCAGTCAGTCCACATAAAGCGCCCACGAAAGGTCGTGTATATTATTTCAAGACTTGTCTCTTCGTAGGGTCGGAATATAATATCTCATCGTTGGGGTCGGCTATTATCTCTCCTCTCCCAGAGTCTCCGCGTTGTTGTTACACGCTCCATTAAGCGACAGCCACATACCAGCAGCAGCACCACCGTCAATTCTTTTCTCCTCTTGGGTCTCTTGCTGGACAAGGGGGGAGCGGAGCTAGCCAGGATGACCATCATCTCTTCCCTAGTTCCCTGTGAAACTTATTTGAACCCCGCAGTTGTCGTGGTGACTTTGATTCATCAGGAGAAACAATGGCTCGATATGAAACTCGCTGACCGCCCCGTCTAGCAAACGACAACCCCAAATAGGGTGGCAGACTGACAGAAGAACTTGAGGATTCTAGGGCTGAAGTTTGTCACGACGTGGAATTGTGTATTAGACGGGCGCAGCTCCATCAACGTTTTCATCGCTCCAGCGATGTGGATGTATAACTGCCACCGGCCGGCGACTGTGATTTTAATACGGCGGTCGACGACGACAACATTCTCCGTTCGTTTTCAGGGGGCAACTGAGTATAAGGAAATTCAAACAAACAAAAATTGTCATAAAGGGAATCAATCGTGGCCGCGTCGGCGTTGAGTGGTGCCATCGAACCTTTTTAGGAGCGACCCCCTAATACTTACTCCGTTCTCTATACGCACACGTAAATGTTCTCTCTCTCTCCATGTGACTTTTTGTCGCATTGATCAATTTTCCAGTCGACTCGACACCATAAAGGATAATTTCAAAGAGAGTAGGAAAAAAAGGGGGAAAATAAAAAAGAGTCACAAAAACGCAGCAGATGTTAAACTCGTGATGACTCTTTACTTCTCTTTTCTCTTCTCTTTGACTCGAATCATGATGCCATATACACCGGAATACAATATCAAATGGGTTTTGAATGTTGAGATTCGTTTCCCGGCTGTCATTCGAGACCCATTCGACAGAGAAAATGGTGACGTTGATATGCGCTGCGCTGCGTGCACGTCAACCGAAACATCAAGTCTTGGCATCCGCACAGGCATCTCACAATTCTTATCAGCCGAATCAATCGCGACGAGTGCTGAGCCTCATGCGCGTGTGGCTTTCTCCTGATTTGATCCATCGCCGCTCTTTGTGGAAAGATAAAAATCAAGTAAAAGTTGAGAGACAGAGATTGACTTCAACCAAGTCTCGCATAACTGCTAAATTTGGCATTGGAGTGTAAATAAGATAGCTACAACGGCCAATGCACCAGTGCGAAGCTGACTTTTTCACAAAAAATACAAATATACGTGAAAGTGATAACTGCGGCAGGGGGGACTGAAGTAACTAAAAACCGCATGGGCCCGGTTCAATGTTGGTAATTTTCTATTCATTTATATTCTTGACGCATCCATTCATGGACCTATTGGACCCCTCAGTTTCTGTCTGCCGCACGTCCGAGTCCGCCAGTTCATCCGCGCTCGTCTGCCATGTGTGGGACTATGTGAACTGTGGAGGTATTTAATGTCGCGCTATAGATCTCTCTGAGAGGTTATATAGCGAGGCGAGAAGCGCACAGAAAAGACTCTAGAGGGAAATGTGGGGGCTGCAGCGCTCAAACAACTGGGAACTGCAATGGGAAGAGACGAGAAAAGGGAGAAAGGACGTCGACGAAATCATACGTGGAGGGAGACGAAGAGTCTTCCACTCTATTCCTCCATACAACAGCTAAAAGCATAAAAGTAGTCGTAGTATGTGTACATATATCTCATGTCTACGTGAATTATGATTCGAGTCAAAGGACTGAGAGTCCATCCGGGTTGAAATAGAGAAATTGTAGATTCAGTTAGACTGTGGGACTCGTGTGTGTGAGGGGCTTGAAAGAAAAATGAAATGGTTTTCACTCCTTTTCTTCTTTTTCTATTCCTTTCAGCTTCTCCTTTTTGTTGTGTTTGTGTCTGTGCATATTTTTACCTTTGCTCGTCGACACGAAAGGAAAAGAAAACGGGCCAGAAAAAGTCGTCGAGGGGGGAGCCAAAGTCAGTCGGAGAGAAAAGCGGAGAAAAGAAGAAGAGACTAGGCGATGAAAACGGAACAGAACAGAACGCTCTTGAAGCTCAATGCTGTTGTAGCCTGTCTACCCCGTCCGCCACTCTCTTTTCTGCCTCTCTATGGCCTATGCATATCCATATAAATAAATGGTGGATGTTGAAGGATGCGTCCATTTCTTTTGCTTCCGTCTCTCTCAAGAGAGTGAGAGAGGAAAAGGCGGAGAATGACAATTTCGCACTCGATGGACTCGATGGCTGCTGCTTCGGTGCCCTTTCGAAAATGGAATTGACGGAATAACAGCAGGGCAGAGTGGACGACCAGAACTTTTTTCAGGCCGAATAAATAAACGAGTACGCGCTTTCGTATTATTTTTTACCCTTTTCACCGCTTTTCACTGCTGCGCGTTTAATAGAGAAATGTTTCATACGATTAAAGCTGACCGCATCCAGCTCTTAACATCGTCAAACGGTTCGCGATAGGAGAGAGCGGAAGACAGCCGGAATACTTTGATGCTCTTGCGGATGCACAGACTCCCGGTGGGAAAACTTTGTTGCGCATTCATTAGTCGCTTGGTTTAACGACCTATTAAAATGAGGGAGGCTCGACTGTATAAGCGAAGGGAATAAAGGGCCACAGTGGAGCAAAGTTGCTGTACGTCTGTCCGGTACACGTCGGAGCGAAGGAGGGAAGGAGGGATGGAGGGAGCGGTTTTGAATCGACCATCTCTCTTCAGTCTCTTGACATCATGTCGATCAAGTTTAACGTCAAATGAGAGAGAAAACGACCGTCGTCGAGTGTTTCGACTGCGGGGGTTACGGAAAATGGGAACTGGAGACGCAGGGGGAAAACGGCCCAGGAGTAATAGCGACTGGCCGGTCATAGGCCAGGATCTAAACAGCCCAGGGAGGAAAGAAAAAAAGGGGGAATAACTTTACCGATTATGTAAAAAGTTTATGTATAAATGCTGGAATATTCATTGGCACGTCATCGAAAGATACGACGACACATGGTGGAAAAGTCGGACAAAAACCAAATAAAAATAAAATACCTCGCGGGTCACGGATCCATGGAGACGACCATGGCCCTCCTCTCCGTCTCTCCCTCGACCGCAAAAAGGGGTCCAGCCTCAGGAATGAAAGGAGAAAAGACGAGAAAAGACTAAGAAGACACGGCGACTATTTATCCCGACTGCATCTTTTAGCTGACACGGGTCGCGCGCGTTTCAATTTCCATCGACCGCCACCAAGGGCCGGCCAGGTAACAGCAACCGACGACGAAAATGAGGGGGGACAGATGCACCACCACCACCACCACCAAAAGGAGGGAGACTCTTTCTGGTCGAAGGTGCACAACACAAGGCCGTGCATAGACTTATAGATGCATATACGTGGAATAAATTATGAGAAGTCAGCCAAGGGAAACGATGAACAGGGACAGGCGATAGAAATCTCCGGCGACGTTCTCTTGTTCGGATTTTTCCAGGATTTTTCTTTCCCCTTTTCCCACTTTTATTGAAAAAAAAAGGGGCGATTGTGAGTTTCTGTGTGTTAAGGTGCGCGCGCGCGCGCATGGATCAATCAAGGGAGGCTCGACTCGTCCGAGTAACACGAGAATGTCCATCGTCTCTCCGCCTTGGCGTCAATAAATAATGACCAGCCAGAAAATTCTTGGCCCGTTGATGTTTTTCCAGAAAAGATTTTCAGAGATGACGAGGAATTTCAGAGAGAAACTGGACAATTACAATCGTGAAATCCGACCGCCGACAAGTTGTCGTTATTTGACAAAAAAAAAATTCCTCCTCCAATTCTTTGCCGAAATGATTAGGTTCATCTTATCGAAACTTATTCGTCTTTTTCTTTTCATTTCTTGAGTCGACTGATCCGCTCTCCCGCGGCTCTCACATTCTCCTTCGGCTAGAAATCGGATGTTATAGCCCATAATAGAAATAAGAAGGATCCCGTTGCTCCTTTGTACTATTCTAGTGAAACTACGTGAATAGGATTCCAACTAGTTTGGATTTTTTCTTCTATTCGTTTTTCATCTTTTTCTCGTGGTCGTCGGTTTGTTGTCGAGGATAAATGGCGAGATTCAGCACCTCGGGGATGGCTGTCGGTTGGGCAGCCCACTGTTATTTATTATGTCTGTGCTGTATTAGATCGCAAGAAACTCTCGTCCATTCCACGCACTGCATCCAGCGCGGCATAGTCGGTCCACCGTCACGTGGATGGCGCAATTGGTGCATATCCAGGGGGTGGGTGGGGGGATGGATGGAAAGGGACGTGGCGACAATAAGAGAATAAGCGGAGGGATTGCTGCTCTGCTGCTGTACGATCCATCTATAAAAATCGGGCTTTCCGCTTTCCCTGGCACGTCAGATGTCGTGGATCCCATGCGGGCTCTTTGGATTCTCGCCTCTTTATTTCCTTTCGTATTTTCTTATTTCTTTAACGCGAATGGATACGACCATACCCTATACATACGCACGTCTACTATCCAGAAATATACGGCACCTAAATCCATCCTCTCGAATAACACACGCAAGTAAACGTGCTGCGACGTATAGATCCAGGCAAAGGCCGTGCGATGAGGGGGGAGAGTACTACTGAACGGAGAACCTTTACACTCGTCTCTATTCAGCACAGTTCCCGTGTGTAACGAGGGATCAGTTCTTTTCGTCTTTTTCTCTACTTATTTTCAGAGAGGGAAAGATATCCTCGCGTTTCACCCATCAAGCCTCGTCGTATCTCTCATTTAAAATCGTAAAAAAGAGAAACCATAGACGCAAATTGTCAGCTGAAACAGACGGGGAAATTCAAGCCATAACCAACCGACGTCTGCTCCCCCGTTTCTCGAGTCTATCTGGATTCGATTGCGGCGGCGGATTCAATAATACACTCCGCCGCATATCTCTTTATCCGAAAACACACGGGCAATTAAAAGTTTGTTGGTCGCTGCTTCATCTTGGTTCTGTACAGGAAATACTAGTGCTTTTCATACTGGCTAATGACCTGGATGAATAGAAGACGAGACTAGTAGCGGACGGGTACTAGATGTAATCCGCTTCCTCCGTGGCCTCTTTCAGCGCTGCTACTCCGTGCTGTATGTGTTTGTTCACCGCCACCACAGTGCACATATATACATCGGCGGATGCATAATATATATGTAATTACGCATACATGTACCAGAAACGATCCAACCGTGTGCACACATCTCTCTCTCTCTCTCTTGAGAGGGAGCCCTTCTGCACCGCTTCTCTTTTCTTCTCTGGTGTACAAGTACAGAAGGTTCTTTGCGCCAGCGCACTATTGAAACGGACTTGTATCTTTGTGAATTCCCCTCTGCATCCGTCCGCATCTGCGACGACGAGAAAAAGCTGCTGCCATGTACATTGAGCTGTGCATCAGCCCCTTCAATTCTCCTTCAACTCTCG
The DNA here is from genome assembly GCF_021234035.1 of Daphnia pulicaria. NCBI lineage: Eukaryota > Metazoa > Arthropoda > Branchiopoda > Diplostraca > Daphniidae > Daphnia > Daphnia pulicaria. The sequence goes on from NC_060914.1 coordinate 9,156,844, forward strand.
ATCCTATTCAAAAGTCAGCGGTCCGCGTTTTCATGCAACCCGTTAAATGACCCGGTTGAGATGAAACCCTCTACACTTTTTTCTCCCGTTTAAGAGAATAGCCTAGGCGCCTTCTCCCCTCCGATTTTTTCCCCATTGATATTCTCCAAACTCAGCGCGATGAGAGTTTTGAAGTTCTCGTTCAGGCGTTCGCCCCCGTCCGTGATGGCGGTTCGATATAACACAAGGACTTGGGGACGGGAGTCAGGTCCTGTTCGTCTCGCTCTTGATATCGATATCAAAGTATAAATCAAAAGTGGAAAACTTCCAACTTGGCATAGGAGCCCTTCTGACAAAGTTGTTCTGTTCTGATGGAAGTTCTCCAACAAAAGAGACCCGAGAGAAAGACACAGCGAGAGGGTCTCAACAATACAGAATAAACACATCTGCCAGGCTGCGCTGCATGTGTGGTAGCACAAGGACACGAGTCCCAGCATCCAACTCCTATGGCAAACCCGACAGAGGCCAGTACCAACGAGTTTCTCTTGTGGTATTGTTTTACATGCAAACTGTGTGTAGTATATCAGACAGTGTAGGGATATTCCATTATTGATCCCGCCATGGGGTATATAACGACTATGTATTCCCGTCTTTCCTTTTTTTGATTCTAAATATTTTGTCTTAGCATAGACCTACCTAGTTTATTTGCATATGCAGAAAATCCAACGATGATTTCGTTTTTTTTTCCATTTCAAAATTGTATTATCATTTTCCTTTCTTTGTTCTGTGTCTTCTTCATTGTACGTTCCGAACCCGATGTAACTATCCGTTGTGATTGGGTCATAGCTGCAGGAGGAAGAAGGAGTCTGGGGGCTCCGGCTCCCCCATTGTGATTAGGATCGATTGTTCTGATGATGGTTGTAGCCCAGCAGCGGCAGCACATTGTTAGCTCAGCGGTGCGACGGGCAACTTGAGACCGGAGTTGACTATATAGGAAGAAGACGAAACGGCCAAAAGCAGCGGAAGCTGTGCGTGGCCCATCGACCAACAGGAGCGGCGATCTCACAGACTCACTTTTTTTTCCGCTTTTTCATATTCGTGTTTCTGTAGAACCCTGTTCATCTTTCTCACGGGCAGTACCTCTGCCAGCTGAGTCGTCTCTGCTCTATCTCGTCATCTGACTTTCTGTTTATTCTCTGTAAAGGCGCGCACTTTGAATTTCGATTCAGATCCGACTGCAAATCAGACGTGCACCGCCAACTTGATAATGAATGTCGTGGCATATAAATAGATCGTATTTGAAGTTAACGGCGGGAAACTCATTCTCGATTGCTCCGTCGGGCGGTTCCATCATAAAGCTCCTCCTATTCAAAGAAAAGATCAGAGGAGAGAGTTCCTTTTGCATACCGATTGCCTTTTGCGTTCGTTATGAATATACCTCTCGACGACTGCGATGGGCCTTCCTTTGCAAAGTTCATCCTGTTTGATGGAAACAACGGGACTAGCGTGCAGTAATTAATCTCAAAATCTTTTGTTCTCTTTTGTTTTAAATTTCCAGAAGCCGTTTGGGGCAGGAGAGACGTGCTCTGTCTACTTCGAGACTGACGACGGAAGAAAGTCGGTAGGCGTCGGACCAAGACATGGAGTGCGCCGCACCAACATCACGGCGTCGTCGAGATTGCAGAGTGGGAAGCGTCGCAGCGCTCGCCATAGTCGTAATGATGGCCACGACCGTCGTCCTTCCAGCAGCCGCACTCGACACGAGTACGTACAACACTTTGCAATTCAGACTCAACAAAGGATCCTCATTTTCGAAATTTGTTTAAATCTTATTATTTGATGCGTCAGTTGACTCGTCATGTAACACGGCAATTTACTTGTTAAAAGACCGTTTTTAAATGGCGCTTTGCCCTAATTTACTCGTGGAATCAGGAGAAGTTGGACGTGACAACTCAGTTTGACTTACGTCAAAGATTCAAGAGCAAGAAAAGATGAGGGGCTGTGTACAAAAACATATGCGACGAAGAAGAAAATAAAGAAGGGAAATAAAACACGTAAGAGAATGCAATGTGCTGTTGGATGGGTGTCTTTTTCATTAGATGAGGCGCTGTGTGTTGCCCATCTCTTGGGTGTCGATTAATTTGTACTCGGATCTTGACTCTCGAGTGCCGGACGAAGAGCCCGAGGAGGTCCAGTTGTACAACAGCGCAGACTCTCTCCCTTGTAGGCTGACAGACTCTTCTTGATGCTGGCTGTTGTATCAAGCTTTTTCAATTAACATTGATTGCGTTTTCCCTTGGACTATTTCGAGTGTGCCCCCGAGTGCCGGTACTCGACTCGACGAAAGAAATTTAATGAAATAGACACAACAAAATTTTGGAAAACAAAAGAAAAGCAACAACTACGTTCTATTGTGAGCGGAGGCTGAATTCTTAATGGGGCAGAATCCGGCTTTTGTTTTCATAAAAGAAAATGTGTCGGCCGCCTTTCTTTATGACACAAACTGTATAAAACATATCCACTAGTAAATTAGACTAGACTATACAATTTCTTCTTTAAACATTTGTTATTTCATGTTTCTTTTTCCTCTCTCTCTAGTCTCTACAGCGTCATAAATTTATTAATTCACTTCTTTTGTCTTTTGGTTGTCGTCGGGTTCCTGTCGTCTCCTTTTCGCATCTCGCACGAACGACTCAATTAGGTCAATGCGTCGGCGCCTTGGGCATGGAATCGGGAGCCATACGCGACGAAGACATCGCCGCCAGCTCGTCGTTTGACGGCGCCAGCGTCGGACCGCACAACGCCAGGTACTACATTTCACTTTTCAATGTGTGAATTTCTCCCTCTGCTGAATTGTTCATGGATCGGCCAAGTATCCTCCGAAGCTGAATGAATGAAATTCGCTAAGAGATGAGAGTGGAAAGATTTCAGATTTCAAATCTGTTTGAAATAAGACGAAAACGTTAGTAACTGGTCGAGTGAACGCGAATCTCATCTTACAATATTTCGTCTTCCATTTTGTCTTCAATACTGGTGACAGGATTCGTTCTGCTAGGAAATAAGCTCAAGCTGGAAAAAGTTGATGGGTGACAAGTAACTTCTTCGCTGTCATTTGAAGTCATCTCTCGAAGATTTGGAGGTTATTGGAATCGATCAAAACCGGAAGAATAAACAAGTAGAAGCAGTGTAGCGTTGCACATTCCACTACAGCCATGACAACATGTCAAACTCAATATCGTTCGACAGCGACCCACTCTCTACTTCATTCGACGCTGACGTTCAAGCTGTGAACAGATAGAGAAACGCTAATTTTGTATGACTATTCCAAAATTTCCGTTTTGACTCCATTTCCAACATTCAACTTTGAAAGACTCTTCTATATCTTCTTCGATATCATCTCGGTTTTTGCAAAGCTTTTACTCACTTTAAAATCGATTCTTGAAAAGGACGACGCTATTTATCGCTAATTGGCAGCTCACACTAACCAGATGTTGTGGGTCGAATAGTGAGTCTCGAGTTACGATCCTGCTCCAGGGACAAGAGCGACACAAACAAGCAAACATGTAACTCAGCCCCGTTGGAAGAAAACCGCTAAATTTAGTTTTCTCCTTTTCTTTTGAATGGAATTAAATTTAAAAAAATATATTTAACCAATTTTGTGGAAAAGGAAAATAACCCAAGTCGGAAAATTGTATAAAAGTAAACAATCAGCATGAGAGGAAAGCAGAAAAACTGGGAATGAACCGAGTCATGTAGCTAAAACCAACATCAGAGACACGTCGATGAAGAAGACGGGAATTCCAACAGAATTAATTCCATTGGCCTCCTGGTTTTTCTTGTCGCCATCGCATTCAACACCATCAGAATCAAGTGATGTTGCCCTTGCCGGTCTCACGATTCCATTCTATGGTCAAGCCAGCGCCTTTATTCCCGATCCTTTTATTCTTTCTCGAGTTTCGGCTGACTCGGCGCAATTTTCATCTGTGAACGATCACGAAAATGAAGTCATCGAAGCAGACCCCATTTTTTGTGTTGTACACATCATCGTGTAGACACGACGAAAGGACCAGAAAGTCTTGATAAATCGAGTGCATAGTGGTGGACCAGTGACTGGCGTCCATCAACAGGCAGAAATAAACTAGGAGGAATTCGTTAGACTGTTGGGCCGCCAACTGTTTTGATTTGCGATGATTCCCGTCACGATCAGTCGGCCATCACATGAAATAAATATCCAACAAAATATAAACAAACAAACACGACTAATGCCAATAATTTGTTTCTTTTTTCTCTTCTTTTCTTGTTGATTTCCTTATTATGTGCAGAGTGCGCGTGGAGAGGAACGGAGGCGCGTGGTGTCCTCGCCAACAGGCCACTCATCAGCCACGAGACTGGCTCGAGATCGACTTGAAGACGGACCACGTCATCACGGCTGTCGAGACCCAAGGTAAGGGCAAGGAGGGAATAATTAGAAGCTGCTGCTGGGAACTAGTAAACCTGAAAAGTTGGTTTGTACGAGTTTGTAATTTTGCAATGGGGCCACTGTTTTATTTTTACGGCAGCAGAACAATCACGAAAATCAAGGTATAGTGACTAAGTAGAGAAAGAGAGTAGGTGAAGGGGAAACAATCCTCACACAAATGAATGTTTGACGAGTCTTCTTTTTTTTATGTGGTTCCTTATTTAATTCGGTTTTCCTTTCTTTCGATAGGACGATTCGGCAACGGCCAAGGACAAGAATTCGCTGAACACTTTCTACTTGAATATTGGAGGGAATCGTTGGCCAAATGGGTTCGCTACAAGGACATTAAAGGCGAAGAGGTATGTTTCTTATTGCGCAGTCTGCTTTCCATTACTTTGCAGCCGTTCCTATTCTATTTCTTCTTTATTGCCAACCAACTTCCAAAGTCTGAACCAGGAGAGAAGTATAGGGGGGAAATTCAATTGAATTCAATGGAATATCAGACTATAAACTGATTTTTTAATAATCATTTATTATATACGGTACTAGCTTAAGTGCTGTAACATAAGGGCACGATATTCCCCGGCCACGCAGTGTCTAGATCGCAATCTATTTTTCTATATTTTATCTATAAATTTATTTTTGATCGTTACGGTCTGTATGTAAAGGGCCGCGTGGAACTTCCCCCCTCTCTCTTTACCGTCACATCTCCTCCCATTTCCTCTTTGACTAGTGGCAGTGGCACAGTACTCCGCCGAAACGGCCCTTTCTCCTTCCCGGCTGCTGCAACTCTCACAGACTGTGAGATGATAAAGGTCCACGATGACATAGAAGGACACAGAAGAAAGAAAAAAAAACGAATGAAAGAAAAGAAGAAATAGAAAGAGGAAAAGAGCAGAGAATCAGAATGGAGCACGAAGCCGCTACGTGATTATATAGATGAGAAGTCACGTCAAGTCAACACTACACAACACATGATGAGGGTGTGAGGAAATCTCGATTGGGAAGAGCCAAAAGGGCACCAACTCCTTTCTTTTCCATTTTCTCGCACAGACTCTCCTTCCGCCGTCGTATTCGTCGCCCTTTACTTGATTCTTCTTCTGCAATCTTGATTGTTATCCCTCGGCTCTCTCCCATTCGCGTGGAAAGAAAGAAAAGTTGGATGTCCTCGTTTGACTTCTTTGATTTCCAACGGATGACGCACAGAAGCAGCTGGCCCGAGTCCCTTCTTTATACGCCCGCTCTCTACGTATAACAACCCGTAATTATCTCACGCGGATTACACTGCAGACGCCGGGAGGAGATTGAAGATCGACGGGGGGGTTGCGAGTTAAACGGATGATGGTTTATCTACGTCCGTTGCAAGTTTGCCGGCACTTGCGTGTTCCATCGTCGCCATCCCATGGATTGCGTTCGTGCTTTCCCAACTTTTGATGGTTGTCTTGTTTTTCTTTCCAGTGTTGGGTTGTTAACTTGTTTTGTCTTTTATCTAAAGAGCCGATCCCTACGCTACTAAAAAAAGAGAGAAAAGTAGGGCGGGATCAGGAGCGGAAATGATTCCATTAAAGGGCGATCATCTTCTTCTTATATCCAGGCGGCACAATCTCTTCTTGAAGCCACCCCTTTTTTTTTAGGTTGACACTCCTAACCCTCATCTTCTAACTACAAGTAAATTATTAGAACTTTAAAAAAATTTGTCCAGCCGAATATTGCCGTTAAATGCGGTAATCATCGCGAGACTATTTTATTTTCTAAAATGGAATAATATTCCAGATAAGTAATCGATAATTGGGAAGGACGCCGTTCAAAACCGCACCTTCAACTCTCGCACGGGATTCCTTGTTCAACGTGCGAGTCCAGTATCTCTCGTGAGAACTGCTTCTCCTGCACTGTATTGTGACAGTTGGCAGTAGGACACAGAAACGACAGCTCTTTATTGTTGTCGTCTCTTATTATGCGGTGTGCAGCTCTGACTGAATCACAGTTTCTCTAACCGAAAAAGAATATAATGGAAAAAGAAAATGTTAATAACAGCATGGATGTGTACGGTTGTTGTCGGTCGGACGTTCATGCAGCGTTTCGTTCCCTCATTCTCACCGTCGAAACGGGCAATCAGAATCAGTTCATTTCCTTTTTCTGATTTTCTCACAACTGATTGAGGTGCCTATGATAGCGTGAGGAATTGGGAAATAGTTTAAAATCAAATCGCCCGGTCATGTCTCAAACTGCTTTGGCTTGTTCACTTCATCGTGTGGATTTCTTAACAAAATTTTCATAGTCCCGTAAATTATTAAAAATTCAAAACTAAAAATAGAGACGTCCAAACATAGTTCAAGATGAAGTGGACAAACTAGCGCAAGAGCCCATCCTCGACGCTAAATCGTTTAGACATTTCACTGTTGACTGTCTAATGTATTGGCCTTCAGTCCGTCGCATCCCGCTGGACATCATCGATCACAGCAGTCCCAACGTCACCGTCTGTTTTCCACTTGTCTTATCATGACCGTTGGTGGATGACTCGACTGATCGAGTAGATGCCCTTAACAAGCAAGTAGCTCTTTCCCGTCTCGGCTGCCATTGTGCACCAAAATCTAACCACTGCACCGACTGTCCGCCCTCTTCACCGTCTACTGTTCCACACCTGGCTTGATCGTATTAGTCATTCTGCTCTCACCATGACGGTCGTGAAATCTTTTCAGGTAGCCAAGCACGTCTAATTACCTTTTTCGGTCGCTTGAACATGCGAATGTTTCGACTTTTGGCCAAGCTCAGCCAAGCTCAGCCAAGGATGTACACAGGGTAGAAAGAATATTTTTAAAAATATTGAAAAAGGTTCAAGTGGAGAAAAGGAAGTTGAAGGTTGTTGATGAGCTTCACTTTCCTGCTGCAGTCATTATCAGCAGGTGGGTTAGTAACCATCACTTGTGTGCGCGGGTCTTTCAAGTAGCCACGCACAGTCGTACACGTTAGACTCTCAATTATTTCTCGTGTCTTCCCAAACACGATGGAAAGGAAGGGAAAAAGAAACAAACAAAAAAAGAAAACAACAACAGAAAAGAATACCAAAGTGATTCCGGGGTGTTTTTTTTATTTTTTAAACAAGACGATGGAGACAACTAGAGGAAGAGGGAAAACTACCGGAAGCTTCAAATCATTCTCCATTCTATTCTGGTGGGGTGTAGAAAATATAGTACTGTGAGTTTGAAGGGGGGAAACAACAACAACCACAATGTCACCTCGAAATTGTTTCCACGATGACAAAAGATGAACAAAAAAAGGGACAGAATAAACCCCCAGGAAATAACAGGGAATCAAAATGTGATTTAGAAAAATTGGATAATGAATCATGCAATTCAGAAGTTCCTTTTCACTCATGTTATTTTTCCATATCAACTTCAGCGCGCAGTTATTTCTGTTTTTCCAAGAAGACCAAGAACTAATAAAATCTAATGATGAGAATGGGGCATTTGGCTATTAGCTGATTACAATTATGCGTCTTACAAAATTGTTTGAAGAGGAAAAGGTTGACGTACAGAAAAAAAAGAAAAAAAACTTTTCCCAAACAATATAGTTGTGTTGAAAACATTGACACGAGTCGTGAAATTCGGTGAAATTGAAATCCCTCTTGGGGTTCGTTGAGCATTTGAGAGTTTCAAAGGTTTTGAATGACGCAGCAATGCAGCCGTCCTTTTCTTGCACGACGACTAATCTATTCCGCGATTCCCGCCGAGCGTTCACCGAGAAGTGGCTGCTCGATGCCAGCCGCAGCGAGATCAATTAGGGATTGCTGCCGTTCCTTTTACATCGCATAGATGTGTTTACAGTCAAACTCTAGTCGGGAATAGTTAGAAGTGACGGGACGTCAACGACGAATGTCTCGCACTCTCGCTCTTTCTGACTTTCTCCTTCTCCGACTCTGCCATCCAGCCATCCAGCCATCCAGAAGAATGAGAGCTGGATGACAGGGTGACTGGCAGAGCGAGGGGATTGCGGATAGCCCACATGTGTATGGGGACGTTTATTATATGGAGGGGGGGGGGGGGGGGCAAGACAAGCTGGCTAATGAATCAAAAGAACGGCCTTCATTTCTCTCCCTGGACGTATGTGCTGCATAGATGGCCAATCAACTCTGTCGGAATTCCCAACGCTCGCCGGAGCCAACGTGGAAGAAAGGAGAGGGGAATTCTGCGTTGAACAGACCAAAACGGACGGAGAAATACGAGGCAGGGAGCGAGAGAAAAGCTGCGCTCTGTATGAGCGACACGTCATCCCTCCATCCCTTAAACCGACGCTCTAGATTATTAACGAAATACTCGGCGGCGCCCTGGTACCGAGGTTCACGGGAATAAGTTGCCCGCCATCGATCCTACCAAGAAAACACGGACTTCTTCCACCACCGAAATCCATCACGAAAACCTGGAACTCCTATAAAAAAAGAAACAGAAAATGTCGACATGAACCTGAAAATGCGACAACCAAAAATTCCACAGGATCTCACTGGGCGCGGCGGGTAGGATTTGATGGAAGGAACAATGAACTTTTTCTCCCGTCCCCCCGTCGCTCCTCGACTTTCCAACGTCGCCAACTTTTTTCTCACCGGCCTTACTAGATTGATGACGGAAGAGTTGCGTGTGACTCGGTCCTAACTCAAGTGGCGTCGTATACCCAAACTTTGGCCGAGATTCACGGGATAGTAATCCCAAATATCATCAACAACGAACAAAGTTGACTTTGATGGCGTCGTGCCTTTTCGACGGCGATGACGACGTCGATTGTTGTTCTCGTATACGTGTACAACACTCAACTTGGACGGTGGTAGGTATACACACAAAAAGGATGAGCTGGAATTGAGGGTGAGGGATAAGTGTATATTGCCGCTAATCAACAGAATAGAACGAGGCAAACTATAGCACGATTCGTGTACAACAATCGGCTCTAGTCTGAGCAGAGCCCAACAATCCACGATCAATAATCCTACACAGCCTTGTTTTCCTTTCTCCAACGTCAACACGCCACTGCCTAAAGGCAAGTGGCTCAGGGAAGTTTCCCGAACGAAAAGCACACGGGAATTCTGCGTCAGAACTCATCGGCGTTTGATTTTCTTTCTTTTCTCTTGAGAAATTTTTTGAAACAAAGATGAAATATTGAAAATTGTATATTTCCCCCCTATACATTTTCCCATTAAACGATTTAAACTGTTTTACAATAGAGCATATTGGTTTAGAGAATAATAACTTTAAAATATTATGGTATTGGTTTAATTTAACAGGTAATTGCTGGAAATACAAACACGTACGTGGCCGAGAAACGCGAATTGGACCCGGTGCTGATCGCCCGCAAGTTGCGCTTCTTCCCTTACAGCCATCACCGACGGACCGTCTGCATGCGAGTCGAGATTTACGGATGCCCTTGGTTCGTAATATTTCCCTGTCGTCTCGCACGATATGCATTCGTTTTCGTTTTTTTATTTTATTTTATTTTTCTCCAAGTTTTGAGTGTCTCCTTTAACTGCGCCATATAACATACCGTGCAGAATATACATCTAGCCTTCTCTCGTTTGTATATTCATGGCGTTTAATGTTTCATTTTGTTGTCGTTTTCCCCAATGAAGGTCTGAGGGAATTGCCAGCTATTTGATGCCGCAGGGAGACCAGCGAGGAGCCGGCTGGCAATTCTACGACGCTTCTTACGACGGCATCTGGGACGGCTCTTTATTGCGCCAAGGACTCGGTCAACTGACTGACGGCAAACTCGGTCCCGATAACTTCAAAGCCAGCTACTACGACCAAGATCGAGGTAAAGATAAGCGCAAAGTACCAGTTTACTTTCCCCGTCGTCCCCGTCGTCCCCGTCATCTTTGACTCTTCGCTGTCGTCGTTTTAACTTTTATGATTCGGCCGTTGTATAGGTTGGGTTGGATGGCGTAATGACTCGCGCAACGGACAGCCCGTTGAGATCGTCTTCGAGTTCGACACGGTCCGCGACTTTACGTCGCTCAGTATCTTCGCCAATAATCAGTTTACCAAAGACGTTCAGGTAATAATTTTTTGTTTTTCGGTTGGTCTTTTCGTATCAGCCAAATAAATAACGGGACACTTTCAACACCATTTCTGGCCGTATCAGTTTCAAATCAATGTCAAATCAGTCACCATTATAGAAACGGCCATCAAAATGAATCACGACACTTGAACCCAACTGGAAACTATAATCCACTCATTTAAATGTTATTAGATCTTTTCCGAGATGCAAGTGCATTTCAGCGTTGGGGGACAAGTCTACCCTGGTGAGCCAATCATCTACCGCCCTCCCGAGGATCGCATATTCGAGAATTCACGCAACATCAGCGTCAAGTTGCACCACCGAGTCGGTCGCTACGTGAAATTGCGCTTGTCCTTTGCGGCTCCTCCGGCTCGTTGGATTCTCATCAGTGAGGTGTCGTTCCGCTCCGAAATTGCCGCCAGGAATTACACGACTGAAGTGGACGGCAGTCCCGTCACTCCGCCAGCCGCCGCTCCCAATCCGCCCGTGTCAAATTTGCCACTCCCACCAACCGGTCACGATGTCGGGATCAACGCCGGATCATCTGATCAAACCAACGGTAACGAAAATATTTTATGAGTAAACATCAAACAAGGCGTGGTCTGGTTTTACGGCATTTAGCGTTGATTTCACGATATTTGAATTAAATGAATTAGCTTACAATTGAGAAATTATTTTTTAATATTCCGCCATCGTAACGGGAAAAATTATTGACAAAAAGATATTACTGATGTCCATATTCTGGCGATTGATGTGTTCACAACAAAGTAGACAGAAGAAATCCATGAATATTGAACGAAAGTAAACGATCCATTTTCTACCCTCTCGTGCCAAGCTTAGCTCCTTTTCCCCATTTTTTCTTTCTTAGTTTGAAATTGGTAAACACAGAGCGCGTGAACGGTAACGAAACAACCCTCCTCCACTCCCTCACTCCCTCCTAGTCATTTAAAGAACCATAACCGTTGGAAAAGTTTCCCTCGCATATGAATACGAGCCTCTACGTCAGAGAGCGGAACATTCATTTTTCGGGAAGGCGACATCCGGCCGCTTAGACTTTCTTTCTCATTCTCGCCAAGGCAAAAGAATCCATCCCCGATGAGTTCACATCTGGGTCCCCATCTCTTTCTTGGCGCTGCTATTAAATCATCTCTGTGTTCATGACATTCCCGACTCGGTAAAAACCTTGCGGGAGCAGTAAAGAAAAAAAGAATTTCAACATAAATATGCGTGCAAGCGCAAACTACGGTATAGCAAAGGGTTTCTTTCTCTCTTTTATGTCAGCCAAGTTTTCACGAAAAACAGACGGAACTCGAAGACGACGATGAAGTTCATGAAAGTTCAAAGAGGCATATTTTCTCCGTCCGACCACCACCACCACCGTCAACTTTTGGTTTTTCTTTGTTTTGTTTTGTGGGTTTTTCACAAGCAATAACTCGGCCGGGTCTCTTTTCGAATATTATTGCCAATATAATAAGGAAAGGGGAAAAATGAGAAACAGTTTTGAATGGGTCGTTAAAGGAATAACAAAAAAGAAAAAACGGAAAACGCATGTAAGATCTGAAATAGTCCAAAGATCCAGAACAAAACCTAATGAAGCAGGCAGGGTCAGCGCATTGTTATTGCTGGTGACGTAAAACATAAACTGTTTTCTTTCTTCAGAGGACTGTTAAATTTTTGAACAAAATTTCCCAGCAGAGCTCTTGACTCCACCGATGTTCCTTTTAAAGGGTCAAAAGATTTTTTCAAAGTTTTAATGCAATAAATTGTTATAAAGCAATTAAATTTCACAAAGTCTAATTTTTTTTTGTTTTCGATTGACAGAGACGAGTCCGCCGACCAGAGAAAATCAAACGTACATGGCCATCATCGTTGGTGTTCTGGTGGCCGTCAGTTTCTTGCTGGCAGCGGCCATCCTCTTCATGATGATGCGGCGTCGTCAACGCAAAAGTCTCTCCGGCAGTCCGTTACCGGACAAGGCGAATTGGGCCTCCCAGGTCGGCAGTCAGCCCAGTCCGCGGCTATTGGACGGATCGGTCGGTGAACACCACGAGGATCAATTGCTGCAACATCATCGGGGAAAGATCTACAACAAGAACAATTCTCTTCCGTATGGGAACATTGGCGCCGACTTGTCGCGCTCGGACGCCGCCTCGCAGTACTTGCTGCCTCACTCGCCGGCCAGCGCCCATTTGACAAGAACCGAATATCAGGAGCCTTATCACGCCCTGCGCTTCTCGCCCTATTATAGTTACAGCACTCTGTTGCTGGCCGGAACTGAGGGTCCAATGAAAAAGACCAACACATCCGCAGGTAATGACAAGAAAACAAAAGAACTCGGCGACTCAGAAAAGCCAAAGTTGCGTCATAAATCAAAAGCGCTGCTCTTTTATGAGTGCTCGGCATTTCTAATAAATGGGCCAGCAGCAGTATAACCATTTGGTCGTGAGTCCGACCGACGACGTCCGAAACTATTCTACGGACCCATTAATCTTACTTTGGAATAACCCGATGATCGATTTATGGTTTATAGTCTCAGACACGTACGACTACGCCGTGCCGGATATTAGCGGGATTAGCAGCTGCAGCGCCGCCCATCAGCCCCTACTGATCCAGCCAGCTTTACAGAAACAACAGCATCCGCATCAGCCCAAATTGCCTACCGCTTCCCCTCCATCGATGGCGATCGAAATCGACACTTTGGCCTCATCGTCTCATTCGACCACCACTAACGGCTCGGCGTCCTCGGCGTCGGTCCGCCTCGGATCCGGCAAGAACAATAATCAGCAGATCGGGCACTATAACGGAATCAGCGAATCCAGCCCATTGAAAAAGGTGAGAGAGAAACAACAGGGCAACATTGCAGACTCCCTCATTCCCAATGGCCGGGTCTCTTCGGCGGTATAATCCTCGTCCGATTCAGTCGATACAGAGTGTATAGTATAAGGTGGGGTTGCTGGGCCACATCCGGAGAATGAACGAATGAGCCGTCTAGATTTATAGAGAGAGTTTAATGTCTTTCCTGTGCTTAGAGAGACAGCCACAGTCTCCCACTCTCTCAATATTGATTGACGGAAGCCCCACTGCTGATGGGTCTACATCCAAGTCACGCGATGCAGCACTCCACCTTCCATTCCCTGCTTCTAGGCACATAGCCGCATTATCAGCATAATAAATCGATTATCGTAATGGACTTTAAGAAGAAGAAAAAAGTGGCCACTACTGGAATCGTTTCTTTTAATGTTTTCGACGGTTTTCCAGTTGTGTTGGATTATTGACGAGAGACTCTCGGGGCTGGCGCTGGGTCTGCGTCAACTAAAGCGTCAATGCACGTGAAATTGGAATCCAACGGGCTTGGAATGAAATTTAAAAGAAAAAAACGTCAAGGCCTCAACTTGTGGTTTAAAATTCAATTTTTGAATTACAAAATCCTAGAAAAATACGGTAGAAAATGAAAAAAAAAAAATTACAAGCTGCTAGTTGATTGAATCAAGAAGACCACGAGATTCCATGTCTGTCATGCACTGAAGAGTTTTCAGATCAATCGGGAAGGAAAGTCGACAGTTGCGGGAACATTTTTGATGTCCTTTTCAAAGTTTGCGGCTGCTGTCTATGATCTACTAGGCATATGGGGAATGGGATTTTAGTTTTTGAAATAAAAACAACTCGTTAAGTTATTTGGTTTAACGTTGACTCGTTTAGCGATTTCATTTGATTGCCTCTAACTTCTAACTCTTACTCTCTAACTTTTAACGAATTCAATGAACAAAGTGGCCACACTTTTGTTTAAGTTGAAAGAAAATTTAAAAGGTAATTCAAAGAATTTTCAAAAGAAACGAAATTCGAAACCAAAGCTGTAAACATTACTTCAAAAAATGAAATAAAAATTTAGTCGTTAATGGGAGTAAAATCGCGACAACAGTGATGAAGATGCGAGTTTAACGAACAGACAGAGAGGTGAGATTTTTGCCATTCAGTGTCAGAACCAAGTCGTTGCGGACAGTTTCGAATCTTTCGGTCAAAAGATCGGCGCCATTGATCGACAAGAAGAAATAACGACACTCTTCTCACTCGGACGTTTACAACCCCGTAAAATAGAAAAGGAGAAAAACTGGTTTTGAGTTTTTGACCCACCCTCTTTGCAACTTAAAAGATTCTCGGCATTCACAGCTGTGCGGCGCGTAAGAAAATCATCCAATCGCGCCTCGGTTGTTTTTCACGACGGCGTATACTTTTTTTAACGATTCATTGGCTTCGTTATTGTATATTTTGAACTTGGCATCAGTCGACTCGGAAATTACCGCATCAATAAAGAGAAATGTTAGTAATGTGCACCGAATCACTCTTTACCGGAAGAACCAATCGTGAGTGACGTGCTCTAGTTTCATAACGCACGGTTGACGATGGCGCCCTCAAAAGTCCTTTTCTTCGACACCTCTTCGCCTCAATTCTCTTTCTTGGGGTTGTTTGTTTTTCCAATGAAATTTTAATATCGTTCCGCTAGTTTTACAAATGTGGCTTCATTTTTGCCTCACTAAACCAGCCATTCTGATGTGCCTTTAATTTCCCCAGTTTTTATTTTATCCGTTTGGGTGTCGTTACGAACGACCACGATCTGCATCAGCGGTTTGTTGTTGATTGGAAACCGCGACTCTGTGGCGTCATTTTTATTTCCACAGAGGTCTCGGTCAACCGTTGGGTTCTGGTTACGTTAGACGTCTAGTTTGCCTTTCTGACTGGAACATTTTTTATTGGCAAAAGCTAAGAAAGTCAAGTCACTTTGCCAACAACTGGAGAACCAAGTAACTGGGCCGGTAACGAAATAGTTCTCCCTTTTAATTGCATTACCGTCTAGACTCTAAACAAATCTGCGCTTTTTACAGCCCCTTCAGGGCCCACCTCCCAGTGTTATTCCGTGAAAAGTAAACAAATGGCTCATTTCAATGCAAATTGTAGCCAAAAAAACTGGAAGTGTATCATCCCAATTTTGGAATTTCTCCTGAATCCGCACCCTTTGAATAAAGCTTATTATTTCCCTGTTTCCATTTCTAGAAACAAATCTAATACCTAATTATATATGTCCGAAAATTAATCCAATAATTTATTTTTTTTATTACAGCCAGCGGACCGGGCAGAATTATTATCCGCCCTGAAATCGAGAGCCGAATCACTGATTATCCCAGAATTATCTCTCAGCAAACTGCATCTGGTCCAGCGGATCGCCAATGGGGCGTTCGGCACGGTGTACAAAGCCGAAGCCGAGCACATCCCCGACTACGGAAGTGCCGTCTACACTTCACGGCGACTGGTGGCCGCTAAATATCTTCCCAATACGTCGGAAAAAGACAAGTAAATCTTATCTGTTTCCGTTTGATCAATTCGTTCTCACATCGTCGTTTAACCAATCATTTCTACTTTTTCCCTTCTCTCGCACAAATAATCAGGTCGGGATTCTACCAGGAAGTGAGGCTACTGGCCGCCTTGGACGATCCTCATTTATCGCGTGTTCTGGCCGTCTGCACGACGGAAGAGCCATTCTGTGTCGTCCTTGAGTATTTGGACTACGGCGATTTGAACCAATTCTTGAAGCTGCACCGATTCCGCCCGGATCACCAAATCAATTTGTCCGATAGTCGCAACAACATTTCGAAAACGTTTTCTACTCCGGACGAAACATTAACGTACGAACAATCGCATTGGAGTTAAAATTCATTTCCCACTTAATTTACAAATTTTTTTCCCAATAGGATGGGAAGTCTGATATTTATTGCCAGTCAAATTGCATCTGGAATGCGCTACCTCGAGTCGCTAAATTTCGTTCATCGCGATTTGGCCGCCAGGTAATTTCATTCGAATGTTATAAAAATGCTGCAAATTATAACCTAATGTTTTCAATAACAAAACAAACAGGAACTGCCTGGTAGGCAAAGGGCTTCAGATCAAAATCTGCGATTTTGGGACCGACAGTGACATATATGGATTGGATTATTATCGCTCCGAGGATCAAGCACTCGGCTTACCAGTCCGCTGGATGGCATGGGAATCCGTCATACAGGTATACCAAATAACAACAACAAATAACGCAACAAACATGTTATGTGGTTTCAATCCTAACGTCTGGAAATTATGGTGTGATCCAGGGGAAATATACGACCAAGAGTGACGTGTGGTCGTTTGCCGTCACCCTGTGGGAGATCCTCGTTCTTGCCCGTCAGCGTCCCTATCAAGAACTCAGCGACGAGGTCGTCGTCGAAAATCTGCAACGGTTCGCGCAGGGGACTATCGCCAGCGCCCCACCGTGCGTTTCCCTGGCGAGACCACAGCACTGCCCTCGCGATATCTACGACCTGATGTGCGAATGCTGGCGGCGACTGCCCACCGAACGGCCTTCCTTCCGTGAAATCCACCTTTTCCTCCAGCGCAAGAACCTTGGCTACTCTCCCACTGCGTAGAAAAACCTTGTGCTACTGAAGCCATGAAAAAATGTATTTTATACTCTAACTACGAGCGTTTAGTTCATCATCTTTAGTTTTCGTCAACACGTATACAAGAAAATATTCAATTCCTGCATATCAACAGCGTCACAAATTCTTGGTGAGAAATGTAACGGTTGCTTCTGCTGTGATATGTTCCAATTTTGAATCGACCATTGACATATTTATGTATTATACATATATTCTAATATCTATCGTGTACAAAACCTTTTGCTGTTAGTTATTAGCTATTTCATTAATATTGTTCGGATAAGCTAGTCAATATTCGGCGCTTCAATTTTCTTTTGTTCAATGATTACTTAAAATGTGTCTTATTATAGTCTGAAACGATGGGGTAAATCTGGTTCGTTGGATTCTTTGGATATAGTATACACTGCTGGTATTCAATTGAGAAGTAATCAAGTTAACGTGTAAATGGTGATCAAATAACTTCTCACATTCACTTAATATTGTATTATTTCACTCTGTCCGTCGAAATTCTTTTGTATAAATAACCATTATTGCTGGCCGCTTTATGAATGTAGTGTTAATACATTGGCCATAAATCGCTCTGTAAAATCTTACCGTTGTTATTATCACTCACTTTTATCTTTCACTTACTTACGTAGGGTTATAGCCTACATTAATTTATGGTTTATACACAGTAAACCTTTGGTTTATCCACAGTAAAAAAAATGGTGGAAATCTGTTTTTTTTTTTTGCGACGGAAAAATTCGACTTGTCATATGGAATGACCCTCTGGTAACAGTCTTTGGGAACAGAATACCCATGTTACTCATGTTACTGGGCGATAATCGTCGACAATGAGTTGATTAGAAATATTATTCTGTCATTTTCCAGTAAAAATATTTTATTAAACAAAGAAAAACTAAATAATTTTCCGAATATTGTGAACTATAAATATCATCCCAATTTATATAATAACGAATTTCGCAATTTTTCGTAATTTTAAGTGTTGCAAGAGATATGAAAGACTATGAAGTATGAAGTGCCGTGTTTCAATGTGATCTGAAAAAAAAATACAAATAAAGAAAAATGTATTATAACACTAAAGCACTAGCGCTGGAACTGGAAGTTCTTTTTCAATCCGGATGTTAGCTTTATCCTGAAAATTAATGAAGGTAATTATTATTGATATCTCAAAGAATCATATGCATCATGTCTCATAGGCTTTAATAACTCACGAAGTATTTGGCGTAGGAAAGGAAGACGTTCCAACCCACAGTCACAACGTTAACGTACATCACCCGATAGACAGGCGACACGTAAAAAAAATTGATGAATTGCGCAGGTGGCCATACCGAACAGTCGGTCTGAATTAAAAGACAAATTTTTCGTTAGATAAAAAAAAAATTCTGGGAATGTGACGAATTAAGGGGGATCGCAATGTCAACTGGAACTGATGATGGAATAAAAGATATATTAATGCGTGATAGTGGTGGAAGTGAGTGATTGTGAAATATTAAATGAAAGAATATGAAACAAATACAGAAAGTCGGAAATTTTCCGAAATTTTCCTCGTTTTCGTTTCTGTAGAGCTGTTGAATAAGTTTTGCAACTCTCGTTAAAAATTTTTGAATATTTTAGATATACCTCTGAATGTTGAGACATGTTCTTTTGAGAACAGGTTCAAGTCGGAATCTAAACTTCCCTTTTGAAGGTAACAAATAAATTTCAACGTGCTTTTAAATAATGAAGCAAAAAAAAATTTCTAAATTTCAGCGTGTTTAAAATTTAAACTCAAAATGAATTCTGCAGAATTACTTTCGTCCTGTTAGAATAAAAATGCGATCATAGTTTTGCTCGGTTTTGCTGTTTCACAATTCACATGCTTAAGATTAATGGCATTTAAACTTCGGATGGCCTGTTGATCAGTCATTTTTAAGAAAAGAATGAGCATTAAATGGATGGCAACCACAACATTTTTTTGAGTTGGCTAATAGATAAAAAAAAAAGACAAACGTCATCCGTCTGACTATCAACTATTGATACAGTTATCGATCCTTAATGTTACGACAAACAAAAGCCTTATTGCACAATAGCACTGTAGCTATAGGTCAACATCCCCAAAACGATGGCAACCTAATGTATTGATTCTCTTCATGGATTTTTCTTAATTTATATGGTAGAATTTCTACACCTTTGCTTGATTATAGCTATGTGCAATAACATTTGAGGATCAAGAGAATTCCGATCGTGATAAAAGTTATGTTCTATATCCACTTTGTTAAGCATAAAATGTGAAATACCTTATAAACCATTACGAATTTGGCTCTTAACTCATCCCACGATTGCCTAACCGTGTTTCCTTCCAGGAGACCAGCTCCCATGAAAAAGGAGACATTGTTAAATGGAGAAAAGATTGTCTGGTCGAGCAGGATCTTTTTGCCGACACTAAGGAGCGCCGCCCCTGGGATCACGCGATCCAGAAACTTGTACCAGAAGTGATGAGGAAGGCCCAAAGTTAAGCCGATGGCCATCATCCGACCTGATTCGTTTTACACACATAAAGATAAATTTGGGTTAGTTACAAAGATTTCACATAGACATTCCTCATAGCTGACTATCGTGTCACCTGATCGTTTCCAGTCATATGGCTCTGCATTTG
The DNA here is from genome assembly GCF_021234035.1 of Daphnia pulicaria. Taxonomy (NCBI): domain Eukaryota; kingdom Metazoa; phylum Arthropoda; class Branchiopoda; order Diplostraca; family Daphniidae; genus Daphnia; species Daphnia pulicaria. Next base: position 9,176,420 of record NC_060914.1, read on the forward strand.
TTTTCTTGTGACCACCTTTCTTTGAGTGTTCAATAGTCTGTTGAATAAGATCTCCGGCCGATAAAAGTAGACCTGAATAACAAAAATAATTCGACATCAATTACAAAGACTCGCTTTTTTTCCTAACATCTCTGTGATGCCATTCGCATTGTACTTAGTGTAGCCGAAAAAATGTATTATTAGATTAAAATGTTGTTTTCAGATCTTACCACCGCTTAGAGTGTTGGTTACCCATAGATAACGACCAAATAAAATCCCTTTCAGTTTTGATATAACGGCCATTTGTCGGTTTGGTGACTTTGTTCATCACGCGTCGAGGGTTTTTTAAGAAGGAAGGGTATACCTTATTGCTTAGCTGAAAATGTTGTGCGTGGGACTGAGCAATCGATCGCTCTTTATATATCCGCGTCTGGCGTTTGGTATTCCGCCTGGTCTGACACGCAATCTGTGGACGTTTTATTTGTTGACTGATAAGAGCATTTTTTTATCGTACCACCAAAAAAATAAGTCCACTGACGAGATCAAATAATCACTGTTGTTTCAAAAGCATATTTAATCACGCCATTTTTCATATCGGTGCGAGTCTACTTGAGTCCAATATATACTTTACGAGCTAAAAATGCACTTGTACGGAACAGTAATCCAGTAAATATTTGAAAAAGTTTTTACGTTTAAATGTTCATTAATTGGAATTAATAAATGGAATTAATAACCGAATAAAACGATAACGATCCATTTCTAAAATGTTTCGACAAGGTCCGTGTACAGCGATACAAAGATCGACTTTTTTAAATGATACGAATTAATATGCCAAGTGATATGCGTTAATGCGTATAATTGAATTTGCTATTGCACGTACCGGTATATAACCTAATATCAATATTTTTCTAATTTTTTTCTTCGCTGTTGATGATTTTGTTTCCCTTCCGCATATATCGTTTCAAACGTGTTGTTTTGAAACGATTGAAACTTGAAAGTATCGCTTTTATTTGTTGTTTGATTATATTTTTGATGATAAAATTTATAATCGATAATCGATATCAAATTGTTTTCCAACTTGGGGCACGGTTCACATACTACGTAGTAGAGTTTTTTGATTTCGACCCCCTCCCTCCCCCCTGTATTAGATTGAAGTACTAAACCCCCCTCCCCCATAATTTAAATAAAATTCTCTAAATAATTTTTTTCTGAGGGGATGGGGTGCTTACTGCTTAAACTCAGTTCCTTTTTCCTTAATGGAAAAAACCACAGAAAAAAAAAGTTTAAACAAGAGCAGCAATGCATTGCCAAATTATACGAAATTGTCACCAAATTTCCTTTTTTTTCTAAATTAATGTATTTTTTAATTCTTTTTATGTCAGATTGAATTTTTTTATTTACTACGTATCAATCCGTCGGACTCCCCCCTCCCCTCCCCACGTAGTACTTTGAAGTGATTAGGCTGACCCCCTCCCTCCCCTAGCTCTACTACGTAGTATGTGAACGTCCCCTTGTTGCAAATTAGAACCAATACAGTTGATATACTATATGTTGATGAAATGCCACAAATATTCTATACCCAAATTGGTTTGCTGGAACACAACAAATGTTTACTATTCAGAAACAGAAACAACAACATATTTATCGTATATACAATTTTCGGGACGAATTATTAATTAAACGAATATTTTATTACAGTATAGTTTTTGCCCTCACGGTAGAAATGTGTTTTGTCAATAATACAAAACAAATATAAATAGGGTTCTATATAGACCAACACCTGAGTATCAAGACCTTATAGAAAATTTATTGCGTCTCAATTATTTGGGAATACCAACATAGTTCGTGTTCAAAGTCGATAGCGTCACTGCGTTTATAATTGACAAGAAGCAAATCTTGTTATTCGACTATGGCAACGGTTTAAATCAAATATCAGTCCTATCAGACTATCTCGTCGCGCTACATTAGCGCGCCAAGTCTCCGATCTAAGGACAAAGTTCAGTTTATAACTGCGTATCACTGCGTATATACTGTATGCACGATCTATATTTACATCCTTATTCGAAGATTTTGACTAGACGCAGCTTAGTTGGTGCAAATATGTAAGGAGATGAAAATATTGATGTCCGTTGTAATTATTAAAAAATCAAGAGCGTAACGGATATACATGTGCCAGTAATTGCTCATTAATAGAAGTTAGTAATTAAACGGAAATCTCTAAATTCAATCACTAGCGAAAAGGAAAGTTTTTGTTATAAAAATGCGACATGGTTAGATAAATCGAGAGGGTAACAGCTATTTCGTAATAGAACTACAGATAGCACTATCTCAAGTTAGCTTAGTGAGCATGTTTAGGTTTCGGTTCGATGTTTTCCACTACTATAGTGATTTTTTTTAAATTTAGTTATAAAGAATGATTTCACACCTACAATCGTTTGCTTTTGGTTAATATTATACTGTAATCTGTTGTTGATTACAAAAAAATCCATTTTAATTTATTTATAACCGCGTAATGAAACAAACAAAACTGCAACTAATAATCTATGTATAAATATAAACCTATAGGCCTAACCTACGTAAGTATAAGTGAAAGATAAAAATGAGTGAGAATAACAACGGTTGGATTCCACAGAGCGATTTATGGCCAATGTATTAACACTACATTCATAAAGCGGCCAGCATTCATGGTTATTTATACAAAAGAATTTCGACGGACAGAGTGAAATAATACAAAATTAAGTGAATGTGAAAAATTATTTGATCACCATTTATACACGTTAACTTGATTACTTCTCAATTGAATACCAGCAGTGTAGCCTATACTATATCCAAAGAATCAAACGAACCAGATTTACCCCATCGTTCCAGACTATAATAAGACACATTTTAAGTAATCATTGAACAAAAGAAAATTGAAGCGCCGAATATTGACTAGCTTATCCGAACAATATTAATGAAATAGCTAATAACTAACAGCAAAAGGTTTTGTACACGATAGATATTAGAATATATGTATAATACATAAATGTGTCAGTGGTCGATTCAAAATTGGAACATATCACAGCAGAAGCAACCGTTACGTTTCTCACCAAGAATTTGTGACGCTGTTGATATGCAGGAATTGAATATTTTCTTGTATACGTGTTGACGTAAACTAAAGATGATGAACTAAACGCTCGTCGTTAGAGTATACAATACATTTTTGCATGGCTTCAGTAGCACAAGGTTTTTCTACGCAGTGGGAGAGTAGCCAAGGTTCTTGCGCTGGAGGAAAAGGTGGATTTCACGGAAGGAAGGCCGTTCGGTGGGCAGTCGCCGCCAGCATTCGCACATCAGGTCGTAGATATCGCGAGGGCAGTGCTGTGGTCTCGCCAGGGAAACGCACGGTGGGGCGCTGGCGATAGTCCCCTGCGCGAACCGTTGCAGATTTTCGACGACGGCCTCGTCGCTGAGTTCTTGATAGGGACGCTGACGGGCAAGAACGAGGATCTCCCACAGGGTGACGGCAAACGACCACACGTCACTCTTGGTCGTATATTTCCCCTGATTCACACCATAATTTCCAGACGTTAGGATTGAAACCACATAACATGTTTGTTGCGTTATTTGTTGTTGTTATTTGATATACCTGTATGACGGATTCCCATGCCATCCAGCGGACTGGTAAGCCGAGTGCTTGATCCTCGGAGCGATAATAATCCAATCCATATATGTCACTGTCAGTCCCAAAATCGCAGATTTTGATCTGAAGCCCTTTGCCTACCAGGCAGTTCCTGTTTGTTTTGTTATTGAAAACATTAGGTTATAATTTGCAGAATTTTTATACATTGGAATGAAATTACCTGGCGGCCAAATCACGATGAACGAAATTTAGCGACTCGAGATAGCGCATCCCAGAAGCGATTTGACTGGCAATAAATATCAGACTTCCCATCCTATTGGGAAAAAAATGTGTAAATTAAGTGGGAAATGAATTTTAAATCCAATGTGATTGTTCGTACGTTAATGTTTCGTCCGGAGTAGAAAACGTTTTCGAAATGTTGTTGCGACTATCAGACAAATTAATTTGCTGATCCGGACGGAATCGGTGCAGCTTCAAGAATTGGTTCAAATCGCCGTAGTCCAAATACTCAAGGACGACACAGAATGGCTCTTCCGTCGTGCAGACGGCCAGAACACGCGATAAATGAGGATCGTCCAAGGCGGCCAGTAGCCTCACTTCCTGGTAGAATCCCGACCTGATTATTTGTGCGAGAGAAGGGAAAAAGTAGAAATGATCGGTTAGACGATGTGAGAACGAATTGGTCAAACGGAAACAGATATGATTTACTTGTCTTTTTCCGACGTATTGGGAAGATATTTAGCGGCCACCAGTCGCCGTGAAGTGTAGACGGCACTTCCGTACTCAGGGATGTGCTCAGCTTCGGCTTTGTACACCGTGCCGAACGCCCCATTGGCGATTCGCTGGACCAGATGCAGTTTGCTGAGAGATAATTCTGGGATAATCAGTGATTCGGCCCTCGATTTCAAGGCGGATAATAATTCTGCCCGGTCCGCCGGCTGTAATAAAAAAAAAAAAAATTATTGGATTAACTTTCGAACATATATAATTAGGTATTAGATTTGGTGCTAGAAATGGAAACAGGGAGATAATAAGCTTTATTCAAATGGTGCGGATTCAGCAGAAATTCAAAAATTGAAATGATACACTTCCAGTTTTATTGGCTACAATTTGCATTGAAATGAGCCGTTTGTTTACTTTTCACGGAATAACGCAGGGAGGTGGGCTCTGAAGGGGACGTAAAAAAGCGGATTTGTTTAGAGTTTAGACGGTAATGCAATTAAAAGGGAGAACTATTTCGTTACCGGCCCAGTTACTTGGTTCTCCAGTTGGTGGCAAAGTGACTTGACTTTCATAGCTTTTGCCAATAAAAAATGTTCCAGTCAGAAAGGCAAACTAGGCGTCTAACGTAACCAGAACCCAACGGTTGACCGAGACCTCTGTGGAAATAAAAAAGGACGCCACAGAGTCGCGGTTTCCAATCAACAACAAACCGCTGATGCAGATCGTAGCCGTTCGTAACGACACCCTCAAACGGATAAAATAAAAACTGGGGAAATTAAAGGCGCATTGGAATGGCTGGTTTATTGAGGCAAAAACGAAACCACATTTTTAAAAAATGGTGAAACGATATTAAAATTTCATTGGAAAAACAAAGAACCCCAAGAAAGAGAATTGAGGCGAAGAGGTGTGAAGGGCGCCATCGTCAACCGTGCGTTATGAAACTAGAGCACGTCACTCACGATTGGTTCTTCCTGTCAAGGGTGATTCGGTGCACATTACTAACATTTCTCTTTATTGATGCGGTTATTCCCGAGTCGACTGATGCCAAATTCAAAGTATATAATAATGAAGCCTATGAATCGTTAGCAAAAGTATACGCCGTCATGAAAAACATCAACCGAGGCGAGTGGAGGTTTTCTTACGCGCCGCACAGCTGTGAATGCCGAGAATCTTTTAAGTTGCAAAGAGGGTGGGTCAAAAACTCAAAACCAGTTTTTCTCTTTTTCTATTTTACGGGGTTGTAAACGTCCAAGTGAGAAGAGTGTCGTTATTTCTTCTTGTCGATCAATGGCGCCGATCTTTTGACCACGAGATTCAAAACTGTCCGCAACGACTTGGTTCCGACACTGAATGGCAAAAATCTCACCTCTCTGTCTGTTCGTTAAACTCGCATCTTCATCACTGTTGTCGCGATTTTACTCCCATTTACGACTACATTTTTATTTCATTTTTTGAAGTAATGTTTACAGCTTTGGTTTCGAATTTCGTTTCTTTTGAAAATTCTTTGAATTTTCTTTTAAATTTTCTTTCAACTTAAACAAAAGTGTGGCCACTTTGTTCATTGAACTCTATACGAAGTTAGAGGCAATCAAATGAAATCGCTAAACGAGTCAACGTTAAACCAACTAACTTAACGAGTTTTTTTTTTATTTCAAAAACTAAAATCCCATTCCCCATATGCCTAGTAGATAGACAGCAGCCGCAAACTTTGAAAAGGACATCAAAAATGTTCCCGCAACTGTCGACCATCCATCCCGATTGAACTGAAAACTCTTCAGTGCATGACATAACATGGAATCTCGTGGTTTTCTTGATTCAATCAACTAGCAGCTCGTAATTTTTTTTTTCATTTTCTACCGTATTTTCCTAGGATTTTGTAATTCAAAAATTGAATTTTAAACACAAGTTGAGGCCTTGAAGTATTTTTCTTTTATATTTCGTTCCAAGCCCGTTGGATTCCAATTTCACGTGCATTGACGCTTTAGTTGACGCAGACCCAGCGCCAGCCCCGAGAGTCTCTCGTCAATAATCCAACACAACTGGAAAACAGCGTCGAAAACATTAAAAGAAACGATTCCAGTAGTGGCCACTTTTTTCTTCTTCTTAAAGTCCATTACGATAATCGATTTATTATGCTGATAATGCGGCTATGTGCCTAGAAGCAGGGAATGGAAGGTGGAGTGCTGCATCGCGTGACTTGGATGTAGACCCATCAGCAGTGGGGCTTCCGTCAATCAATATTGAGAGAGTGGGAGACTGTGGCTGTCTCTCTAAGCACAGGAAAGACATTAAACTCTCTCTATAAAGCTAGACGGCTCATTCGTTCATTCTCCGGATGTGGCCCAGCAACCCCACCTTATACTATACACTCTGTATCGACTGAATCGGACGAGGATTATACCGCCGAAGAGACCCGGCCATTGGGAATGAGGGAGTCTGCAATGTTGCCCTGTTGTTTCTCTCTCACCTTTTTCAATGGGCTGGATTCGCTGATTCCGTTATAGTGCCCGATCTGCTGATTATTGTTCTTGCCGGATCCGAGGCGGACCGACGCCGAGGACGCCGAGCCGTTAGTGGTGGTCGAATGAGACGATGAGGCCAAAGTGTCGATTTCGATCGCCATCGATGGAGGGGAAGCGGTAGGCAATTTGAGCTGATGCGGATGCTGCTGTTTCTGTAAAGCTGGCTGGATCAGTAGGGGCTGATGGGCGGCGCTGCAGCTGCTAATCCCGCTAATATCCGGCACGGCGTAGTCGTACGTGTCTGAGACTATAAACCATAAATCGATCATCGGGTTATTCCAAAGTAAGATTAATGGGTCCGTAGAATAGTTTCGGACGTCGTCGGTTGGACTCACGGCCAAATGGTTATACTGCTGCTGGCCCATTTAGAAATGCCGCGAGCACTCATAAAAGAGCAGCGCTTTTGATTTATGACGCAACTTTGACTTTTCTGAGTCGCCGAGTTCTTTTGTTTTCTTGTCATTACCTGCGGATGTGTTGGTCTTTTTCATTGGCCCCTCAGTTCCGGCCAGCAACAGAGTGCTGTAACTATAATAGGGCGAGAAGCGCAGGGCGTGATAAGGCTCCTGATATTCGGTTCTTGTCAAATGGGCGCTGGCCGGCGAGTGAGGCAGCAAGTACTGCGAGGCGGCGTCCGAGCGCGACAAGTCGGCGCCAATGTTCCCATACGGAAGAGAATTGTTCTTGTTGTAGATCTTTCCCCGATGATGTTGCAGCAATTGATCCTCGTGGTGTTCACCGACCGATCCGTCCAATAGCCGCGGACTGGGCTGACTGCCGACCTGGGAGGCCCAATTCGCCTTGTCCGGTAACGGACTGCCGGAGAGACTTTTGCGTTGACGACGCCGCATCATCATGAAGAGGATGGCCGCTGCCAGCAAGAAACTGACGGCCACCAGAACACCAACGATGATGGCCATGTACGTTTGGTTTTCTCTGGTCGGCGGACTCGTCTCTGTCAATCGAAAACAAAAGAAAATTAGACTTTGTGAAATTTGATTGCTTTATAAATTATAACATTATTGCATTAAAATTTTGAAAAAAATCTGTTGACCCTTTAAAAGGAACATTGGTGGAGTCAAGAGCACTGATGGAAATTTTGTTCAAAAATTTAACAGTCCTCTGAAGAAAGAAAACAGTTTATGTTTTACGTCACCAGCTAGCAATAACAATGCGCTGACCCTGCCTGCTTCGTTAGGTTTTGTTCTGGATCTTTGGACTATTTCAGATCTTACATGCGTTTTCCGTTTTTTCTTTTTTGTTATTCCTTTAACGACCCATTCAAAACTGTTTCTCATTTTTCCCCTTTCCTTATTATATTGGCAATAATATTCGAAAAGAGACCCGGCCGAGTTATTGCTTGTGAAAAACCCACAAAACAAAACAAAGAAAAACCAAAAGTTGACGGTGGTGGTGGTGGTCGGACGGAGAAAATATAATGGCTCTTTGAACTTTCCATGAACTTCAACGTCGTCTTCGAGTTCCGTCTGTTTTTCGTGAAAACTTGGCTGACATAAAATAGAGAAAGAAACCCTTTGCTATACCGTAGTTTGCGCTTGCACGCATTTATGTTGAAATTCTTTTTTTCTTTACTGCGCTCCCGCAAGGTTTTTACCGAGTCGGGAATGTCATGAACACAGAGATGATTTAATAGCAGCGCCAAGAAAGAGATGGGAACCCAGATGTGAACTCATCGGGGATGGATTCTTTTGCCTTGGCGAGAATGAGAAAGAAAGTCTTAGCGGCCGGATGTCGCCTTCCCGAAAAATGAATGTTCCGCTCTCCGCCGCTCTCTGACGTAGAGGCTCGTATTCATATGCGAGGGAAACTTTTCCAACGGTTATGGTTTTTTAAATGACTAGGAGGGAGGAAGGGAGTGGAGGAGGGTTGTTTCGTTACCGTTCACGCGCTCTGTGTTTACCAATTTCAAACTAAGAAAGAAAAAATGGGGAAAAGGAGCCAAGCTTGGCACGAGAGGGTAGAAAATTGATCGTTTACTTTCGTTCCATATTCATGGATTTCCTCTGTCTACTTTGTTGTGAACACATCAATTGCCAGAATATGGAAATCAGTAATATCTTTTTGTCAATAATTTTTCCCGTTATGATGGCGGAATATTAAAAAATAATTTCTCATTTTGTAAGCTAATTCATTTAATTCAAATATCGTGAAATCAACGCTAAATGGCGTAAAACCAGACCACGCCTTGTTGGATGTTTGCTCATAAAATATTTTCGTTACCGTTGGTTTGATCAGATGATCCGGCGTTGATCCCGACATCGTGACCGGTTGGTGGGAGTGGCAAATTTGACACGGGCGGATTGGGAGCGGCGGCTGGTGGAGTGACGGGACTGCCGTCCACTTCAGTCGTGTAATTCCTGGCGGCAATTTCGGAGCGGAACGACACCTCACTGATGAGAATCCAACGAGCCGGAGGAGCCGCAAAGGACAAGCGCAATTTCACGTAGCGACCGACTCGGTGGTGCAACTTGACGCTGATGTTGCGTGAATTCTCGAATATGCGATCCTCGGGAGGGCGGTAGATGATTGGCTCACCAGGGTAGACTTGTCCCCCAACGCTGAAATGCACTTGCATCTCGGAAAAGATCTAATAACATTTAAATGAGTGGATTATAGTTTCCAGTTGGGTTCAAGTGTCGTGATTCATTTTGATGGCCGTTTCTATAATGGTGACTGATTTGACATTGATTTGAAACTGATACGGCCAGAAATGGTGTTGAAAGTGTCCCGTTATTTATTTGGCTGATACGAAAAGACCAACCGAAAAACAAAAAATTATTACCTGAACGTCTTTGGTAAACTGATTATTGGCGAAGATACTGAGCGACGTAAAGTCGCGGACCGTGTCGAACTCGAAGACGATCTCAACGGGCTGTCCGTTGCGCGAGTCATTACGCCATCCAACCCAACCTATACAACGGCCGAATCATAAAAGTTAAAACGACGACAGCGAAGAGTCAAAGATGACGGGGACGACGGGGACGACGGGGAAAGTAAACTGGTACTTTGCGCTTATCTTTACCTCGATCTTGGTCGTAGTAGCTGGCTTTGAAGTTATCGGGACCGAGTTTGCCGTCAGTCAGTTGACCGAGTCCTTGGCGCAATAAAGAGCCGTCCCAGATGCCGTCGTAAGAAGCGTCGTAGAATTGCCAGCCGGCTCCTCGCTGGTCTCCCTGCGGCATCAAATAGCTGGCAA